>NC_088207.1:39939832-40252570 GCF_037126465.1 Ornithodoros turicata
CTTTTAAATAAATCGCCACGTCTCTTTAAATAAGCCACCATTCCGACTCTCACTGCACTAAATCCCCGCATACCGATGAACCAATATATTATGCCTTCACATAATTCCACGGCGTGAGATAATACTAATCAACACGCTCTCCCGAAGTAAGGAAACTACACTATAGGAACCGGTTGCGTCCGAGAGTGGAGCAGACCCTGTGGAGCCTAATAAAACGGGTTGCCATGGTCAGCTATGCGGTAGTTACGACGACACGCAATCTCTTGAAAGAAATATGAGAAAAAATGCAGTACGGGACGAAGGTCGAGGCAGAAATTCCCTGCCGGTGGATAAAGCTCCTCCGTTATGTACGCTTTAGAAACAGAACCTTGCCTAGCCAACCATGATCCCCGAATGACTTCGTTCTCCCCCCCCCCTCCCCCGATTTGTTGAAAACAGGAGGTACGTCTTTTTGTGACACTTATATGCAGTGATGCCGATTGTCACAAAAAGGCGTACGCCACGCAGTCTCCTAAAATCAGAATTCATAAATGTATCATTCGGCGCAATGCTTGGCGCAAATCAGAAGCATAATAACCCTATCATTCGTGGCAGTGTTTGGCGCACAACGTGGCTTCTGATCTGAAGAGTGAGAGGGGCATACGCCCTTTTGTAGCAATTATATCCAATGTTACAAAAAGGCGTACGCCCCTCGCTCTTCGGATCAGAAGCGATAACCCTATATATATCATTCCTGGCATTGGCGGACAACGTGCTATGCGGTGAAGTTCTGTTCTGAGCGTGTACACTCTAAAAACAGAACTTCACCGCATAGCACGCTGTGAGCCAACCATTGCCACGAATGATGGGTTATCGCATCTGATTCGAAGAGAGAGGTGGGCGTACGCCTTGTTGTGGCAATTTGGATATATGAAAATTGCCACAAAAAGGCGTACGCCCCCGTCTCTCTTCGAATCAGAAGCGATAACCCTATCATTTTTGGCGATGGTTGGCGCACAGCGTGCTATGCGGTGAAGTTCTGTTTTTAGAGTGTATAGAGCGTAGTGCCCCAATACCAAAACAAATAAAAACAATTTTGAACATTTTGTTTCTGAGTCGCCGGTCAGATAGCGTTGCCAGTATAGAATATGACGTAAACGGACGTGACGTGTTACTGTGCATACTCTCGTTCCCGCTTCATTTTTCCTTTTTCCTACTCTGATCTATTGTTCGTCGTTAACTATATGATTTGTTAGTGTAGCCATGTCCATGTGTTATGAAAATTCATGGGCTACTTTATCTCTGATACATTACGCGACATAAATATTCACACCCGATCGTGATCACAACCAATGCACCACAACGAACGAACCCAGTGATCGACACCTTGAATCTGCGTTTACCCGGCATTAGCATTCAAATTTATTCGGATTATTTCGAAATTCGAACGCATTGTTCCCATTTCGACGGCGACTTAAGAGGCTGCCCTACTTCAATAATTATTTGCCCGATAATCCGCCGGCGCATTAGCTCGGAAGCTATACACGCAAAAAGGCAATCTAAAAGCTAACAAGAACACGCAAGTGACACAACACCGCAAAAAATAACTAAGCAGAAACGACTGCCTGACCAGTTGCTTGCGGTGAAAGGACGCAGCCAAAGCAAAACACAAGGTTGCGGCCTTGTTTTCAAAAAGGCCACCGACTCCGCAATAGAGTCAAAAGATCGGTTGATATTCTAATGAATTCTAGCCGATACACTGTGCAAGGACGGTTTGGCTGCGGAATTTTCGAAAGCCGTCGCCGATAACGATATAGCAACCATATTAAGAATTCCAGCAGCCCATAGTTTGAGACAGGCTCCAGCAGAAGCCCTGCTGGTGTGGGCCTTGAACCTTTCACCTGGCTTGTGAACTATAGGTGCTCCTGGTGAACCTCTGCACTTTCTTGATGGACCACAAAAATGAACCCCACGTCAACCCCCCCCCCCCCCCCCCCCCCCCCCCTGCAACAATGGACCAACAGGCTGTTCTTCTGGACCAGCAAACTTTTCTGCTGGACCAATGGACGTTTCAGCTGGATCAGCACAATTTTCTGCAGGACAGTAGACTGTACCGCAGGAGTTGCTGATGGACTTTTCAATAGGGAAACGACAGGCTTTCTGTCATCAATACTCAAAGGAAGACAAAGAAAAGCACAAGGATACATTTTTGCCGACGTACTCTCTAATCTTTCCTCCTAACGAGTCAGTCTGCATTCTATCTCGTTTTTCCTGGAGTATAGAACTTCTGGAATGCGTCGTACCAGAGAAAGAATAATTCTTACCATCACCCACTGTTGTTCGTGACCGATTGCTTCGCGGGGGGTGCTTCCTCGAGTTCGCTCGTTGCGGTGTCGTTCTCGAAAGAAATTGGTGCACACTCTAAAAACAGAACTTACAACCTGTGCGCCAACCATTGCCACGAATGATAGGGTTCTTGATTCGAAGAGAGAGAAGGGGGTATACGCCTTTTTGTGTCAATTTGGATATATGACAATTGACCACAAAAAGGCGTACGTCCCCCTCTCTGTTCGAATCCGAAGCGACAACCCTATCAGTGGCGGCAATGGTTGGCGCACGGCGTGCTATGCGGTGAAGTTCTGTGTTTAGAGTGTTCCTGTGACGCCGGCTCATAGCCAACCATAATCACGAATGACATCGTTCTCTCCCCTGATATGTTGAAAGCGGATGACGTACGCCTTTTTTGTGACACAAGCGTCTATGCTAATTGTTTCAAGAAAAAAAGGGGGGGGTAATGACAGGATCGGCCTGCCGTTGTTGACAACACAGAAGTGGGCGTCGTCACGACTATACAAAAAAACAAACAAAAAACACAGAGACGGATGGAGGATAGAGGATGAAGGGTGGAGATGCGTAGAAGGTGCATGAACTCGTCGGGGAGAGCAAAGTGTTAGAGGGGACGTTGAGCAAGACATTATTCTCTTTCTGGAGAACGCTAATTGTTTCAAAAGAGGCGTATACTCCCCGACGCCTTCCACGAATCAGGAGTGATAACGGTAAAATTCTGAGCAATGGTTGACTTTTTTTTTTTTTTTTAAGAGTGGATTAATTACTAATTATTATTTCTGCTTATTATTCTCAGCCCGATGCTGACATCATAGAGCCATTGGCGATATTTATTCAAGGCTTACGATATATTGTCCCGTTACACTAAAAAAAGTAAACAGCGACAACAACTATACGTCGAGAGAATGTTAAGACATTGAACGATGAAGAGCAGAAGAACGTAATTCATTGGTGGATACGGGAATGGAAGAGCGTCCTTTTGCCCTTCTCTGCGACCAACTGCGACAAAAATATGTAAACCGAAACCAATTAATTACTGCAACAAATGACCCGCTCCGGTAGCAGAGTTTTCTCTAAAAGGTGTCCACTGAAGGTCCCAAAACGGCTAGTACCCATTTTAATGAAGACAGCGCCCTGCTTTACAAGTTATGTTTTTTTTTTTTTTACGAAACTCATTTGAATTAGTATTTAAATAATGAGCGCCTCCCACTCATTCACACGGTGAGCAGCTTGTAGTTGGTGTAGTTGGTAGTTGGTATTGTAGTTGGCGTGTGGTTGGTATTGGTGTAGTTGGTTGGACAGATACTTGTAAAAAGGAAAGTTCATCGATTGGTGCACCCGTTCGCGAATTATTTAGCCCGGGGATTGAACTGAAACACCCGGTATACACACAGATCCAACAGTGGTATAGAAACGGACGATGGAATACATTCCACTCACGAATTATCATTCGGGAGCGGACGCAGAGGTGCACGTCAAGAAGGCCAAGGAGGACAGGCTGTCGGATGAACTTTCCGCTGACGTCCAACTGTTTGACGGGTTCCATTGTAATAACGGGACGTCCTCGACGATGATGCGCATACAGGGGCCATGCCACGAGGTTGATCACGGAATGATGGACGTTGATACAACGTTGAAATGAAACGTATCATTGGAGAGCTGTCAACGCAACGACGTTAGTTTTCGCTCTGCTCTCTATGTGAATTTTCACCAATTAAAAAAACAAAAACAAGAAAATTGGTTTTGAGTTGAGTTCAGTTGAGTTGAGTTGAGAAGAAAAAAATTGAGAAATATAGGCACTGATTACGAGAGCCGGCAACTCCGGATGACTTAGAAAAACAAAAATGGCTGCTACAATAAAAACAATGGGTGACAAGACACTCAGTCAGTCAGTCAGTCACTCGCACACACTTTTCACACACACTGTCAAAATTGGCTTTTTATTGACGATTGTAATTCATTTCGTATTGACCGTATATTGACTCTACACCTTTTCCGACTCCGCCCCATTTAAAACCAATTGTTCAACGTGATCAAATCATGATCAAGGTGAGTGGCATATCAAGTTCTAGTAAACCCACTAGGACTGTATACTGCCCCCCGTAGTGACTCTTCGGAGTTTCAGGATTGTTCGCACGGTATATGGCACATACAAAAAGCAATCTCCCTTTGGAGCGTTGTTATCTGCACTCTTAGAAATGAACTTCACCGCATAGCATGCTCCTAGCCAACCATCATCTCTAATGATATCGTTATCTGCCCTGATTTGTTGAAAGCGGGAGGCGTACGCCTTTTTTGTGACAATTATGAACAGCACAAGTGTCACAAAAAAGGCGTACGCCTCCCGTTTTCAACAAATCAGGGCAGATAACGATATCATTAGAGATGATGGTTGGCTAGGAGCGTGCTATGCGGTGAAGTTCATTTCTAAGAGTGTGTAAAAGGGGCTACCTTCATAGGTAGTTCTCTTGCTTGATGACAATACACGACTATTGACACGCTTTTGACACAAAATATATGGATTACTGAAACGTGGCAGTCGTCGAAAAATCCTGGCTGCGGATTCGAACCACGCAGGTCTCGGTTGCCGGCTGAGCGCGCTTTCTACTATACGCTACGTCTACGACAATGCTTATTGAACGCAGAGTCTGTGAGAAGGAAGACGCGTAGTCGACACCGTTGAACGTGCGAATCGTCCTGTAGAGAAGGTTCACTCATTTGGAAAACAGTCCGCTGCGAAGGAAACATGGTCGCGGTCAGAGAGGCAGCCATATTATGACCCGTAATGTATACGGCAGGCCGTCTTCGTTTTAAGGCAACAAAGCGACCGTTCTCCTGGACGACAGTAACTGCCATTTAAGTCCACCATCTCTTTTTCTCATCTACAGCGTAACAACTAAACTAAACAATGTACGGCGAAACGCTCTAACGACTTTCGTTTACGACCAGGAGGGCAGCGTTGTTTGAATGAAACTCTCTGTATAGTCATCCAGGGTTGAACGAATGGGATGTAGTTAGCAGAATGGAGGTCTCATGGGGACAGGTTGACTCGTATTTCCAACTTGTGCGAAGGAGTGCCTTGTCGCAGCCTTCGCAGTAATTACACGAAATGTTTTTCTGCGGGAAAGCTTCGTAAATAAAACCTTGCGAATATAGGTATATTGTATAACCTTATTGGATCCGGGGTGTGAAATACGCAAATCTCTATAGCTATTATAGCACAGGCCGCCTATCGCTGTAAGGATGAATATGTTTGAAAGCGCCACGTAGCGTTTGCATATAGTCGTCAGTCACGCCAGGCCTAATACAAATTCGGACGACGTATATGTTACGTTGTGTACATACACTCTTAAAAATTGGGGGGGGGGGGGGGTAATGGCAGGATTGGGTCGCCGTTGTTGGCCACACAGAAGTGCACTTCACCGCATAGCACGCTCCTAGCCAACCATCTTCTCGAAGGATATCGTTTTCTGCCCTGATTTGTTGAAAACGAGAGGCGTACGCCTTTTTTGTGACACTTATTGTCACAAAAGAGGCGTAAAAATATTTAGGGATGGGTTCTATGGGAAGCTTTTTTTGGGATTCCACCCCATTTTCCCTTTCTAAAGTGCACTATCCAATGTACAAGATCAAAAATCTGGGGGGGGGGGGGGTTTGGACAGGACACAAGGTCCATTGCTTCATAACTTTCTTTGCGCTCACCTTCGCGTTTCCGCTAAACCAAAGCATGAACAACATCCAGAAAGTGACGCAGATTTCTTTCTTTGTTTGTTTGTTTGTTTGTTTGTTTGTTTGTTTGTTTGTGTGTTTGTGTGTGTGTGTGTGTGTGTGTGTGTGTGTGTGTGTGTGTGTGTGTGTGTGTGTGTGTGTGTGTGTGTGTGTGTGTGTGTGTGTGTGTGTGTGTGTGTGTGTGTGTGTGCGTGCGCGCGCGTGCGTGCGTGCGCGCGCGCGCGCGCTATATTTCATGGTCAGTAGATTCCTTCGCGTTGCGCTTCTTCCTCACATATATTCCTCGCAAAACGCGCATTGTTCATCTGGCTACGTGTACATCTACTCCCAATTATTACAAGATGATATGTTGATCTTGCTGATAATCACAGCGTTGCGCTTTCCTTCTTGCATTCATCCCCGCACATAACTGCCACACGCACGTTTCCTCAACGGGGCTACTGACACCGAAAGTACACCGAAAGTAAACATCTGTAACGGTTACTTTAAAGAAAGGAGGGCAGAGCACGCGGGGGGCTCGGCCGTGAAAGATGTCCTCGTCGTAGAACTAAATTTGCCATATTTCACCCAAACCTCCGCATATGATGGTTAAATGAGCGTGCCGCTTGGAGGAAAAATGAAACAATCGCAAATACGACCATTTCGGAGTGAGCGACGACACCTATACATAGCGGGAGCGCACGGCAGGCGATGAACTTTGATGGAGACGAGATTCCTCGAGCATGACTCCGCGACTCACCGTTAACGAAACTCGCCGTATCACGATTTCTACATTTTTCCTGGACGCCCGAGTCCGAATGGCCCACTTACTTTCGCTTTTACGAGAGGATTCGCCATTTTCCCAAATATTGTGTCGTCCGCGAGCTATTTCGGGTGGGCACATATAGTATATAGTTTTCTCGGTAGATTCATCTCAGAGGGACCATCTCGTTGATCATCGATGACTCGAGTGGATGATATTTCTACCCACCATATCGGAGCCAGACGATGGCGGAATTAAATGGCGCCAACTGCTAATGGGTCGATTCGTGATGATCATTTCGATATTTTTCTTACTCAGCAACTAGAACTGTTCTTTTCTGCAGACGCAGATGGTCGCAACTATTTTTCTCTCTTTCTGTCTCAAGATTCTATAGTGAAAGAGGTAAATGATAAAAAGTAATTACGTGATGGAAGCCATAGCGAATAATGCGTCAGCAAATATCCCACTCAAAGTGGTTGTTTGAGCTGTACTAACACATTGTCCATCACTATTAAATCAGAGGAGAGGGGGGGGGGGGGGCGCCGAAATAGCTCGCCGCTGCTGGCCACATACGAGTGGGCATCGTCACGACTGTAGCAAAAGGAAAAAAAAAAGGAAGCAGGACAAGAGAGTTGATGAGTTCAAAGTGAGGCATAGGCAGGATGAACGATACTGGGGGACGGAGATGCACTGTAGATGAGGGGTGCACTAGAGCGGTCTTTCACCGCGGTCTTTAGAACTTCACCGCATAGCACGATCTTAGCCAACCATCATTCCCAATGATATTGTCATCACGAAAAGACGTACGCTCCGCGCAACGGCAGCAGGGGCGGATCTAGAGGGGAGGGGGCCAGGATGTCCTGACCCCCTCCTGAATTTCTGTCTTCACATATTTATTGACCTAGATCGTATATCTATCATGCTGGCCTCCCTCTGAACCTCCCTCTCAGATCCGCCCCTGTGCGTGCTATGCGGTGAAATGGTGGAGTTCTGTGTTATAAGAGAGAGCAAGTAGGGGAGTAATTATACAGCTTCAAGTGCACTCTTAAAAATGAGTTTCACCACATAGCACGCTCCTAGTCAACCATCGCCCCAAATGACAGCGTTCTCACCCCTGAGTCGTTGAAAACGGGAGGCGGAGTCTATTTTGTGCCATTATGCACGTGCTATGAGGTGAAGTTCTGTTTTAAGAGTGATGGACAATGTTAGTACAGCTCACATACTCACGTATTGAGAAACAACCTCGTTAAGTGGGATATTATTCGCTATGGCCTTCGTCACGTAATTTCTTTGATCACTTACCGCATTCATAATGGTACAAAATAGGTTCCGCCTCCTGTTTTCAACAAATCAGAGGCGAGAACGTTGTCATTCGGGATGATGGTTGGCTAGGAGCGTGTTATGTGGTGAAACGCATATTTAAGAGTGTGCCCTAGCTAATGTTGCAATTATTCCCCATTTTATATTCTCGCGACGCTGAAATTTACTCCCCAGTATATACTACCAAAGGTTCATGCACTTCGCATAAGCTTCTATGCATTTCGTCCCGTAAGGGAGCAATGGTTCTGTTAATACAGGGTGTTTATTTTTATCCTCTACAGAATTTTTATAAAAAGCTAAAGCACCAGAGATGTCGTTTTTGCAATTGAGCTATACGGCCAGGCGGACATCCTCTGCGCTCAAAAAACAGAAAGGGGGGGGGGGGATAATGGCAGGATCGGCTCGCCGTTGTTGGCCACTCTAAAAACAGAACTTCACCGCATAGCACGCTCAGCACCAATCATTGCTACGAATGATAGGGTTATCGCTTTTGATTCGAAGCGACCGGGAGGCGGACGCCTTTGTGTGTCAATTATCGTATATCCAAATTGACACAGAAAGGCGTGCGCCCCACTCTCTCTTTCGAATTAGAGGCGATAACCCTATCATTCGTGGCAATGGTTGGTGCAGAGCGTGTTGTGCGGTGAAATTCTGTTTTTAGAGTGTGGAAGAGAGTATGTAACCATAGGATGGCTAATTAGCTAAAATTCATTACTTAACTCTTTAATTAGGGAATATTGGGCAAAAGTGAGATATAGCAGAACAGGAGACAATCCTCGTTGAAAGCCATTCTATCTTTTAAAAATCCAGAGAAGAGCGTGTGCCGTGAAATATCCGTCGCAGAATTTCGGTATGCAAGTGAGCAGAAACCGAAAAAAGCGCCCATCAAGCGCGCATCATCTACGCCGACGGAAGCTTATCTGGGTCGGAAAGCGGTTTATCTGGTCAGCAGATCGGCACCTACTCCGATCACCTCCATCGCTCCAAATCACGTGGCCCTCTGACGTGAAATGAGCGCTGTGCTCCCAGCATTCTCCGCGGTTTCGATTTCGGCTCATTTGCATAGCAAAATTCAGGGATGGATATCTTAACGCACGTGCGTGTTTCAGGATTTTCTTAAAGACGTGGAATGGCTTTCACGAGGATAGTCTCTCATTTTGCTATCTTGCTTTTCCCAAAATGCCCTACTTCATGAGTTAATTAATGAATTTTAGGTAATTAGCCATCGTGTAGTTGCATACTTTCTTCCAGAGGATGCACGCCTGGCCATATAACACAACTGCAAAAACGTCGAACAACAACAACAACCACTTTATTTTAAGTTGTTGTTGCTGCTCTCATGTCTCAGCAGCTCTCATTGCTTTTTATAAAAATTATGTAAAGGACAAAAATAAACACCCTGGCACTTGTATATACAGGGTGTTTCAGTTAAATCCCCGGGCTAAATAATTCGCGAACCGGTGCACCAATCGAATAACTTTCTTTTTTACAAGTATCTGTCCAATACCGCCTACAAGATGCGCACCGCGTGAATGAGCGGGAGGCGCTCATTATTTAAATAAAAATGCAAATGAGTTTCGTAAAAAAGCGTAACTTCTAAAGCAGGGCGCTGTCGGTATTAAAATGGGTACTACCCCTTTTGGGACCTTCAGTGGACACCTTTCAGAGAAAAATCTGCCACCGAAGCGGGTCATTTGTTGCAGTAATTAATTGGTTTCGGTTTACGTATTTTTGTCGCGGCTGGTCGCGGCGAAGCGCAAAAAGACGCTCTTTCACTCCCTTATCCATAAATGAATTACGTCCTTACACCAATGAATTACACCAATGAATTACGTCCTTTTGCGCTTCGCCGCGACCAGCCGCGACAAAAATACGTAAACCGAAACCAATTAATTACTGCAACAAATGACCCGCTTCGGTGGCAGATTTTTCTCTGAAAGGTGTCCACTGAAGGTCCCAAAAGGGGTAGTATCCATTTTAATACCGACAGCGCCCTGCTTTAGAAGTTACGCTTTTTTACGAAACTCATTTGCATTTTTATTTAAATAATGAGCGCCTCCCGCTCATTCACGCGGTGCGCATCTTGTAGGCGGTATTGGACAGATACTTGTAAAAAAGAAAGTTATTCGATTGGTGCACCGGTTCGCGAATTATTTAGCCCGGGGATTTAACTGAAGCACCCTGTATAGTTCCCAAAAGAACGACTCCCATTTTTCTTAGATCTCCTAGACGTACGATGAAACGCGAGAAGAGGAGCTACAACTGGACAGGTACGGATTGTGCATGAGTATGTGAAGCAAACGGCATTTCAAATTTTATGCTGAGGCCCTTCTGCAAGGCGCGCTTGTTCGCAAGGTTCTTCTGGATTGTCAAACGGCAATGTGAATCCGTTTAGTGATGGGCTCAATGCATATGCGTCGCACTTGAAAACCGCTACGTTGAAGAAAGTCGCTGGCTG
Organism: Ornithodoros turicata; assembly: GCF_037126465.1. Lineage (NCBI taxonomy): Eukaryota > Metazoa > Arthropoda > Arachnida > Ixodida > Argasidae > Ornithodoros > Ornithodoros turicata. Next base: position 39,950,407 of record NC_088207.1, read on the forward strand.
TCCAGCTCGTAGACTTTAAAGATGGCGGATAACTTCATATTCTATCGTATAGCCCTCTGGATAAATGCAAACTGCTTTCCTCTGCAGATAGTTTAACAAGAGTACGTACATTTGAGGAACGGGAAGAACAAAATTCATGCCGTGGTAATTACGCGCTTATGTAGTCCGTTTTGGAAACTCGCTCTTTAGGGTGAAAAAAAGAGCTACCTATATGACAGCTCGGATGTCAGGCAAGCATTTTAGGGGTGGTCTTCAATGCACCGCAAGTGCAAAACGAAAAAGAAAGTGAAAGGTGCATTTTCAGTGCTGCTTGCAATGCAGCAGAAAAGCAATGAAGACGTGCATTTTGGCGGACGCAACAGACATTCTAAGTAAAACAAGCGGAGGGGTGTGACGAAAAATAATATCGTAGCATACGTACACAGCAAGACGTCTCCCTAAAGAAAATGATAACACAGACTCGCACAAACGTCCCCCGTCGTCTCACCATAGAAATTACCATCCTCATGACAACACACGCTACATATTCTCCGGTCTTTACACCCACATAAAGAACTCGTAGGGCGTTTGAGGAAATGCCTGTCATGTACTAAGCCTGTATATAGACTACTGGAAGCAATGCCGTACAAGATACTCATGCTGTCTACAGCGGTGGTCTTCAATTAAAAAAAAAAAACAGATGCACGTACAGTAGAACGTACAATGACGGCTTTTATGTAGGCTAATGTGTGCAGCGATCGGCGCGAGATGCACTGTTCCGTAGCCGCCCACCCTTTCAGAGACCGCAGTGTAAAAAAGATAGCCGTTGCCACGGGTGCTTACTACTACGTTGACAGCGTTTGGGACGGAGCTACAAAGGCTACGTGACAGCCCATGCGGAAAAGGGGCGCGAATTGATTTCAGTACGCAGCATCATTCAGGTTCATGAGGGGATCTTTAGATGTGTACGGGGATTTTATGCTCAGGATAACGAAGAGGTTGCTGCTTGCACTTACAGAATATTCTAATTTTGAGGCTTTTCTTGTACTCATACGGGGTGACATTCTTCAAAATACTCCAGCGGAAGATGCGCAAAATGTCATAGCTTTCTGCTGCCACCAGCGCTTACGTGGCAGCGTGGAATGTCCTGCGGCGCAGCCACAAGGTAGCAGACGACACAACATCGACCCTGTTGTCTTCTATATGTGCGCAGTACCTCACCCCCGACTTCTTGGCGTAGAATCGCAATCCGAAAACACACTGTGGCCAACATATTATTGCGTGCTGAGAAAAACCCAATTAGAGTTAGCAGATGCAAGGACTTTCGCGAAGTGAGCACAGTTGGGCGCTGAACGATATCTAAACGACAAGCCAAGTATGTTTTTCTCGAATACAAAATAAGGTTTTATAGCAGTGTCGGACGTTTCTTTTCTTTTTTCCTTTCTTCTTCTTATTTTCTTGTTTTGTTTTTCAAATATCCGCTAAGAAGTTTTCGTGAGTCACCCGGCACCAACGAAGGCATAAAATTCACGCTCCGCTGGCTCCGCTCTTGGGTCACCCTTTTTAGACGCCATTTGAAACGTTTGGTTCAACAAACGCATTTCGTGTTTGCCGGAAGTGGGGCGAAAAAGTTCTTCCGAGCTCTGTAGCGATTAATCAAAGAAGCACTACAAAACGCAAAGCATGTATCATGTAGTCTGCAGAGCGGGCAGTAGACGTGTCTAATTATTCTCCCTGCGAATCCCGGAACCGGAGTACTTGATGCTCAGGTACGCTTAAACCTGTACAGGTGCGCTTTGCTACTGACAGGACGAGATGCTGTCCAGAGAGGGTTCATGCATCGTGCACCGTGTTCACTTGTATTGAGAAAGGCGGACGAGAAATACAAAGTTTTGAAGCCTGGAACTGGCCGTTGTCTCTGTATACCACCGAAACTGGCTCCTGACCTAACATCGACCAGTTCCTCGCAGAAAGATGCTTAGACACAAGGCATGCCATCAATCCCACATAGACTAAACCTTCGAATTAATTCGCATCCAGAAGAACTATGTTCATACAATACTTTAGTGACCAATGAGGTCGTTGCCATTAAGTTTACCACGATGCACGCTGGTCGTACCAGGAAAAAGAACTGGACGACGGCGTTCGTAATTTCCGGTGACCCCGGAAGGCTTCCGCTTTCTTAATTCAATGTCTCGCAGGAGCTCCAGAAAGTTATTCTAAATTTCTTCCCTGCTTGCTCTTTCGTAACGAGGAACGACTTCTGTTGAACAACTGTTATGGTATCGACTTTCCCCTCGTCTGTACTACGCGTAGCTCAAACGGAGGATATAATTATGATGCCGGGGTGTTATTTGTTGCACCTACATTGTGCTACATGCTTGGGTTGTTGTGTAGGTATATGAAAAAGTGGAAATGACAGTGGATAAGGCGTGAAGCAACGTGCTTTCAGATTCGGTGAACCGCGCCATACGTTGTGGTCAAAATGTATCGGGGCGGTTGTTTCCTTGGCCATTGAAAGCGGGTGAACTCCAAAGAATAAAAAAAAAAGAAGAAAGAAACGATTGGTTCACATAGAGGCGTAATAAGTCACGTGTTGTTCAACGCTGTCACGGTCTGTATGCGGCACGCGATCTCGTTCTGTAACAGCACTTACCGGCGCGCAAGTTTAGATAAAATGTTAATTGGCGCTGCCAAGGGTAGCCAATGACACACGGAGGCAACGACTTTTTGCAGGCTCCCATAATCGAACCATACAGTAAACTGAAACCGTATCAGTCCAACAGTACAGTGAACGGTGGAGTGCTCAAGGACTCTGTTTTTCTGCTCAGAGGCGTTTAGTACTACAAGTTCCGCGTCCAGTTCAGCATTTTGTTGCTGCTGCTGCTGCTGCCTTCTCTGTTTTGTTTCCATTGGCACAGTCTGGCAACTTCGACTGCTACCGTGCCTTCTAAAGTAGAGGGTTAATTATCCATATTTTGGAAGAAGTAATCCAAGGCGCACTGCATGCTGCAATTTCTTCGTAGAGTATATTGGGAATCAACTTAGTTAGAAGTAATCACCTGCTGACCAATCAACCAGTAACTGTAAATAATAATGCCTTCTCGGAGATCAATTATCAAGCCGAATACGAGTCGGCGGCAGTGAACGGAAATGTGACCTTTTTGAAAATAAATAAATAAATAAATAAAATAAAATAAAGAAAGAACAGAGAGAGAGAGCGAAAAACATGAAACTCTAAAGTAACTGTATAGTTGCTGCCTAGTTACAGTTACTTTAGAATTTTCTTTTTGTCTCTCTAGTTTCAAAAGCTAGCGGCATCTTCGTGAACATGAAAAGTTGCTTTCTCAGACAGAGCTATTGATTACATTTACTGGTTAATTGCTCAGCAGGCGATTATTTGTATCTATAGGTTACTTCCCAAAGCCTGTGTTCATGTTTATACATTTTCCCACTGTACTTATACGGTTTTATTAGCTTGTCCATAAACAGCGCGATGGCCTTCTAATATGGTACAATGGTTGGTACACAAGAGTGAAAAATTAATTAGTTAGACATTGCACAATCAAAAACGTCAATGTCGCAAATTTCATTATGATAAAGACGCCGCACGCGGGCCTGGGGGACTCAGTGAGCTAAATCTTGGAACATTAAACACACGACACTGACGGAAAGTTCTCATTGGTGCATGAAAACTAATTGATTGAATCCAGCACCGGCTATCGAAAATGCCATGAACGCATTTGCAAAAAAAAAAAAAAAAAAAAAAAAAAGGTCTCGACTTTTGCGTCTCGTAACCGACGTGTCTAAATTGCAACGGCTAAGTATTCTGTTATATTCATAAAAATAGCGTCTCCCGAGATATCTACCAAAGTAAATTCAAATAAATCGGCGTTGTACATTTTCTATTGTTGATGGCAAAACATTTCCAATACAATTCCATACAACGGAGCAGTAGTCTAGCTTTGGCAAGAGGCAGGATTATGTTGACTATACAGCGAGCTCTTCCTGATGAACGAAGCCACACAAACTCTCTTACTCCCGCTATATTTTTATGTTACATTCCCTCCGTCATGGTGTATAGCCTCCTCGATACAGATCACACGCGCGCGATCGAACTAAAGAAGACAAACGTCTTTAGCATCTAACTAAATGTGAACGTTCGCAAAGTCTACTCGTGTCGCCCTATCTTGTTTACAACCTCCACTATCCGGCTCTGCCTATTTTTTGTTCAAGGAAGCCATCGAAGCGATCCAACACAGTCTACTCCGGCTTTTAAAGGAAATAAACCTCTTATACCGACTTGTTTTAGAAGTACAAACGCTTCGTGGTTCTAAAAGGAGTGGAGTTTATACCGAGCAAATCTCCGATAACACGCTTACGGGAATAGCAATGACAGGTCTCAGTCTCCAACTTCCCTGGATGCATGCGCGTTCCGTACTTCTACACGTCCATCCGATGAATAGACTGCCTGGCGCGGAGAAGCGCGTGAAGTTTGTTCATCTTACAACATGCAAAGAGAAGCGTAACACGAAAGGAGGGTGGGTTCGAAAAGAGAACATAATAACTGTAAATTATTCTCTACTGTTATCGCTTCAATCTGTTTCAATTTTCTGCAGAACAACCTTACTGTTGCTTCGCTACTTCAGAATATATGTAGGACCTGGTGCATTATGCATGCATATACAGACATGTTCATATGAAATGGAAAAGAGAGCACCGGCAATAGATGCTCGTTGATTGTATTGATGAGATTCGAGAAGGGGATCATCCTTAACGTCATGAAACTTCAAACTCGTTACCACCGTATAAGAATGTCACCATCTCATCCTTGCCGGAAACTGTACACTTTCAGAAGAAGAAGAAACAATATACCGTCTTGCAATCGACACGTGTAACCTGCATGATCAAACGAGAGCCAGTTCCGCAGTTCATTGCTTCCGCAAATCCTCAGACGATATTCCTGCAACACGTTATCTCTTTCTAGTCCCAGTTCGGTGCATCTCCACAGAAACTGATTAGTATGTGGGACCTAAAGAACGTCTGCAGCGAAGCTCACGCCAGCAGAGCCAATCGCCCATGAACGACTAATTTCAAACACCATTGTGCTAGTCCTATAGTCACTAGGCGCGCAAAACAAAAAGGACACTTTCGTTCTCATGCTATGCCCTCGCGAGCGAGCACCACAGCCATAAGGTGTCTTCACCGATATTTTTTTCTTCTAAAGAGACAACGCTCTTCTTGTTATTTGCGAGCTTCCGGTTGAACGCAGCTTCTTTGTTAAGCGACGCTAATTTGTATTCCGCGAACATGCGTGGCGGGAAAATCTGTGTGCTCTCCTGGCGTGTCTCCTTAATTTATGTCTCTTTATTGCAGGTGGCGCTTCTGCAAATTTGTCATGCAGACTGGGTGTCACCAAATCTAGAACGAAGATCCGAAGCGAGACGCTGCGAATGGGAAAGTGAAAGGGCAGCGTGAGCATACCAGATTGTGCGCCCGACCCACTGCGCCACTATAGGAACGTTGCCGGCGTGACAGCTGACAGTGCTAGTGTGTGTGTGTGTGTGTGTGTGTGCGCGCTTGGCTCTGTGTGCGCGGGAGAATGGCTGAACGGGATGTTGCGATGTTTGAGCTGGGACTGCGGGATTACGGAACGAGTTGGACGAGGCTACAGGAGGCGCTCAATGTGCAGCAGCAACTGTACGGTCCGGCCAAAGAGAAGGCGGGTCCGTATATTGAAAGCCGCGAAAATGATGCGCCGGTAAGCGAAAAGCAAGTATCGCCCAGTGGAACACCGAAGAAGGGCAAGCAACCATCCCTGCCCGTGTCCAGGACGGCGTCTTCCGAATCGGAGAAGTCTGCTGCAGAGACCTCACCAAAAGCGGCGAAACCTAAAGGATTCATCAGTCTGATCACAAGGTCGAAAGACAGTAACACCGGGAAGAAGCCAAAGAAAGGTTCAAAGTGTCCGAACGAAAGCCCCAAGAGTGATGAGAAGGACAGGAAGCAGCTGGCGAGAGAAAAAAGAATCGAGCCTGAGGACGATAACGAAGAAACAATGACCTCTAGGAGCGCCCACGAAAACGGCAAAGAAGATCGGGAGTCCGCTCAAGATGATTCTGTAGTAACTCGTAGGAGATCATCGCACGGAAACTCCCGAAGACACGGAAGGCCAAGCAGCCCTGACCACAGGAAAGGTCAACACGAATACAGTAGCAAGGATTCGCCGAGTAACGAATATCCTAGGGAACACGTTGTCAAAGAAAAAATATTACACCAGAAGGAAAAGTACGACCGAGTCATAAAAGAGTTTTCCAGGGATGAAAGCTCCAGAGAATATTCTCGCAAAGACACACTGCCGTTGAGTCCTTCAAACAACAAAGGGGATTGTGGGCGAGGAAGCAGAACAGTCTATGGCGACGAAGGCTTTAAGGAGCATCCTACGGGTAGGCCAGTCAACCCAGTCGAAGAAAGAAGCAAATCTTCAAATGACGAACGTCCAATGTATCCTCCGTATGAAGAAGGGTTCGGAAGGGAAGAATTCATTCGGAAGGAGACGAGTTCAAAATCAAGGAGTGAGAAGTCCATGCATGCTAGACGTTCCAAGGAATCGTCGAAAGAAGAGATACTAGCTGACCACAGTCAGCATCGCAGACACAGCCAAGAAGCTTCTAAAGATGAGGACCATGCAGATAAGAGCGCTGTGCCCGGAAGTGAACGTCGGATGAATTTACGGCTGAGTAGAGAACAATCTAAGGAAGACGAGACACTTAACAAAAGCCCCACTTCGAGAGAACTTCCCGCGTACCCCAAACTGCGCAGGGAGTCTTCCAAGAGCAACTCGCCGAACGACAGCAATCTACTTGCGAGAGACGACCGCCTGGAATACGCGAGGTCTAGCAGGGACATGTCACGAAACGATGCACCAAAGGAGCATCGTATCGTTAGCCCACCACGAGGTCAACAACGAAACACTCATACTAACGGTGACTACCCAAGACACTACGAACCCCCTCCCGGCAGGGATCACATCTTCAGGTTCTCCAATGATACGACTCGAGAATCCACGTTTGTAGATTACAGACCACCTAGTCCGAACACACGGAACAGTCAAGATCATGCTCCGGAATCAAAAGGAGAAAGTACGCGGGTGAACAAACCAGCCAGTCCTTCATCCCACAAAACACAGCAGGAATATCGGCGAGTCAGCAGAGAAACTTCGAGGGACGATCGTGGAAAGGACCCTCTGGATGACGACGAGGAGCTCATGATGATGGAACCTACGGCCAATCCTCGCCCCCGTCAGAGGTCTCACACAGAGCAACAGATAAAATCTCCGCCAGACGCTCCGAAACCTCAGGTTATGAGATGTATCAGATGTTGTGCCACGGTGTACCCCATGGAACTGGTCACCCCCAAGCCTGGAGTGCTGCTCCATAGTGGATGTTTTAAATGTCGTGAATGTGGAGTGAAGCTGACTCTGCAGACCTACTTTACAAACCAGAGGGACACCAGGGACTCTGACGTATACTGCAGGACACATCAGCCTCGGCTTGGTCCAGGAACGGTGGACGGCAATGCGCTGAACATACTCACCAGCAAGAACAGCAAGGATATAAAATTCTCACGCTACAGTAAGGTAAGATGAAGCATGTTTTCGCAATGTCCTGTACGGACAATGGTGACCACAATGTACAGGCGCGTTTGCACAGTGTCGTTTTAGAGTATGCATCACAGCATTGCAAATTTGCATTGAGGTTATCTAGAGCATGTAAACTAAGGCATTCAAATAAACGCACGCATTACATTGCAGAGACATGACAGACCTACATATATCTGAGGAAGTGTAGCGATTTGAATGTCGTCTGATAGTTTCAAGCGGGAGCAGACAAGGGCAGCCGCGCATGTTATTACAGCTGCCAGGCTGCTCGCGCTATCGGTGACGCGTAACTATCCCTGACGGGTATAATGACTCCCGAATACAATTGATCAGCATAGTTGCTGTGATACCAACACGCTAGGCTAAATCTGTCTGCATAGTAATGGCGGGGACATTTACGGGGAGAGTATTTCGTGCTAGATGTCGTGTCATTTGTGTGCTTCAGAAAATGTGCCTTTTGCTGGGCTTTGTGAGAAACATCAGTGCCCTCGTGATATGCATTCGCAAGTGCCCTATAGACCTCTCCCTGTTTGTAAACAAATGACGCCGTAGTGTTCGACAGCGCCACAAATTTGGTAGAGTTGAACTACGCTCGAAGCTAGAGGTGAACAAGGTCGCGCCCGAAAGCCACGGTCTTGAGGGGATTACGACGGTCCCTGAAAGGGAAGGCGACCTTCGGTCCTACTTGTCTTTCAATGGGAGGTAGCGAACAAGTGCCCGTTCGTGGAACCCAGCCCTCTCCTTTCGATTTGTTTCGGTTTCATTCTGTCTATCAACGTCATGATGACGTTTCTCGGGTAGAGGTCCACTGGACCCCGGCATATTTTTCACTCGATTGGGAAAGTTATCTTGCCGTGAACCTCTGAGTCTCTGTGACTTCTCTCTGTGTATTCTCGTGTTTTTTGCGCATTCTCTTCCCACTTCGGGTATGACATACGAACTGTTGTGGCAACTTTTTAATTTACTCACAGTTGATGCCTATTTGGATTTCAGGGAAGCGACGCCGAGATTCTCCTCAGCTCAAAAGTAATCTCCCAGAAGGACGACTTCGATGTGATGCGGGAAGAAAACGGCGGGCTTCGCTACATTTGATATTTTTTCACTTCAACTGAAATATGCCATGTGTGTATCAAGAAGATATAATTTCCGAATTGTCCAAGTAGATGCACGCATCGAAAACTATCACTCGTGATAGTATGACGACAAAAATTTGCAGTGTTTGGTATTTTATTGATGCCCGTCACACTGGTTCGAATGACAAAGAGAACCGCCTGTCATCCGATGTGGTTTACACCATGCAACACCGGACGTGATAAAGCATAATGCGATAGAACTACTGTGAATAGTCGCTGAGAACACATGTGGAGCTATATTTAGCAACAACCAAAAGTATTATTGCAAACGGGCTATCTTGTAAATTAGTATCTCTTATAGATACGTTATGCTTGGTGTATAAATCTTTAATATGACACAAAGCTTCTGTGATAATCAACCACCAGCTTGAGATCATAATTCACAAAGCGCAACCAAGCCACATATACATAACAACATTTAGACTTTTCCCATGGCACCTTTTGTATTATACGCTACAAACTACAAACATGCTTTGAACAAAGAACTGTATATATAGTCAGTTGAGAGAAATGTCAATACATAATATACGTATAAAACCTTACAGGGGGCAGGTTCGCCATGTAACTGCCCTCCTCTGACCATGCTGTTCGCATCAAAAACTATTCTGTTTGTCATTATTGCAAGGCTCCTCTCAAACGACCTTGGGCGTTTCGTTCGTTATAGTAATTCCTACAACGAAAGAAGCCCATTAGAAAGACGCTAATAGAAATACATTAGGAATGTTAGCAGGAGTTTTAACGATGTGTGCAAATTGACCCACATCAGCGACATTGCTCAAATGTACAGCCTGTATACGGATATAGTATATATAAGAAAGAGAGAGAGGATTTATATTTGATGGATTTATCGACATAAACTTTATGAATTGACGTAAGAGATGCTGTATTCTAATAAAGGCGAAGCCTGGGCTATACTTCGAGTGTGTTCACTGCAAGCACAAACAACACAATAGCTAACGCTGCTGCTTAAGTTCGGGAGAGAACGGATGCAGACATGTAAGAAACATATTGCTTCAATATGAGGATCAAAAGAGACTACATGCGGAAGGGTCCCTGCCGCGCGATGGAAATACAGGTTCGAACTTCGTCGGCTTCACAATGAGCGTTGATTACGCTCTTGAACACGCTCGGAACATGCAACGCCAATGAAGTTTGAAACAAGACAAATCCAGATCGAAAGACGACGAAAGTACAGGTTTGTACTTCACCTGCTTTGCAAGGAGCGTCCGTCGCGCTAGCTGCAGACATCGTCGATGAAGTTGGGAAGACGATGGATGAGGACCGAAGCGCCATACGAACACAGGCTAGAATATGGTCTGCTCCGCAATGTTCCAATATTGTTCAGAGTAGGAACAAACACCGCCGACAACGTTCCTACATAGACATTCCTTAGTTCATAGACCCTCGGGATCTTTTTCAACACCTAGCCAAGATAAAATTATTATAATTATTATTGTTATCATCATCATCATCATCATTTTATTACTTTTGAAGTTGAAAAAAGAGAATGTATGCAGGTTGAAGCGCGATGAAAATACAGGTTTGCACTTCGTCTGCTTTAGAATCAGCGTTGATTTCACTGGGAATATACACAGCCAATGAAGTTTGAACCAAGATGGATGCAGATCGAAAGATGATGAAAATGCAAGTTCGTAGTATGTCTGCTTTGCAAGCAGCGTCCTTCCCGCTAGGTGCAGACATCGTCGATGAAGATCGGAGGAGGATAGATGAGGATTAAAGCACCACACGAGCACAGGTTAGAAGATTGTCTGGTCGGAAATGTTCGTATGTTATTCAGAGTAGGGGCGAATACCACCGACGAAGTTGGAATAGAATGGATGCAGGTAAAAGCTAGCGCGGTGAAAATCAGGTTTGCACTTCGTCTGCCTTACAATGAGCGTTGATTTCGTCAGGAATATACACCGCCAATGAAGTCTGAAACAAGATGGATGCAGATCGAAAGATGATGAATATACAAGTTCGTAGTTTGTCTGCTTTGCAAGGAGCGTCCTTTGCGCTAGGTGCGGACATCGTCGATGAAGATCGGAGGAGGATGGATGAGGATTGAAGCACCACAAGGGCACAGGCCAGAAAATGGTCTGCTCGGAAATGTTCGTATGTTTGAGAGTTCATCGCGCAAGGTGCAGACATCGTCGATGATGTTGGGAAGAGGGTGGATGAGGATGAAAGCACCACGCGAGCATAGGTTAGAAGATTGTCTGCTCGGAAATGTTCGTATGTTATTCTAGAGTAGGGGCGAATACCACAGACGAAGTTGGAACAGAATGAATGCAGGCAGAAGCGTGATGAAAATCAGGTTTGCACTTCGTCTGCCTTATAATTGTCTGCTCGGAAATGTTCGTATGTTATTCGGGGTAGGGACGAACACCACCGACGAAGTTGGAAACAGAATGGATGCAGGTAAAAGCTAGCGCGAGGAAAATCAGGTTTGCACTTCGTCTGCCTTACAATGAGCGTTGATTTCGTCACGAATATACACCGCCAATGAACTTTGAAACAAGATGGATGCAGGTCGAAAGATGATGGAAATACAAGTTCGTACTTCGTCTGCTTTGCAAGGAGAGTTCATCGCGCAAGGTGCAGACATCATCGAACCCCGCGAGCACAGGTTAGAATATTGTTTGCTCGGAAATGTTCGTATGTTATTCAGAGTACGGACGAATACCACCGACGAAGTTGGAACAGAATGAATGCAGGCAGGAGCGCGATGAAAATCAGGTTTGCACTTCGTCTGCCTTACAATGAGCGTCGATTTCGTCAGGAATATACACCGCCAATGAACTTTGAAACAAGATGGATGCAGGTCGAAAGATGATGGAAATACAAGTTCGTACTTCGTCTGCTTTGCAAGGAGAGTTCATCGCGCAAGGTGCAGACGTCGTCGATGATGTTGGGAAGAGGGTGGATGAGGATGAAAGCACCACGCGAGCATAGGTTAGAAGATTGTCTGCTCGGAAATGTTCGTATGTTATTCTAGAGTAGGGGCGAATACCACAGACGAAGTTGGAACAGAATGAATGCAGGTAGAAGCGTGATGAAAATCAGGTTTGCACTTCGTCTGCCTTATAATTGTCTGCTCGGAAATGTTCGTATGTTATTCGGGGTAGGGACGAACACCACCGACGAAGTTGGAAACAGAATGGATGCAGGTAAAAGCTAGCGCGAGGAAAATCAGGTTTGCACTTCGTCTGCCTTACAATGAGCGTTGATTTCGTCACGAATATACACCGCCAATGAACTTTGAAACAAGATGGATGCAGGTCGAAAGATGATGGAAATACAAGTTCGTACTTCGTCTGCTTTGCAAGGAGAGTTCATCGCGCAAGGTGCAGACATCATCGAACCCCGCGAGCACAGGTTAGAATATTGTTTGCTCGGAAATGTTCGTATGTTATTCAGAGTACGGACGAATACCACCGACGAAGTTGGAACAGAATGAATGCAGGCAGGAGCGCGATGAAAATCAGGTTTGCACTTCGTCTGCCTTACAATGAGCGTCGATTTCGTCAGGAATATACACCGCCAATGAACTTTGAAACAAGATGGATGCAGGTCGAAAGATGATGGAAATACAAGTTCGTACTTCGTCTGCTTTGCAAGGAGAGTTCATCGCGCAAGGTGCAGACATCGTCGATGATGTTGGGAAGAGGGTGGATGAGGATTAAAGCACCCCGCGAGCACAGGTTAGAATATTGTTTGCTCGGAAATGTTCGTATGTTATTCAGAGTACGGACGAATACCACCGACGAAGTTGGAACAGAATGAATGCAGGCAGGAGCGCGATGAAAATCAGGTTTGCACTTCGTCTGCCTTACAATGAGCGTCGATTTCGTCAGGAATATACACCGCCAATGAACTTCGAAACAAGATGGATGCAGGTCGAAAGATGATGAAAATACAAGTTCGTACTTCGTCTGCTTTGCAAGGAGAGTTCATCGCGCAAGGTGCAGACATCGTCGATGATGTTGGGAAGAGGGTGGATGAGGATCAAAGCACCCCGCGAGCACAGGTTAGAATACTGTCTGCTCGGAAATGTTCGTACGTTATTCAGAGTAGGGACGAATACCACCGACGAAGTTGGAACAGAATGAATGCAGGCAGGAGCGCGATGAAAATCAGGTTTGCACTTCGTCTGCCTTACAATGAGCGTCGATTTCGTCAGGAATATACACCGCCAATGAACTTTGAAACAAGATGGATGCAGGTCGAAAGATGATGAAAATACAAGTTCGTACTTTGTCTGCTTTGCAAGGAGAGTTCATCGCGCAAGGTGCAGACATCGTCGATGATGCTGGGAAGAGGGTGGATGAGGATCAAAGCACCCCGCGAGCACAGGTTAGAATACTGTCTGCTCGGAAATGTTCGTACGTTATTCAGAGTAGGGACGAATACCACCGACGAAGTTGGAACAGAATGAATGCAGGCAGGAGCGCGATGAAAATCAGGTTTGCACTTCGTCTGCCTTACAATGAGCGTGGATTTCGTCAGGAATATACACCGCCAATGGACTTTGAAACAAGATGGATGCAGGTCGAAAGATGATGAAAATACAACTTCGTACTTCGTCTGCTTTGCAAGGAGAGTTCATCGCGCAAGGTGCAGACATCGTCGATGATGTTGGGAAGAGGGTGGATGAGGATTAAAGCACCCCGCGAGCACAGGTTAGAATACTGTCTGCTCGGAAATGTTCGTACGTTATTCAGAGTAGGGACGAATACCACCGACGAAGTTGGAACAGAATGAATGCAGGCAGGAGCGCGATGAAAATCAGGTTTGCACTTCGTCTGCCTTACAATGAGCGTCGATTTCGTCAGGAATATACACCGCCAATGGACTTTGAAGCAAGATGGATGCAGGTCGAAAGATGATGAAAATACAAGTTCGTACTTCGTCTGCTTTGCAAGGAGAGTTCATCGCGCAAGGTGCAGACATCGTCGATGATATTGGGAAGAGGGTGGATGAGGATTAAAGCACCCCGCGAGCACAGGTTAGAATATTGTCTGCTCGGAAATGTTCGTATGTTATTCAGAGTAGGGACGAATACCACCGACGAAGTTGGAACAGAATGAATGTAGGCAGGAGCACGATGAAAATCAGGTTTGCACTTCGTCTGCCTTACAATGAGCGTAGATTTCGTCAGGAATATACACCGCCAATGAACTTTGAAACAAGATGGATGCAGGTCGAAAGATGACGAAAATACAAGTTCGTACTTCGTCTGCTTTGCAAGGAGAGTTCATCGCGCAAGGTGCAGACATCGTCGATGATGTTGGGAAAAGGGTGGATGAGGATTAAAGCACCCTGCGAGCACAGGTTAGAATATTGTCTGCTCGGCAGTGTTCGTATGTTATTCAGAGTAGGGGCGAATACCACCGACGAAGTTGGAACAGAATGGATGCAGGTAGAAGCGCGATGAAAATCAGGTTTGCACTCCGTCTGCCTTACAATGAGCGTCGATTTCGTCAGGAATATACACCGCCAATGAAGTTTGAAACAAGATGGATGCAGATCGAAAGATGACGAAAATACAAGTTCGTACTTCGTCTGCTTTGCAAGGAGAGTTCATCGCGCAACGTGCAGACATCGTCGATGATGTTGGGAAAAGGGTGGATGAGGATTAAAGCACCACACGAGCACAGGTTAGAAGATTGTCTGCTCGGCAATGTTCGTATGTTATTCAGAGTAGGGGCGAATACCACCGACGAAGTTGGAACAGAATGGATGCAGGTAGAAGCGCGATGAAAATCAGGTTTGCACTCCGTCTGCTTTACAAGGAGTGTTGATTTCGTCAGGAATATACACCGCCAATGAAGTTTGAAACAAGATGGATGCAGATCGAAAGATGACGAAAATACAAGTTCGTACTTCGTCTGCTTTGCAAGGAGAGTTCATCGCGCAAGGTGCAGACATCGTCGATGATGTTGGGAAGAGGGTGGATGAGGATGAAAGCACCACGCGAGCACAGGTTAGAAGATGGTCTGCTCGGAAATGTTCGTATGTTATTCAGAGTAGGGGCGAACATCACCGACCAAGTTGGAAACAGAATGGATGCAGGTAGAAGCGGATCAGGTTTGCACTTCGTCTGCTTTACAATGAGCGTTGATTTCGTCAGGAATATACACCGCCAATGACCATGCCGGAATGACGACTTGGGAATGAAATGCGTCTCTTCTTGTCGTCTGCTATACAGAATATCTTGTGGCCGCTGTCGCGTGTGCAAATACATGGAATGGTGCGCTCTGCTCTTCTTGCATTTTATTCATCCACAGAGACTGTTGTGTCTCCATGTTCTTTTTACTTTCAAATAGACGTGTTCGTGAGGATCAGAAGAACAAAATGAGAGACTCCGCAGAGACAGAGAGGAGGCTCTGCAATATTTTGTTTAGTGCATAATGTGTTGTGTTCCGATTACATGGGAGTTTTAATGCTACCTGGGGACTGTTCTCCTGTATGGCTTGCATGATTCACACGAGTCAGCAGCTAACGACGTGGTCATGTATCGTGGACGACAAGGTTGGTTCGGTTTCGGATCACTAATGATATTTTTCGGCGAAGGGTCGTTTGACACAAAAAGTCGTTAGGACACCTTTCATTCCTTTTCACTCGTACCACCGAATATTTGATATCTATACAATATGAAATTATGCTGAAATCCCAAGATTTCAGGATCCAAACCCTAGCCACAAGCCGAGCGCTGACTACGGGAGCAGCAACGTCCGTCAATTTTCATTGTTGTCATTTTGTGCTCTGTCTCGTTATGTCCTGCATGTAATTTACTAACATTTAAGGTGCATGAATGCAATTACATGTGGAACTGCAGAAGTAATCATATGTCACTGTGACGGAGAAGCGCTGCAGAAAATTACGTGCAGCATAATCAATAAAAAGTGGCATTTTATTTTCACGGTGTAATTTAAAATTATATACAGCATTATGTAGAAATCGGTTTCATTTTTGCGTTGCAATTTTCCAGACTCCCTTCTTCCCATATTTTCTCTCTGCTGCTCTCCTTGCTACTTTCCTCTTTGACATCATTTCCTGCAAGAAATATCTGGTGAATGAAAAACCCCTATGGAATGGTACCAAGTACCGTAAGTAGAGTGAAGTGAAGTACAGTAAGGTAGAGTGAAGACCATTAATAATGGTTAAAAATTGGGCTGTTCGGTATTTCATACTTTAAAAGCGATAAAACCCCCGTGCCGGGAAACAAGTCAAAGGACGACACAGCACACAACACACTGTGCTGTGTGTTGTGTCGTCCTTTGACTTGTTTCTCGGCAGGGGGGTTTTATCGCTTTTGAAGACCATTGATGTTGCTACCTCTGCAGGGTCTCTCCTGCACAATGTGTGGAGGACCTCTGCAATGCACTCAACAGCAGTTCACTTTGCATGCAATAGTATTTGTGCAGGCCTCCCTAACGCTGTGGTAGCTTGCAGTCATTGTGATCTCCTTAATTTTGTAATAGGTTATTACTGATACTGTCTGTCCTGTGTATCTTATTTCTAGAGATGTGCAAATAACAAAATTCCAAACCGGATCGTATCTCACACAGACCACGAATCGAATTTGACGACAAAGAACAGTTTCAGGTCAAGTGCAATCGTTTGCACGAATTTTAGCATGCATAGCAGCCTTTCTTTGCGCTGGCAACCTCTATCTGCGCTGCACGGCTTTGGTTATTTTAGATGCGTGTTGTTTTCTGCACGTGACGTTCTCCCTCTGATAATTATCAAAAATCTGCCTGTGCCGTTTCAAATGATTCACTAGAGCCGATGCTGCACCTGTCAGAGTCCGCAGTACAGTTCCGCATGCTTTGCGTTTTCCTGTTGCTTTGGGGTATTCAAAGTAATCTCGTACGTATAAGAATCGTCCTCTTTGCCGGCAGTTCCTTAGATGTCTCCGCCTCCACCTATCCTCCGCCTCAAGGTTGACAAGGTTTTTGAATGACGAAGAGCGACGATGTGTGCTAAGCTCTTGTGTCATTCCTTTCAATGATGATGATGGTGATGGGGATGATGCCGATCGAGTGGATTACATTTCGCTGATTGGTCTCCTGTCCGCCATGAAGGTGTCGGTGACAGCGTTGCACGCCTTTTCAGTGTTTCAGTTGTATTCGAAAAATATTCGAAAACATTTAACAACAAAAAATTGAGCGCAAATACTGCACATCAACTATTCAATTCGAATTCGAAGTTTCAAACATTTGCACAGCTCTACTTTTTTCCCGTTTGTGAATGCATCAGGTCCTTACTGACTGACACTGCTCATAGTCGTGTTGCAAATTACGTTTACCAACATCTTGTGAGGCTGTCTACAAGAGGCCAGCACTGCGTGCTTGCATCTGACGGTACTTACAGGAAACACTTTCTCCCTCATAGCTTCCCATTTCCGTACAATTGCCTCGTTGTCATCATGGCGCTTAAAAAACTGCACTCCTTCTGCAATTAAAAAAAAGTTACTACAGTGCAGTACTCAGTTATCCAGTACATCACCAAAGGCCTATATTGCCTTACCAAGAAGCCTATGATCTCCTGGAACAAAGAAGAACCTTGGCCGGTCCACCCTCACTAAGAAGCGTCCATCACACTCAGCAGCACTAAAACCCCAAGCCACGAAGCCAGGAAAAAGTACACATTAGTACATTTTCTTCATTAGCAATCTCAAGCTTACCTTTCGTCTTTAATCTCAGCATGCTCTACAGAATCTTCATGTGGCTCTTCATCGGAGGAGTCATGCTTAAATGGGTTCCTTTCAAAAGCTTGACCCTTCAACTTGTTTTTACTCTTCTGCTCTACTTTACCCCGTTGCTTTTTCCGGCTGGCATCATTGTCAGAGTCACTTTCGAAGAATGGGTCTGTAATGAAGAGACAATTCCCTTATTAACCTCTGGAGAGGAACCAATTGTTAGTGTTGCAAACAGAAAGCAGAAAGTTTTATGGTTAGAGCCTGAAAGTTTTAGGGTTCAACCCGGTTCTTCCCCGAATTGAAGGTTGCCTCTTTAGGGTGATACCTGGTTTTTCCCCAGTGAACTGCCCTCACTGAGACGTCTATACTCTACAGGAATGCACATTAACTTGTTTGGCAGCAAATGCAGTTACATCACTGTTTGTACCAAACCAGTACAGTTAATTTGAGTAACTGAGCCCCATTTCTCCCCAAATTTAGCATACTGGAAGTTTGTTCAACTGAATTCTAATGAATTTATAGCACATGTTTATTTACCCAATTTTTACCCCATGAAGTTAGAAAAAAATATATCCAGAAAACCTCAGACTCTATTTATGGTATATAGTAGCACTGAAAAGCAATAAACCAAACCATATTAAATAATGACAATAAGAACGATAAGAGTGGTAGGAAACCAACCTGCACCACTGTCATCACTGTCTCCGTGGTGGAACATTTGTGAAAAGCTGAATTGTCTGCCTTCCTCTTTCTTTTTGTTTCCTAGAGCATCCCTGAGAGAGGTGCTCACTTCATAGAACTGCTCCTTTGAAACTTCAGGAACTGGCTCAGGTGGAGCAGGGTCCTTGTTTTTCTTCTTCCTGGCAACATGCGAATAGAAAGCTTTACATATAATTGGGACTTTAAAAATGTTTTTAACTGTTAGAACAAATGTAAGAGCAAGTTCTCTGTAGCCCATTTTGTAAAATGGGCACAGTGAGTTTCATGCAGATTGAAGGGACGCAATTAATTACACAATGTATGTGTGGGAGGCATTCGAGATGCCTAAAACAGTTTCAGGGTTATTCATGAGCTGTCTGTGCTAACTAGAGTGGTAGATGCCAATTCTTGCACGGTCAACCCTCGTTACAGCGAACTCGCTTAGTACAAATTATTGGATTTTGCTAAGTTCTACGTAAGTTTTGTTGGTCATGCTTGATTCCTATGACAATTACCAATTATGACCTTACTGCTGGCGTCTCATTCTGGAATTTGTAAGCTGGGTTTACAGTTTTTTGTATCATACTGTTACGACAAAAATCAGATATAATGAACATTTTCATGGTTCCTGTGACACTTCGCTATAACGAGGTCTGACTGTATCATTTAAGTTACAGGTAGCTGTCCAACGTCAACGCTATTTGTCTTACTATTCATCTCATAAAGCCATGGTTGCAAATGCTCTATTTTACTGTTTCTTCCAGTAACTTTTCAGTATAAATGTATGTAAAGTCAATGTGCACACAGACTCCCAGGGGGATATTCAGTATACAGCCACACATCTAAACGTGAATTTGAGCATAAACGGCTGCCTGCAGTATGTTCAAATTTTTTGAGCAAATCATGGTGCATAAGGATCGGTGTGAAATGAACGAGCCAGCATTATTCCGAGATGTCTCTGCACCATGCCGAAGACAATAAATGAAATCAAAAGACAGTAAAAGGCACAACACAGCAAAACCTTAGCAAAAATACGTTACACATGTTGTCAAAGATAACAAAACACACATACTTTGAAGCAACAGCTCCAGCTTCCTTCCTAACTTCAAATTTAGATGCATCTTCTTTTGTTGGATCAAACCTGAACTTGTTTGTGTCCCTGAAAATAGAATAAACGTATAAAGTATCTCGGATCATCACAGATGGTCTCAGTTGCAAATTACATAAATAATAGGCTATAAAGCCATCCATGGGCAAACAAATAAATGAAATAAAATACAAGCCCATCACATCGAAATGAAATGACAAGGTAATTACTTGAAAATAGGTTTCTTGTGAACTGGTTGATCATCTTTTACAACACTTCCACCAATGATGTCTTGAAGAACTTTCAGGTTTCTTGTTCTCTCATCAGTATTCTCAACATTCGTATCCTCCTCTGGAATAAAAATGGCAACCAGTGTGAAACAATGAACAACAACAAAAGTTACCAGGCATCAGAATTTTTAAACTAACTTTTCTGTTCGACACAAACAACAGTTCACAATGTGTACTGTGTACTGCTTTCCTTGTGTTTGCTATTCCCCCAACTTCAATTCAGGCCAGGAGCTTTTTGTACAGTGCCTTTCAGTACAAATACAGCAGTGTGCCTTACCTAGATGTGCACCTTCATTATCATTATCACTTTCTACAAATTGCTCATTGAGGCGGAATCTTTCATCCATGCCAATCCTAGACTGAAGCTCCCACACCTGCAAACACAAAGCACATATTTCGTTTCATAACATATACATTTCTCAATGGTCGTCTCAGACGTAATGCAACACCCTGTACATTGAGAGCGTACTTACTCTCTGCCCTTTCTTCCCTTGAAACTGGGGCCTGACACGAAAGTCATCCTCAGCATGTGTTGAGATGTATTCATCACCCTCATCATCATTTTCATCAAACAGATTATGTCTTTTTCCAGCACGTGGCACAACAGCTGCTTTACTTGTGTTGCATTCATCATTGTTGTCACAATCATCATCATCATCACTGTCGCGAAACACGATCTTTTTGTTGCCCTGTGATACTCCACTGTCCTGAGGGAAACACACTTTGCATTACAAACATCCCCAACATCAATGTCGTAAAGCAGCAATTCTTACCAGAGACGAAAATGCGGTCTTCAATGCCCTGTGTTGCATTTTACTTTGTGCTGCTTTGGCCTTTAATGATTGAAGTCGTTTTTCATTGTCGAGCTCTCGTTTTCTCTTCACATCCACGTAGGGTCTCTTTTTTGCCAGATGGTCTTCCTCCACCTCATTTTTTTTAAAGTTGTCACCAGACCAGTTCTGACTCCTTGGAGCTCTCTCCCCATTCACGGGTGCCTCCCACGATTTGTGAGGACGGAAGCTGGAAGTTGTTGCCCTGGGGTATGGATAATGTTCCCCGAAGCTTTGTGGCTCTTCATCCTGTAAGTTGTCGAACAAGAAGGACTTCTGTTGGCAGAACTCATCTGGTGATGTCTCGACCTGCATGTAAATAAAATTTGTTGAAAACACTGCGTGTGTACATAAGCACATTTGAGACACACGTGTAAAGCTAATATCATGACATACATATTCCCTCACCTTCTTCTTCGCAGTGTATACTATATTAGCACTGCTAACAGAACTTGCACCTGGCCTGCCTCCATGCCCTATGTTGTCATCTTCAGTCTTTTCAATTTTGATGCGAGGTGTGCTTGGGTCTTTGTTCCATACATGGTTGTTCTAACAGGCAGCAGTTAAGGATTGAAGCTACATGGACTGATGTAAAGTACAATTGCAATAAAATAACCCAAGAATAAATATTGAGGACAGGGCACTGTAGCATGAAACAACACCCAAACCACTTCTTGAAGCTTACTGGCTCTTTACAACAATTTGTAAGACAATGTCATGCTTTGTAACACCTTCCCCCTCAAAAGCAACAGTGCCTGCATAAAAAATACAAGCGAAGGTAATGACATAAAAGATACGATTTCCCTTTCGTCATTCCGGTTACTTTCGCTCCGGTTTAAGCGGTCGGCTTCACGTCGTATCCTGAAAATGAAAGAAGCAAGTTAGAAGGAATGAAGAAGACACGACCGAGTGCACATCGGTATAGCTGTGCAGACATGACTAATAAACTTACTTCTCTATGTAGCTTTCCTTCGCCACTTGGACAACTATGCTGTTGCCCTTCCATACTGTGTTATGGTAAGTTTTGATGCCTGCAAAAAGGCATGAGTTAGGCTTCAACCTGCAGGGAAAATGTCTGAACGTGTTGCAGCACAAATGCTGACTGTTGATTGATTGACTCACAGTTGACCAGCTTCTCCTGCGTGAGACCGACATCAAGATAGGCGAAAGTTCGAAAGGGCATGCCCATTTCATCCTTCTTCGTGCGTAGTTCCACATTTTCCACATGTCCAAACTTCCCAAATTTTTCTCGTAGCTCTTCTTCGCGTACATCACTGGCCAGATTTCCTACAAATAATCTCTTCTTCATGTTTGGGAGATCTGCATGAAGTGAAGCGTAGCGGCTTGGATCAGCACGACAGAAGTCGGACCTCAAAATAATAATTTGCAAATGTTCACATAGTCGATATACACTGCATAAAGTGCCAACAAGGACAGTAGATAGAAGAGCGCTGTAACAGCACTAAAATTACCTTGTACGCTAAAGTTTGGCCTACATAAAGCGAAAATCACGGAGGCTTGCAATGGAATTTTGAATAACATTGGCAGCATATGAAGTAATTTTAGCCCTCGACTAGAGATTTCACACCATTCGTATCATCCTTTTGTAACATTGAAACTCAAACTCATATCATCCATGTCCAAGCACCTTACTAAAAAAAATAAATAAATACATAACGGAGAACTGATTGCCAAACCAGTTCGGAACAGAACTTTTCATTAGTACAGGTTCAGTTCCAATATCGCAAAAAATAGTGGTTCCGTTCAGGAAAAATATCAGTTCAGTTACGGTTTTCAGTTCGGTTAGACGGCCTGGCTTAGAGCGGCTGTAGCCAGTGTTGCCACACCCATGCCCCGAAAAGCATGGAGATTTGAAAAATCAGTAGGTCATTGTAGCAACCTTAATATTGTCCAAAATATGCAAGATTTTGACGATCTGGCTTTGTTGGTGCCTTTGGTCTTCGAAAAGTGAAAGCGCTGTTAGCTTTAATCACGTTATGCTTGCAAATGTACTGTTAGTTTATGTGCAGTACTGTGCGCAGATCAAAAATTTTACAGCACAGATGCACCGAAAATACAGAGTCGTGCGATTATTACGACATTTGTAGGGCATACAATTTTAACAGTCAGCTCGACAACAGAAAAGAAATGACACACAACTATGCTCCTGTGCATATATTTACAAATATAGAGCTATGCTTGCACTGAATCTGCTACTTTCCTAGTTACCGCATGACTTGCTCCGAGAAAGGGCTCACACTGTGACAACAATTTTCAGGTGATACACTAAAGAATCACTAAATGGGGTATTCTGAGATGTCAGTCGGCTTAGGTCATGCAGCCTTAGCTGCAACTCGCTTTACCATGCAAAGGCAAGCCTCGACGGATGTACTTGTGTCAAAATGTCGCTTGGAGCAAGGAAAGTTCAGATACAATTTCCAAGATGTGTACATTTAGAACATAAATGTGTAGATTTGTAGATATCCATAGAACTCTGTAGATCGGGCAACTACTGCGGTGAGCAACGATGTCCAAGCAAATGTGCTGTTTTAACGAAGATACATACGATCACAGACTTTTATGATACAACATACAGGACACCAAAAGCGGTCGCCAAATGAAAAGCAGAGTACAATACCAAAATGTTGTTAACACTATGGTCCGCGAAGTCAGTAAAGTTCAGATAAGGACACGTGCACCGAAAACATTACATTATACCACGCAGCCACGCAGCGCTCAAAAGTCGAAAGCATGGTCGAAAGCCACCATGCGGCCATGCGCATGCGTTGTGCGCATTAGAATAGGAAGTTAAAAAAAGAAAAATCGTTTGGGAAAAAACAAAGATCTGAGAGAAAAGCCAATACAGTCTTAATATAGTATATTATGCAAGATTGAAGGGTACACATCTGATGCATTTGCCAGCATTTGCTTTGCGGTGAAGTATTATGGAATCGCCATCGACATAGAGTTCGGATCTAAACTTGCAGCCTCTTCGAAGAGGAGTTGTTTTTAGCACATTGTAGCAGAATGTAACGTGTTTCTGTGACGTATTTTCTCTCAGACACTCCAGTGACAGTAGGGTACGTTTTATTCTCTCATATTCTTCACTTCGTATTCATATTCATTCTCTACCGCCAGGTTTCATAAGCTGATCGTCCGTGCTCGAATTATCGTGTTTTCCCCACTACAAATTGTCCGCGAGACAAAAAGTATGAATTGTTGCAACTTAAGAGCAGCGAAACACTATTTAGAGATATTGCAAGCTTTGCTTTGTCTCTGAATTACAATTCCGCATGATGGTGTCAGCGCGTAGTGCTGACGTAAACATGCTGAAACACACATCCGTTCCGTACGCCCGCAAGCAGCTGGAACTGTTTGTGCGTGCACCATACACAATCATGCTGGCGAGGCATTCGTTTTATCTGTGCCAGACAATGCACGATCTTCATTTAAGACTGCGTGATTGGATGAATGCCTTCTTCATTGCTCTATTATATAGCATCGAGTCAGTAACTGGTGGACATAGCAGTGCAGTCAAGATGTCGTACAGACTGTTTCTTTTTTTTCTTCTTAATACTGTCCTTGTACGATAACCGCGTTGGAGCTGCATAAAGTGTTGGAGCTTCTGATGCAACTTTGTCAAAAGCGTCATGATTGTGAAGCTCACCCGACTATTACATCCGTGATCGTCATGTCGTGAAGGTTGTGGTCGTACAGTCATAGGGTAAAGGAATCTTCATGTGTATGAAAAAAAAAAAAAAAAAAAAACAAAGAGAAAAGGTAAAAAAAGGGTTCGCCAATAGAGAGCTTCTTTCATTTATTTCATTGCATTTTTATTTGCTTGACAGCACCCCCTGGCCGTGCATGATAGAGGGACGTGGAAGTCAAGAAACACTTCACTGATACTGATACACATAATATAATACAAACAAGATTCAATGTGAGACAAAAATAACCTTGCAGACACGGACTCAAAATCGTCTTTCACACTCAAAAGATACAATTTCTACGGGAAAGCTTCCAGTCTCTTGTGGTTTTTGGTACGAAAGAAATTCGAAATGCAGATGTATAGCAGTGTTGTGAACCGACCTTTAATGAGCTGTCGCTACGGGCTGTCTAAATATAAGCAGACATGGAAAAAAAAGGACTGATTTCATGGTGTGGTTGCAGTAAAATATCTTACGAAATAATGTCAAACCGGGCGTCTTACATTGAGTAAATAAATGCCGGAGGTTGATGGAAGCTCTCAGGGATGTTATACAGGGTACTGTGAAAGTGAGCCACATGTGAAACCAAGGGAATGACTCCTTTCTGAGGTAATCTTGTTGATATGGACATTCAAAGGAAGATTGCTGGGGATATGAACACTCTAGTACTTGTAGGAGGCTACTATTTCTAATGACATGTATGGGGTAATTTTTTAAATGAACAGAAACATTTTATAAGAAAACATGCAAGGTTTAAGCTCATGAACCATAAAGTGCACCAAGCACTGATTTGACCTAGATCCAGCTGGAATATGTGAAAACTATTGCTATCAGGGTAATGTCCTGTACACAGTGTGATTGTCTGCAAATAGGTGAAACTGAGAGGCCAAGGATGCTGGAAGATCATTAATGAATTAACGAGACCTAAAACGGTACCTTGAGCAGTTCTTGAGAACTGCTAATGATAATGATATTAGGTATTATTAACCATAACAATGCAAAAGATGCAAAAATCAGTTTCAACGATGTAGACCAGCAGGAAGCAAGGGACATTTATTGTATCAAGAGGCAAAAGCAATTAAAAAATTAGGAAGTAAATACACAAGTAAACCTTCTGTACACTTTGGGGGCAAAATAGGGGATTCTTATCAACTCCTTAAAAAGTAGGTATGAAACAGGTGAGACAAAAGGGAAAGAAATGTACAAAAGCAGGATAAGGAAACAAGCTGGTTTGACATACAATGATGCTCCATACCTTGAGTCTGATGATGCACAGGGATACTTACATGCACACGGCTCAAAACCAGTACTGATTTATTTACAAACCAAGCACTTATAAATCGAGAACAGAGGACGACGGAGAACAGTAGAAGGCTTACTAATGCATCCAGGAATGCTACCAGAGATTCCTGCCTGAAGAATGACACAAGTTCCAGCATCTGCTGTGTGATACATACAGCCAGTCTTTACAAAAAGTGGGACACAGCACAAACAGCCTTCAACATATTTTGCTAATTCCGAAGTTCTTTGATGGGTTTTAACTGCTCAGGCATGTTCCTGTAGTTAGTCAACCACACATTGACCCCGACAAAGAAATTCATGTTTGTTCACAATAAGAGAAGAGGAACAGCAAAAGTATAAGAAATATGCTGATCAAATAAAACTTTGCTGTCCGTCCAGGTCTTGTGCTGTGTATGCCCGCTCATGTTTCCTTAGGTTTTTGTAACTTTTCTGGGTCTCCAACCTGCCCTGCCAAGTTTTGACACTTTGTAACAAATTTTTGTATCTTGGCAGTAAGTTGGTAGTAGCAGAAATGTGATTTATGGGTTAGAGAGCATATTTGACAGCTTCCACCTTTTAGCTGTTTAGCCATTCTTTACACATCTTATCTTACACCCAGGCTCCTTGTACAACGTAACAGTATTCTTGAAGATGGTTCGAAGTAAGTATTATATATTCTGAAGCTGATGTGTGGTGGTTCGCTGGTGGTGGTGGTGGTGTTTCACCTCAACTGTTGTCCATTGTCTATGGTTCTTCAGCTTCTGTGTCTTTGCATGAGCATATTGGGGGATCGATGATTAGCGTAGGAAACACAGAGTAGTCATTATTTTGTACTAAGACCCTATGTGGTACAAGAAAATCAGTGACGGGTTAATTTCATCGGTAATTTTCACCCTATTAACTTTCTCGACCTCCTTTCATGTCCTTCTGCCGTAGCCAACTTACAAAATTCTCGAGGTCACCTCACAGTCAGCAGTATAAGACCCTCAGTTGTCCAGACTAGCAGCAGACACAAAGTCACACTATCTGCAATACAGATTCTATGTGTATGTGTGGCCAATCGTTCAGTTGCATTCGGTGTCTCATGACCCCTTGCACAGCCCACAACACCCAAAGTATAAAAAGCCTGAGCACTAGTAGCCATGATGTAGGTGTGACTACACGAATAAGAATCAATCAATCAACCAGTCACAGTCGTGGTCGGCCGAGAGGTCGCTGGGCAGGAAAGATTTTTCTCAATCACACCAGCCATACCTATGTAGATGAGACGCCACTAGCCGCGTGGACAGCTCCAGCTATCCAGAAAATGCCTGTGTTTGAAATCGACTGAAGCGATTGGCTGAAGCTAATGGCATTCTAGCTTTATATGTCCATGCAGAGATTTCCCTACCCCCCCCCCAGGGGGGTTGTACACCCTCCCTGCATTTTTGCAACACCCCCCCTGAAATTTCTCAGGCTGTAGGACCACAGTCATGCAGATGATCGTACCATGCATTTGTCCAAAATTATTTGAAAGTGACTGTTCAATGCATATATCGAGCGCATATACGAGCAAAAATGCGTGCGGGCACGCAATCTCAATGTGGATCATCAAGAACCATTTGTGCCCAACTCAATCGAGCGAGGTATTCTGCTTTTTTCCTCTAAGGTTTTCACCGTTGGTTGCTAGGTATTCATTGAGATTGATGAGATAAGGTGCTAGTCCTTTTTCTTTGTCGGTCGTGTGACTATGCATCTTAATGTTGAAATGCCGTTCATAATGAATCTGCATTCTAATAACATGTACAAATAAAACGGGAAAGCTGTGCAGATATGTCACCATTGTGCCACGATTCTTTCCGTGTCTAAGAAAAAAATTCCGTAAGTGGAACCTTTACCAAGCATAACCTCCCCCCCCATCCCCTTGAAAGCTCGGCACCCCCCCAACAGTGAATTTCTGGGGAAATCGCTGTGTCCATGTAACGAAGAAGTGAGAGGAGGCCTAAAGCAGTCATTATTTAGCCTTGGTGGCGTTGCCACGACACACCTTGCAACTCTGTTCTCCTCTGTCCACTCAGAATCCAATGCAGTGGTGGATCCAGGGGGGAATCCCTCCCCCAACGTCAGTTTATACGTTGAATTTCCCTCACTCCCCTCCCCACTTCGCGCTTCGACAAAGAAACCACCCATCCCCAAACCGAGGGTATGGATCTGCCCCTTGTCCAATGACACACATGCCTGTTGCCTCTGTGAGACTTCCATTCATCTCGTCCTCTGCTATCCCCTTTTTCTTTTCCCTTCTTTACCAAGCACTATGGTCGTCTACAGTTAAAATTTTGTGCATACAGAGGATATCACTAACACAAAAGAACTTGCTTGTAACTGTAACTGTGTATATTTTGTGGAGTGTGATGGTATGAAGTGCGAAGTATGGTATGAAGTGTGAAATGGTATGGTGCCCCAGAGATAGCAGTGGTCAGCTCAGTGGCAAATACAGGAGCGGCCGGTTGGGCGATCGCCCCCCCTCCCCCCGCCCAAAAAAAAAAGAAAGTCTCAGGCCCGTATCCGCCCCTTGGTTAACTCCCAAATTTCCACCATAATGAGGAGTCTACGTAATCACGAATCGAGCCACTTATGGTGGCATTGCTGTTGCTTGTCTCTTTGTGTCAGACTCTTTTTGCATTTTAGTGGGTTTTGTGGCAAAATTTATGGGTTGCCTGTCCATGGAGACCCACGAAGTGAGACGTGCTACACGTTTACGCAATTTTTCAGACACCTTTAAGTTGTGTAACATTTTCAAGATACCGCGTACAACTGCCAATCGTTACGCACTACACTTGATCATGAATCCTCGTGCCATCGCTGCATTTCCCATTGTTGATAATGCTGCAGAGGAAGCATTGTCACAACCTAGTAGTGCTGTCCCAGTAGCACACAGATTCACTCACAGTTTAAATTGAAGCATGGAAGGTGGCCAGGATTGTTATAGAATCCAGCCCCTGGCTTGTGGGGTGTAGCAGGCTTGCTTGGCCACTTTCCACACTGAGTCTTATGTATAACTTGAAGTTGCAACTGTCCGATAAGCTCAGAAGTTCCCGTTTATTTCTCTCTTTTCTGTGCCTCCTACAGGTTAATGTGAAAATGGAGGTAGGTAAACAGTATTGTGGCATTCAATTGTCATAGTTTAAGTTGATTAATGAACATATTTTACCAATCTTGACTGGCTTGCATTCTTTGTATGTCTGTCCACATCTGTTCTTGCACATGCTTCATATCCTCTTCAGTTGGACATTCTGTTTAATGACAGCTGTGCCAGCAATGTGACAAAACATCTCACAATGTACGAAAGGAGAGTGTAAGCCTATATACTATATGTGTTAGGTTGTCTAAAATGTGTCTCTGTGGTGACATATAAAATGTGTGTTGTATTGTATGCAGTGTCAAATAGTGAGATTTGTGGCTGCTTTGTAGGTCTTCACACGAGGAAGGAGTACCACATGCACAGTTTGTACAAGGAACTTTTGCCCCCCCCCCCCCCCCCCCCCCAAAAAAAAAGAATGTGTAGAGGCATTATTTGCCTTTCCATTTATGTGTCTTGTACAGTGTTGCACATGACACACTTGCAGCAAGCTTTTCTTATTTGTGCCATGGCTTATTCTTCATTTGAAATCAGCTGCAGTCACTGTGTGAGCCATCTCGTGCCCCCAACTTGTGTTTGAGGAAAACATGAGCAAACTGTTCCTCTCTTCTGGTGACTTTTTCAGTGTTGCAGTATTCCGTATCATAAATATGCGTGTAGTTTTGGAGATAATGCTGTTGGTGATATGGCCCTCTTGTCTTTCATAAACAGGGCAACTGGGCAGATGCTGCCACCCCAATGGGTTTGCACAACCCAACTTCTTCAACCTCAGCTTCCTCACCTTCGATACGTCGCAGAATGGCCCCACGAATCTCCAGTGAAAATTCCAAGATGGACCGCAGCACTGGAAACAGTAGCGATATAGGCACTGGATCAAGGTTGTCGGACCTTGAGAGCCAAGAATGGCTTCCAGACGAGCATGTTACCCTGGAGTATAAAGAACCCCTTCTAGGTGATGAGGCTGAGCTGAAAGCGAAGCCAAGGGATGGTCTTCATCGGGACTTGGTGTCAAAGGCCGCTGAACCTCTGTGGTCCATAGGGATTCAAGTGTTTGTGCCGTTCCTAATTGCAGGCTTTGGGACTGTAGGTGCTGGACTTGTGCTCGATATCATTCAGGTGTGCTGGCTTTCACAATGTTGCCTGCTGTGTTTGGTTGTGGCTGTGGGGGGTGAAGGGCCCGTTAAAGGAGCAATGAGGTGACATTTAACGTCGTTCGAAATCGTGCCTCATCTGTCAAGCTGTCCACCAGGAGTCACCATGCAAAATATTTTCATTCTGCGGTGCGTTATAACTGTGCAATCGAGTTTAGAAAAAACGGTCTGAGAAAGCAGCTGCAGACGGCCGACACGATTGTCGAGTGACGTATTAGAGGCTCCGTGCCTTGTTTCTTTGTTTCTTCTTTGCAGCTCACGAGATGTTTATACATGGTTTCAGTTGTGCCACTGTGCGTCACGTTAGGAAAATAGCATATGTCATGACGTCCTCTCGGTCTGCGGTGCGCTCTTTCCACGAGGAGAAGAATTTTTCTAAGGTGTGCAGAGCAGAGCCCTCGTGCTCGCTCTGTAGGTCACCTACGCTCATCATTCTTTTGCAGGAACCCATTTTATTCGTTGGAGAAACACTCTGCACCGAAAAACGGGAAAAAAAATTTGGGGTCAACTTAGTGCTCCTTTAAATGTAGTTTATATGTGTGTGTGGTCTGGTACACACAATGTTTTGCATTTTCTGAGTTCAGGTTTCTTCAAAGACTAACTGCTCTACAGGGAGGTCTACCCTTACATTTCCCTTTTCTCAATACATACTTCCTCTATGTCTGATAGCAAGAACTCTAAAATTGGTTTTATTACCTGCTGTATCATTAGTGCATTAGGTGTATCTTCAGAGAGAGAGTCTTCTGTGTGGTCAAGCTACTTCAGGAGAGAATGTTAAGAGGGGATGCACCCCGCGCCGTTTCATCGTTTCTGGGCACGAGATGGCGCCGGGGTCTACCCAGCCACGAGGTGGCGCTAGGTGCGCCGAGTGCTGTAACTAGTGCCGTTGTTCAAAAAGCGCGCGATACAGCGTGGGGGCATGTAGTCCCCACAGCATGCGTGACCCTGTTGTTTTTGTTCGCCCCGACTTCGCTTGGGATGTGCGGTTAATCTCCTAATGGCGAATTCGGGTGGACATTTCGGAACAACTTTTTTGCCAGATCTCGAGCAGTCATGTTCGCTTGGTCAAAATGAAGCAAATCTCGCATGTTCGCGTGGGGCTTTCCAACCACTCGGAATTTGCTAGCTAGTACTTTTTTTGCCCGGTCTCAAAATGATCGAGCAGCAGATTGCTCAACTGTATCTGGTGTCGTCACATCCGCACTGCAACGGTGGCGAGTGCCCTCATTGGCGCGCATGTTGAAATCACGTGGTTTAGCAGACGACAGAACTCGAAGACTTGCGACCGCGACGCCCCTAGCGTGATCCAAGTACCTAAACCCGCTAGATTCCTAGCAATCATGTTCGGGTGGCAACGGTCACGTGATCCAGCTTGGTCGCCGACCTAGCAATTTCCGAGCGCTCGGCCGTTTTGCTACGAAATGACCACCCGAATTCGCTATAAGAAAAGAGGGGTTCTTGAGGAGAATGCAGCTTTGGGGAACAAACGCATCTATTCATGTGTCTGTCGGCAGCTTCCTTGGTTTGCACTCTGTTCGACTTGTGTATCGTTTTGCTGCTGCACCAAAATCTCCCGGCTGGAAGAATAGAAAACGGGTCACGATGGCGAAATAATTTATTCTGTGTTGGCATCAGTGGGGCTGTACTTATGCTATGCAATGTTCGTTTGCAATACCCTCACCAATTAAACAAAAATTACTATGAAAGTCACTGAAAAGGTTAGCCAGCTGTAGGATTCGAACCCACATCTTCTGGATTGTCGGTCTAGGGCTCTACCAATTGAGCTAAGCTAACACGCCTATTCAGCCACTTCCAGGTTACCTCAGAACTTCAGTTCTTTCATGTTCAAAAATTACTAACTTGTGAATTTCGCATGTGATTGTACCAACTGTCTACCCCATGAACGTGCACCTTCAGCAACTATATTTTTGCGACAATCACTAAATCGGCACCTAGTGGCCAGCACGTGGTCCGCCAATTTGACCGAATGCTGCTCAGTTGAATGCGGTTTTGTTCAAGACGTTTGACTGAACACCTCCTTTTGTGTACAAATTTTACACGAGACTTGTGTATTTATTCTCGCTCGGTACTGAATAAGGAAAAAAAAACACACACACATACACATCGTATACATGTTTCTTTTCCCTTTTGTATCTTCGCGCAGAAAAAGTATCAGTTTGGAATGTCCGAATACGATCATTTGGGCTGGAGTTGAACATATGATAATAGTGAGTTTTAGTATACCGTTCATAAGGTTATCGTGCCTATCGGAACCAATCGCAGTGGTGCGTGACTGAGAATCTTACCCACTGATTGGTTCCGGTTGATACGGTTCGACGCAAGCCACGTTATCAACGGTCTGCCAAAACTCTCTATTACCATTTTCTTATACGTTATGCACGGACGCATGGGTGCAACCGTTCCCTGTTGCGCGTGCACGTCTTGAAGTATAAATTAATGCCAGAACAAACGTTTAGCAAAGAACCTTAATGCTAGCAAATAAAAATACGAAAAGAATGGTACTTGTAATAAATAAAGCTAAACAATAACGACCAGTAATGGCGGGAAAAGGGTGCTCGGTGTTGCTCGCGCATGCCCCACAAGCAGCGGAAAGAAAGACTGTCTTATTGACAACTCAGCCCTTAAACCGGTAAATAATACTTAATTAAGTAGTTTTGTCAGAATCATTCAATGTCCATAAAAACATTTTGGGTGCTCAACAGAACCTTTACGTATCCTTTAAGTGCACTATAGCAAACGATTGAGTATGTGACATATGTGCTATTATATACTGCAACTCTGCCACAAAATTTAGTTTTCCTTTGTTTTCATTGCTGAGATAAGATGACACTGTTGAAAACTAAGCAACATACTGCAGGAGCACAACGCGATTCATACTCGCAAACGAGCAGCGCATAGCAATGGTCAATGCTCTTTGTTACATCTTTTTCTTTCCTCCCCCCTTTTTTCTTGTGTGTGTGGGCGGGCCTGAACCATACCAACGTTGTTATCTGTGCCAGAACGCGATATCTTATACATACAGAGGTCGCGTCCACAAACCCAGATAGAAATGCTTCGAACCTGAAAAGGATCGGTGGCCGTCTACCATTGACCTGTTACCAACCTTACAAGGGAATTACCGACAACAAAGTGAGAACAACAAGAGAGAGAGAGAGAGCGAAAAAAAAATTATTTGGGAGGCCGGAAGACAATGGCGATGTTGTGCTTATCTCACTAGTATTTATTATCATCATTATTTTGGCGGGTGCCGAATTTTCAGTTGCTCAGCTCATCATCGCCGCTCGTCCCTGCGCCAAACATATCTTTCGACGCTTCCAGATGTTCGGAACAAACACGCACGCAGGAACCAAGCGAATCGACGGGACAGTCCGAACTGCAAGGACGAGCCCAATACCGAGAATAGCATGCTGAGTCATTACATGCCTACTTGTGCCCGCTTCTCAAAGGCCGGCGCGGATAAGCCACACAGCAAGAAAAAGAATAGCCCCGCTGTAGTGGAGCTTAGCGCCCTTCCCCTTTTTTTCCTGGGAAAGGGAAACTCCGATATTATGCTGAAATAAGGGTCACAATAGACCTCTACTTGTTTGTAAACAAATGATGTCATAATGTTCGACAGCGCCACGAGTTTGGTAGAGTTGAACTACGTTCAAAGCTCGTGGCGAACAAGGTCGCGCCTGAAAGCCACGGTCTTGAGGGGATTACGATGGTCTCTGAAAGGGACGCGACCTTCGGTCCTACTTTCTTCTCCTTCCGGTCTGTTTTGGTTTCGGTCTGTCTACCAACGTCGTGATGATGACGTTTGTCGGGTAGAGGTTTATTGGCGGATAAATACCTTCTGGACGTAAAGCCCGCGTCGTCGCAGCACCGGGCGGCAGAAAAAGTTGACCCGAGGAAGCGCTGTACATGCCCTCAGATATTCTCATTTATCTCAAGAACGGCTGACTTTACACGCGAGATAGTGGTACCAAAACGTTCAGGACACATTTTAGAAGAAAATGGATTGAGCAAATGTCGCCTAGGATGATTGCTTTTTCTGCTATTCGCTTCAGAAGTCCAAGGTCAATTTTTGGCTATTTTCCACACGTTCTACAACGTCTCAACGAAAAATCCAAGCGAAAAAAATACAATTCGAAAAATCCATTTTCTCATAATTGTTAAAAGCTATCAAATGAGACCGATATCATGAAGATCGGACGACTATTTATCGAGAAAAATGGAAAAGTTTGCCCCATAGAAAATACATGGGGCTGCGACGGGTGCTCTCCCTAGCATGATGTCATTTGTGTATTGGAGGTGTGTTTGTTTGTGTTTTCTTCGGGCCTTGTTTTGTTGCTCTGGGTACTAATTGTATCTTTTCTTTTGTGTAGCATTGGATTGTCTTCCAAAAGGTTTCAGAGCTTTTTATACTGGTGCCAGCATTATTAGGATTGAAAGGAAATCTTGAAATGACATTAGCTTCTCGGCTGTCTACACAGGTAAAGAATAACTTTGTTGCTGTAGCAAATTCTCTGGCACGTGAGTTGTGGCAATGAGTTTGGACCTTGAGCAGCACCTTTTGTGCATGTATTGTCAACTTTGTGTAAAAAAACTTTTTGCGAAATTGGAAGCTGCTTTGTTTTCTAAGATATCACTGATCGGTGCAATTTGCTTTGCAGGCCAACCTCGGAAATATGGATACGTCATTAGCACAGTGGAAAATGGCAACAGGAAACCTTGCGCTTCTCCAGGTAATAAGTAATTTATGTGCACCGCTTGGTCCTTGTAGGTTCCAATATGTTGATAATGGTCTTTGGTGCCGATGATGCAAGTCGGAGGGTAAAAACATGTTTGATCTGGTTTAACCTTAAAACTAGGGGTGTGCGAATATTCGAATTCTCGAATTCGAATCGAATATCAAACGCTCGAACTATTCGATTCGCGAATCGAATATCCAATATTCGGTTTTTCGAATATTCGACGATTCCACGAATATGAACGACACAACCCGGAAGTGGGCTTCACCTGATGCTTCCGTGCATGAGGTGAAGCCTGCTTTACGAAATTGCCCTAGCTGCAGGACCAACACAGGCGGGACGGTGTTTAGTTTAAGATAACGTTATCAAAAGTTAGTTTTGTAGACACTGTGTGTGGAAGGGGTGGCGCCCCTCCAACATGCAGTTTAGCGGTGCCGACGAGGGACTTTGATTTGATGTCTGTGAGGTTGCCTTCAAAAAGTTAGGACACTTGAATAATGACTACAGCCCATGGACAAGAAGGGTGTCTCAAAGATGTCCTAAAAGTCTAAAATTTCAGTAGTGCAACTTCCTAGGGCAAGTGCAAAGAAACTAAAAGGTGTTCATGGCAAAGCTGAGGCAGGATGCCAATCCGTTTGTTTCACAAATGGCCTGTGGTTGTCTGAAACAATTACAGCCTCATCCATATAACATGCTACTGCCTGGCATAAAATTTTGAAATGAAGGTAACCACTCTAGTAAGTGTAGGCTCACCTGAAAGCAGGAAGCACCCTCATGTAAAATTATAGATTATGGGCTTTAAACAGAAGAACTGCATGTCTCTCTTGTGACAGTTAATGCCAGAAAAATTACACTAAAGCCATGGGCTACAAAATGGAAACTTTCAGTGCGAAAGTCGCATATTGTAAATTTTGCACGAATATTCGATATTCGATTCGGTATTCAGAATTTTTTTCCCCATTCGATTCAATATTCGATTGGACTTAAAATATTCGGATTTGCACACCCCTACTTAAAACACACGGCCCTACTTATGATGTGCTCATGGCATCTTTACCTTTTCATTCTCTTCAGCACTCAAAATGTAAGTTTGCAAGCTTTGGTCATGCCAGAGCCTGAATTAGCAGCATTTTCTCTCTCTCCTTCTCTTTTGTGCTTGTCTTTACTGTACTTTCTGCTTTCTACGCTACGTGCTATACTTTCTTAATTTGCATTACTCAATGTACTGGCCAGCAGTTGCGTAAACGACAGTACCTTCTATGATTACTGGGATGCTGTTCAGGAATCTATGAGATATGAACGTTGTTATTACAGGGCCAGTATTGAACAATTCTTGCATACAGAAGTGGAAAGGAAAAAAGTCGCTCTTACTTTTCTTTTTAAAACCTTCTTCCTGCCGATTCCAGTGTCAAGCGACCGTGGTAGGTTTTCTGGCGTCCCTGTTTGCCATGGTCATGGGTTGGATTCCAGATGGGGAGTTCAGTTGGAAACATGCACTGCTACTGTGCTCAAGCAGCCTTGTCACGGCGAGCGTGGCCAGCCTGGTCCTGGGTGAGACTGTTTATCCAAGTAAACAAACATAATACGGTGGTCCATGATTTTTTGCACAAAACTTTGTGCCTCATTTTGTTCTGTTGATATTCCTCGTGTGTTTGCAAAGGCATCATTTGTGAAAGTTTGGACATAATTTGGTGACCTTCATTTCTCTCTCACTTTAGGTACAGTGATGATTGGCGTCGTAATAATGTCACGCAAGTGCCACATTAACCCGGACAACGTTGCCACCCCCATAGCCGCATCACTGGGGGATCTGACAACACTTGCACTTTTAGCAGTTGTATCCAGCTTTCTTTACACAAAACTTGGTGAGGACGACTGTTGCGTTGTTGTTTCGCTATGTTCGTTTTGCGCTTCATTACTAGAAGACAGGTAATGGAACAAGTGCTAATTTTTTTTCCGGCTTTCAGAAACAGATATATGGTTTGTGGCAGCCATTCTCATTGGGTTTCTAATGCTACTTCCTCTATGGGGCATAGTGGCTTGCGGCAATCCACACACTAGAGAGGTTCTTCACACTGGGTGGTGTCCCGTTATTTCTGCCATGA
Source organism: Ornithodoros turicata (assembly GCF_037126465.1). NCBI lineage: Eukaryota > Metazoa > Arthropoda > Arachnida > Ixodida > Argasidae > Ornithodoros > Ornithodoros turicata. The sequence goes on from NC_088207.1 coordinate 39,986,908, forward strand.
TGATATCAAGGTATAGCTCACTTTGCTTCGTAGGTTACTAATAGTAGTAGGTCAAGTTGATTACTTGACGTTACACCTGTGTATGCAAAACAATGTGAGTGCAAGTCTGTGGCCTTGCACAGACAAGAAGGTAAATTATATCTGCAATTATACAGGTTCCAAATTGTCTATTCAAGAGACAAACATGCATTCAATTTTGTGGATGCAGAAATGTTGTGCTGCTGCTAGAGCTAGGCAATTTATTTACTACATTGTTAGAAGTTTTTAGAAGGTAGTATGCAGGAGGTTCAGCAATATGCTGTATATGGCATAGCCTAGATTCCCATAATCCTATTTTGAGTTGCTAGTGCTGTTTTTTTTATTAATGCATTTGTTATGCTTTCGTTTTTCTACCCAGTGTTGGAGGGTGTATACTGGATTTTACAGTATCAAAGTTTCATGGTGTGGCAGTGTTTCAACCAGTAATCAACGGTACGTACATTGTTTTTTGTATGAACGACCGGTGTGTTTTCTAGTATGGCACTGGCATGGATGCCCAACATGGCGACACATGGAATTTGTTGTCTCCGTATGACTCGTATTTTTTTAAACATATTTAGGTGTAGGAGGGAACCTAGTGGCGGTACAAGCAAGCCGAATCTCGACATTCCTTCATCAAAAGTCAGAATTGGGGTCTTTGCCCGTGTTGGATTCAAGGGTCTGTGTCAGCCCATTGTCCGCCTTCTTTGGCAAAAGTCAGTATCCCAGTCCTACCGCAAGCACACTCTCTGCTTTTCCCAGTTAAAAATCATTAGCATAAATTTCACCTCATGCATATTTCAGGCATTCACTCGAGGACGGCAAGGGTGCTGCTCCTCATGGTTCTTCCAGGCCATCTAGTTTTTACTTACGGCATTCGTCTGCTGAAGGCAGGCCATACATCTGTTACACCCATGTTCCTATCTGTCTATCTACCAGCTGGTGTCATACAGGTAACACACCATTCTGCTTTCTGTTTTGTAACATATCTGTTCTAAAAGTACGATACTCTGTTGGCATATGCCAGAATCTTGGCAATTTGTTGTCCCTGTTTCAAATATATACGAGTAATTTAATGACAGAATTGCCTAGACTCTGTTATACAGGGGTGAGAATTAGCAAAGACAATACATTGACAGGTTTACACCAGTCACAAGCTGTGCAGGAATGGGCGTCATTACCCCGTTCTTTATTTCTATTTTTTGGTTTCCCATCCTGTTCAATCCAATCCATCTTCTATGAAGCTAGAAATGACACTTGCCTCAAACTTCCTTGACCTGCTGATGGATTACATCACTCTGGTCAAAATCTTACGCAAACTTCCATGATGAACATTTCCTACGGCTTCCATCAGTCACAATGCATTATCTATGTAGTAAACACACAGTTAAAAAGATGCCTAACTCTATGTTTCAGTATACCGTAGTGCAATTCAAAGCAACCAATGATGTCGTGAGATTTACGCAGCAAGGCTGAAAGGTGCCAGTAATATGAATTGGGAACATTGTTTGTTTGTTCGGTCTAGAGTGACGGGACTAACAGAACTATTTACGCTTTATTAGAGAGTGACTTTAGTTCCAGCTATTATTTTAACATGCAGGTGTTCCTCCTTCTGTACATTGCTCATGTGATGGTGCATTGGATGTGGACTCAGGGCATGGATCCTGACAACTCTGCCATTCCGTACCTCACAGCCCTCGGAGATCTGATTGGCACTGCCCTTTTGGCCTTGTCTTTCCTCCTGCTGAGTGTACTCGGTGATGGTGATTCTGATGTTGGAGATTGACAGTATGCCTTTGCTCCAAAGTTTGTTGTACATTGCTTTTCGAACATTACCACCCTCCTGCCTTTCACCGTGTCCCGAGGCTGTATATACTGTGATGCATCAATGCTGCCCAAAGAACTGCGATCTCACGACTGCTATGCGACGTTTCTTCGTAGCCTTGTGCAACGGTGATAACATTCGACTGAGAAGGATAGGACAAGCAAAAATGCACGGGAGTACTCTGTATGCAAGAATTGTTATGACTAAGTATCCCTGGTTTTCTGCTGCGGCAAATTCAAAATTCTGCGGCACAGTCTTGTAAATTGGCTGCTGGAAATGGGAAACACTTTATTTCCTTGGATAATGTGGGAACAAAAAAATATTTTACTACGTTATAGATTCGAAGCACTGTTGCGGCTCAGCATTACATACATGATATCTTGTTGAAAGAAGGAAGTCACTGAAAAGGATAGCCAGCTGTAGGACTCGAACCCACATCTTCTGGATTGCCGGTCCAGGGCTCTACCAATTGAGCTAAGCTAACACGCCTTCTCAGCGGCTTCCAGGGTGCGACTTCCTTCTATGTTGTTTCAGCCTCAGAACATCAGTTGTTTCATGTTCAACAGTTGCCGCCTGCGTCGATCCCGTCGTATGAATGTGTGTATGAGTGAGAGAGAATGGCCGGTTTGTCCCTTCAGATGACGCACCCTGGAAGCCGCTGAGAAGGAGTGTTAGCTTAGCTCAATTGGTAGAGCCCTGGACCGGCAATCCAGAAGATGTGGGTTCGAGTCCTACAGCTGGCTAACCTTTTCAGTGACTTCCTTCTTTCATCCTTCATATTTGTCCCTTCTATGTTGTTTCAGCTTCAGAACATCAGTTCTTTCATGATATCTTGTGTTCTCCTCTGACAAAGAATGCCATCTATAGCCTGCTGTCATTTCATACTTGCTGAAACATCTTCCGGCATGTACAGAGGTTTTAGGAAGGTTATAGGAAGGAGCTTACAATACATGCCCTGTGGAAGTTATATCTTTAGGAGACCATTTTGTTTCTGGTCTGTAGGCATTATTTAAGAGTCTTTAAAGGCAAACTCCCAAACATCAAATCAAAATGCCCCACTACCACCGCCAAACTGCGCACGGGAGGGACGCCGCCTCTTCCTCAGGCGGAGTATGCACAGTAAACCTGGGCTAACGTTACCTTAAGCTAAACTACAATCTGTCTGTGCTGGTCCTGCGGCATGGGCAAATTTGTAAACCATGCTTCACCTCATGCAGGGAAGCGTCAGGTGAAGCCCACCTTCGGGAGGAATCGTTCATATTCCACGAATAGTTGGATATTCGGAAATCCGAATATTGGGTTTTCGATTCGTAAATGAAATACCGAGTGATTGATATTTGACTCCAATTCGAGAACTGATATACCTGCACACCCCTAAAAATTTGGGATTTCATGAAATTCCGTGCCAAACGAAGAATTCCGCGATGAATTCCGGATTCCGCGGAATCGCGGAAAACGCGGGGCCTTAGTCATAACACAAGCAAATTGCATCACATCATCCTATCTAAACAGAATGCTTTCAACGGGGCAGCCCTGCACAGGATCATGATATGCTACGATAGGGGCAACCACTCGATGAGATGTTGCCCAGGGCTATAAAATCTATACCAGCTGGCTTGCACGCTTCTGCTCTGTTCATCGTACAATATTCTGGTACATATTCGCGGTACATGGTTCTCTGTGTGTACAAGAAACAGCCTTGTTCAGAGTTCAAGACTTGTCATCTTGGGATAGGTTGAAACCTCAGAAAGTGACTTTCTCACCGACAATGTTCATTGCTGTACGGAAGCCACTCCCCTGCATTTTGATAAGTGGAGTGGTGGTGGCCTATTTTGCAGGTATGTGCTGGCGTGTTTGTGTATCCAACAGTGGATATAAGTACACATATACCAAAGTATATTTTGTTATATTTCGGCGACTAAATGATAGTGCGCTGTAGAGCTCTAGCTCATCCTTGTCATCACCAAATGTACTTAAATACTGGTATTTCTCAAGGATGTTGTGTTGACAATCTCAATTAAAAGCCAGCGCATTTGAACACACCTGAGACATCTTCTCCAACCTTCTGTTGCTCCCTGACGTTAGAGTGTATGTCGTCAATAGAAAATGCGACATAACCCTGATGCATATGCTTGCAGGTTGATTGGGATCTCGCAAGCCCCAAAAAATACAATGAGGATGCTTGCCCAGGCTTTTTTTTAACCGTTACAGTCGTGATTGTTGCTTTTGTGGCATTCATTATTTGCATTCATCAAATAAAAACACGTAATGAGCATATCATCCCTGTCCTTAAAAATTCAGGACAGCACTCTTCCTGGAAAAGTTTCAGTTAGTGTATTCACTTAGTTTATTCAGGACTAGATTTAGGACCCCATATCCCTCATTGTGAATAGTCTTTTGCCCACTGCCCTCCTGGACAGTGAGGGGTGTAGCAAGGGGGGGGGGGGGGGGCTTCAGCCCTACTGCAGCACTGTCGCATCATGGTTGTCTACCAACATCAGTTCTTCTTGCGTTTCTGTATCAATCCTTCATGAAAGCTCTTCATGCAGCTCTGAAAAGAAAGCTTTAATGTGTTGGAACCCTGTTTGTTGCTTTTCATTCAAGAATCATTAGCACAGTGGAGCCTGAGGTTATGACATAGAAGAGACATGCGCTCGTACGTGCTCTCAAATAATTTTCTTTCATTTGAACCATGAAAAAAAACCCCTATAAAACACTGAAGTTTTTCTTTATTGGATACAAGCTTTCATTCAGTGAACTGCATGAAAGCTTGTATCCAATAAAGGCAAGCTTCAGTGTTTTATACTTTTGTTGTTACTTTTGCCAAGTGAATCTTGACTGAACCTCTACGTTCTTCGATTTGAAGCATGAGAAAGATTTCTACTTACGACAGCAAGCTCTGCTCCTTTTACCTCGGCACGGGACAAGTTCAGTTTTTTCTGTAAAGAGGTACACTTACTGGGGTAACTATCTTGATTTCAAAATTTCATGTCACGCAGTGGCATGTTACATGGATGAGGCTGTAATTGTTTGTGAGCATCCGCAGGTCACTTAATTGTGAAACAAACAAATTGGCGTCCTGCCTCATCTGTGCCATGAACGTTCTTTAGCTTCTTTGCTGGAGTGTGTATGCCTAGCCTGGGGAAGGTTCGTTGCTGACATTTTCAATGTAAGGGACGTCTTCAAGACACCCTTTTTGTTCCTGGGCTGCTGGCATTATTCAAGAGCTAACCTCCCAGACCTCAAATCAAAATCCCCGCTGGCACCGCTAAAGTGTACCACGGGGGGGGGGGGGGGGGGGGGTACGCCACCCCTTCCTCAGACGAAGTGTACACAGCTAGCTTGGGCTAACGTTGTCTTAAGCTAAACAACAACGCCTTTGTTGATGCTGCAGCAGTGGCAATTTCTTAAAGCAGGCTTCACCTCATGCAAGGAAGCATCAGATGAAGCCCACTTTCGGGGTGGTGTCGTTCATGTACGGGAAATAGTGCGATATTCGACTTGCAGTTTTCTTAATATGTTCGGGATGCGTCATATTCTGCGAAGCATTACTGATCCTCAAAGCATGCCATAAGAAACCGCCGCGGCCCCTGAAGCTCGCAAGGTTGGGGAGTAAAGCGAGAGGCGTGGCCGAGTGAGCTAAGGCGTCCGCTCGTTGGTGGTAACCAAGGTCGTGCTGAAGACTGGGAGGTGGTGGGTTCGAATCCTACCGCCGGCTGTGCTATCTGAGGTTTTCCCTGGGTTTTCCAAATACTTTCCTGACGAATGTCGGCACAGTTCCCCCTGAAGTCGGCCCAGGACCCATACTAATCCCCCTGTCCCCCACTCCTTCCTGCTGTCCTCTCTCCGTCTGTCCACATCTGTACGCCGCTCATAGCCACACTTGCTTCGCGGCGCTAACACGCGATAAAAAAAGTAAAGCGGGAACCACGTGAATTCTCAGCGTAGGCTTTGGAACATAATTTTTGCAATTCACTCTCACCACTTAACATATTCGTTCAGTTAGAATGTCTCTTCAGAGCTTCGAGGTGCAGAACATGTTTGCGGCAAAATAAATTGCCAATCTCATAGCAATATGAATTCTATGCTTATTTTTATTTTTTTATTTATTTTTTTCTGACTGACTTCTGCGCTATCTGAAGACAGTGTTTCTGGAAAGGGGGCGCTTCATGGTCAACCTGCGCCCCCCCCCCCCCCTTCCACACACACATGTTTGCCTCAGAACTGCTTCATAATTGGCATACTTCGCTGAGCGACGCGCTACGGCGGGCAGCCGATCACCGCTGTCGCCGAATACGTCAGGCACGTCGTCAGCACTTCTCTGTGCGAGCCGTGTGCAAACCAGGCCCGTACAATTTACTCAAAAAAGTAACTGAGTATAGTACTGAGTAAAGTAGTATTTTGCTGAATACTCACAAAGGTAACTCTTTGCTTTCAAGACACTATCAAGTTCCAATTTGTGAAATGTACGAGGGTGGTTCCATAAGTTTCCGACCCGAGGTAGAAAATGCGCGCGAATTTGAAAATGCGATTAAGGACGCATGGCGCCATCTGTTGGAGGGCCGGAGCACCACCCTCAACCCTCTCCATGCTTTTGTCGGTTGGAGAGCGGCATTTCAAACAGCCAGGGTGCACTCTTCAGTTAAAATTGAAAAAATCGAGTACCGCGCTGTGATAAAATTCTTGACAAAAGAGGGACTTTCGCCTAAAGAAATTAAAGCGCGACTGGACAACGTGTACAGGGAAGCCTCTCCGTCGTACACAACGGTAAAAGACTGGGCTAAGCAGTTTCGACTGGGGCGAGAGTCCATTGAAGATGATCCACGCGATGGTCGTCCAGTGGAAGTGATGACACAAGAAAATTTGTCTCTTGTCGAGGAGGAAATGCTGAGCGACAGGCGTCTGAAGGTGAAGGAAATCTCAGAAAGGCTGGGGCTTTCCAAAACAACCGTTTTTCGCATCATCGGCGAGGGCCTTCACATGAAAAAGGTCAGTGCGAGATGGGTGCCACGACTTCTCTCGTCAGTTCAAAAGCAACAGCGCGTCGTCTGTGCCAAAGAGTTTTTGGAGCTCTGTCAAGAGAACGAAGAAGAAATATTGAAGTCAATTGTCACAGGGGATGGGATTATGGTGCTCTACTATGATCCCCTTTCGAAAAAGGAGCCGATGGAATGGCGCAAACCAGGAGAAGCACCCCCAAGAAAAGCCAAGGTCATACAGTCCACAAAGAAGATCATGGCAACAATATTTTGGGATTGTCACGGGATCCTCCTCATCGACTTCAAAGAGAGGAACACCACAGTGAATGCGACTTATTATGCTTCACTCCTGCACCGACTGCGAGACGCCATCAAGGAAACGAGGCGCGGCAGGTTGAGTCGAGGTGTCCGGTTGCTCCAGGACAATGTCCCTTTCCACACGGCTTCTGTTGCCAAGGCTGCACTGAAGGAGTGCGGCTTCGAAGAAATCCACCACCCACCCTACAGTCCAGACTTGGCACCGAGTGACTACTTCCTGTTCTCAAACTTGAAGAGGGATCTCAGAGGACGGAGATTTCAAAACGATAGTGAGGTGCAAGAGGCAGTTTTCCAGCATTTTGCGGACAAAACTTCGAACTGTTTTCAAGGGTATAAGAATGCTGGTTGAAAGGTGTCAAAAGTGCATCGAAGTTAAGGGTGACTATGTCGAAAAGTGATACACCTGTTTCGTCTCTATGACTGTTAAAAGTTGGTCGGGCCGGAAACTTATGGAACCACCCTCGTAGTTAAACAAATACACTTAACACTAAACATGAGGCTCCGCCTGTTTTTGCAGGATACTACGCCGCAGAATGACTGGGCGGGGGGACAGCGGGGGGGTCCTCGAGAAGTTTCGTAGTCGCTTTGTGGCTCGACTGTAGACGCAAAGGCACCGTCTCATCTCTCATTCAGTACGGTCCAGGTGCTACGACCGCGAGTACAGTCGTGAATCACTGAGGCAATCGAGCTTTCGCCAGAAAGAAAAAATAAAATAGAAGTGCAAACGTGAGCTTACGTAGATGGCTTCTTTCTGTTGGAACATGCAGTCGACTGTCTGAAATTAATGGAACATAATTTTTCATCCGCAATCCATTTTTCGTTGATGTCCAGCAATCGAGGGAAAACCTCATTACCTTATCTAGAAAGTTTGCGTCCGAGCAGGCAATCATCATAAACACGACGGGGTTCGATGCTCCAGACTGTAATTTTTCCGCGCACTTCATCACAAAGCCCTGCACTACCTGTGAACAATATGCCACGCAGTCATGCAACAAAATTCACGAGGTCCTCACAGTCCCCACTGACTTACCTCAAATTCCCCTTCTTTGATTGATCTTCCAAGCTTCTGAACACAGAGGTGGATTTCAGCGATGGCCTCCCCGACTGGACACGACAAAACCGATTAATCTCATCACCACATTACCTACCTATATTTCCATATATATATCTCCCTGTTTGTAAACAAATGACGTCATAGTGTTCGACAGCGCCACCAATTTGGTAGAGTTGAACAACGTCGCACCCGAAAGCCACTGTCTTGACGGGACTATATACGATGGTCGCTGAAAGGTACGCGACCTTCGGTCCTAGTTTTCTTTCAATAGGAGGCAGCGAACAAGTGCCCATTCGTTGGCCCCAGCCCTCCCCTTCCGACTCGTTTCGGTTTCAGTCTCTCTACCAACGTCATGATGACGTTTCTCGGGTAGAGGTCTATTGCAACAACATCTGCGGCACGAGGTGTGCGCCAGTTGCGTCTGCTTGTGCCATTCAACTTTCGACAACGGAATGCGAAAAAGAAGAGGGGAGGTGGGGGTTCTGATATTATCTGGGGAAATAACGAAATGCATGCGTAGCGTTGTGCATCCTGTTCAGTGGCTGCAGTGCAGGTACACTTTTAAAAATGAACTTTACCAAATAGCACGCTCCCAACCAACCATCATCAGTGACATCGCTGTGTCCCCTGACTTGTTGAAAACAGGGGCGTACGCTATGTTTGTGGCGTTATGCAGTTCATAATTGCCACAAAAATGGCGTACGCCCCCCCCCCCCCCATTTTCATCAAATCAAGGGAGAGAGCGTTGTCATTCGAGACGATGGTTGGCTAGCAGCGTGCTGTGCGGTGGAGCTCTGTTTTTGGAGTGTAGGGAATGAAGAAACGCACGGGTGAGCTTAAACCATCCTTACACGCTAGCCATGGGTTAATGATTTTATTATTTTACGAGTTCTTATTTTCGCTCGTAAGGGTGTGCTTCGTACGAGGAAACAATGGAATTATCTTATTGAACCAAGCAAATACAAATAACTCCAGAAAAATTGTATCAGTCATTTTAACGTCTGTACATTTTTAAGCTTCATGTGAACAGCTTTTACGAACATTCTCGTGAAGGCACGAGCCTCAAAAAGGAGCAAGGACATGCCATTTAGGATTGCTCTAAGCCGGAGGCAAGAAAATTGGCGAAACCTTGGGGGCGGGGGCCGGATCCTGCAGCCGTGACGTAAAGGGAAGATGCGCTTTCATTTGCTACTGAAATTTCGTCTGCTACGGTTAGGGCGCGGTACTGACCACACGCCCTCCCGCCGGCCGAGTGACGTCATACGCATTCTCGAATGGGATTCTATAGGAATAAATGCAAAGAATTCTGAGCGCGAGCAGACCGAAAGGCCCTCTCGCGGACGCTCCAGGTCACCTATGGTCGTTTCCTTTCCTTTTCTTTTTTTTTTTAAGAAAAAAAAACCAGCGATATTTACCGCAAAATCCGCCGCCACACTAAAATAATTTGTGGAAGGGATTGCAAGAAACAGCGCGAAAACATATCACGCCCCCCAGCTCACCTGCTGACCGATACACCAAAATCCATATCGGAAGCACACAAACGCCATTTCACGGAAGAAATAAATGTGCACCGAAAGACATTTCATCTTACTCGGCATCGGAATGGAGGGACACTGAATTCCTTGCCCGTGCAGCAAGTGAATTCCCACGATGTTCAGAGCAATCATAATGCAACAGAAGGAGGAATACACGTGTATCATTTTGGGCATGCCACAACCACAGAACGAAAACCATCTGGTTGCCGCTGCTATACGAAATGGTTGCTTTATTTGTTGACGGCAAGCAAGCAAAACGCGGTCACTGTGTCAACACAACAGTGCAGCTGGGCAAGCATACTGTCACGTGTCGACGGCTGCATATTTTCGCATATAGAAAAGCTTTGTGTACTGAATCATAAAACCATTTATTATACCTTCCCACGTGAAATCAATTACAAAGTGCGCTACATGTCGATAAAAGAAAGTATCTCGAAGTCTGGACAGCCGTCATGGTCTTGTGACGAATCGTCTATCTGAGGGCTTCCTGGTAGCATTTCTGCAAAAAAATTAAAAAAAAATAGAACCAACGCACGACTTCGTTGAAAAGGTGTGTTCTGCACCTCACGTGCTGCAATAACCGTGTATTCACACCAGGGATATTCACCAGAATAACCCAACGGAATATGCACAAAACGACATATAGCTTTCTGAAAAACGTGAGCGGAATATCCTGCGGCTCAGACGTATATATGATAGCAGACGACAGTGCCGACGGTGTCGTCTGCTGTATGGGCAGCACGTCACTCCTGATGTTCCTGCGCCGTGCGAATGCTCAACATAAGACATGATGGAGCTTGCGCCCCGTGAGCGGTTTTTCACTTTTACAGCGATAGTGGGTGGTTTCGGTTGACGTTGACGGTGATTATGGCGAGCGTAGCAGAAACGAGATGACGTCACCGCGCCGTGACTTCAAATCACGTGGTACAGTGGATGCCGCCAATGACAGCACACACACATCACACTACCTGCCAGCACTGCCATTGGCCGCTGCGAAGTCAGTTGCAGCGCAGGGAGAGAGACACAAATGTAGCTGTGCGCCTGTCGCCATTGTACCAGACTCCACGCAAAGTGCGCACGCCATCTGACACGCAACATTCCCACGGAGTTACAGTAGCTCGCCTTCCCGACATACTTTACTGATCGTAAATCCACCGTAAAGTCTGTTGTCACTCTTTGAATAAAGCAAGTCTGAAATCAGTTGTCTATGTATGTGTGGTGAACACAACCGTGAAAACTTTGCGTACCCGATGTCGCGAACATGATAGAGCTATCGCTGTCAGCTCTTCAGCCCACGAGGGCGAAAATACGTGTTTTTCCTTCCACTACAATACTCCGTAGGGATGTCGCTCGTGTGAATACAAGGTAACAGATGCAACTCTAAAGAAGTGCGAATATTTGTGAAGTGTACGTACCAAAGCATCTTCTCCCTTTGCACGGCTCTCGTGGCTGAAGATGGTGTTTTCCTAATAAGAATTCAGAAGTAAATGTTCATGAGTTCTTAGTAGTGCCGTACCAAGGGAGTGCTAAATGAGCACTCCAGGAGAGCACGAAAGAACTTACCAAGAGTGCACTGTTCAGATCTTCCCTGAAGCAATCCAAGAACTGTAACAGAAATGGACACGATGATACAGGGTATAGTTTTCAGACTACGTGCTGGCTTAAACAGGGGAACTCACTGATGACAACAAACAAAGACAACAAAGCATATATCATTGCACTTTTTAAAGTCAGTCCCTTCCGTGCCTCGTAGTGATTTCTAGCGTACTGCTGATTTCTGCTTGTGATATAGTTGGATCGAATTGGCTAAGCTGATACTCGGATAGAGCTAGTCTATAGGAGAGGGCATTACAAAGGCTTGGCAGAAGTTTCGGAAATTTCCCTGCCCTTGACGACATGGTCAACCTCGTGTGAACAGCAGCCTGCCGTAGACCAGAGACCGCAGTATCCAGAGCTTATCGAGTTCGAGATTTCGATGTGATTGACGACATATTGCTTTTGCTAGATTGAGCCCCATAATTGCTGCATAGCCGAAACAAAGTAAATTCGTACTTGTTTCTTGAGGTTGTGGTTGGAGCAGACGGCCTCCTTCAGCTGATCTACGTCTTTAATGTCTGCTTTCACTTCCCTCAGGCAAGCGACCAAAGTGGAGCCGAGAGCTTGCTTAGCCTGGTGAGCGGAAACTCATTAATTCTCCTCATTATTCTCATTCACATTCATTATTTATGTAACTCTGGCGGTTTTGCCGTATGAATGCACAATATGGGCAATGGAAGGCGAACTTACATCTTCTTCCATAGCGTCAACTTTCTTCTCGCACTGTTGTCCAGCACCTGCAACATATGACATCACAGCTTTGAAGAAACATTTGCTGTCGGTGAGGCACCCTCTGCAGGAGCTTCTTTTGGTGTCATAATTAAATTAGGGTATGGCCCTTTCCGTTCCACACGCGCTGGATCAGAGTACTCAACTGAATTTAGACTTTTCGGACCGACGCGGACTACACAGGCCGCCGCTCATTTAGACCTATAGTTATTGATCAACAAGCAATGATGTTGTTCAATCCAGCACATGTTTTAAATGGCATAAGGTTGAAAAGAATGCTTGTTGGAAATGATATCGCACGGTTCCATGGACAGGGCACCAGCTGCCGCCGCACTGAAGGACTGTGAGACTTTCTGCTGAGAGGTTGGCCCTCGGACGTGTCCAGCTCTGCCCTTTCGATTGACAAATACGTGCAAACCATTTTTCCTACTGTTGGAAAGCGGACTTCACTAGCTGCGAATGCGAAGACGGTACTGCACTGGGGTCGACATAGTCACCGTCTACGCCCCAGGACAGGCGAGAAGGGCAGATCAGCCGGGGATGTAGCCCTTGGCCTCTTCAGGGGCCCGCCCGACGGTTGCCAGCACAAGGAGACGTGAGATGCCGGGCCCCTGCAGGACTCATCACCGGGGCAGCTTCTTTCTTTAGTCGGCCCTGTCTACGCCTCAAACGTGCGGTGGCAAAACGGAAAGGGTAGAACGCACAAAGTTTGCTGATCCCCATCTTGAAAGGCATAAGCTAATGGTTCCATGTTTTAAGTGATATCTATACCTGTGTTGAAGCAGTTATCCGCCGCCGATGCCACAGCGCAGCAGAATGCCAATACAATCAGCAGCTCCATCTTCATGACAACTCAAGTGATGTGCGCTTGAGCCTCCCTCTGAACAGATACCGCTTGTGCAGTGAGTAGAGAAGACACACAAGCATTGGTATTTATTGTTCCGGTTGCGTGTCATGCACCGCAATGACGTGAAACGTCAGATCAGTAAACGGATAGCCTAATCGACGGTCACATGGAGATGATCATTCCATTGTGTGTTTGGTTGTATTGCACTGTGGCTGCTATAACAAAACGGCATTGTACCGGTGCTCAAAAGAAACGATTCATTAATCTACGGAGAACATTAAGCGCTTTTTTTTTTGTCGTCCTCGCAATGCCGTGCGTTCCGCACTGAAGAGCCCAGATTGTGGACAAGTGGTGGATCTTAATGACAGTATCATTCACTGCCACGTGGCCTATTGTAATAGACGACAAACTGGAAGCACGCGATGCATTTGTAGGTACTCAATAATGGATCAGCCTGCAATATCAAGGTTACATGGCAGTGATACAGTGACTGCGATAGTCAACGCATACTCCGCTTATATGTAGTTCCGGAGACAACTGATGTCTATATCAGGGACATCCAATCTCTTGAAGTGAGCTGGGCAAAGTCGACCACGTCATCACGTCTGGTATTTTAGAGTTAGGGTGATGTGAAATCGACGACTTGACCTTATAGGGGTGAGCTGACGACACGATGAAATAGATAGAAACGCCAACGATTCGTTTATGATGGTTAGATGAAGTCGTGTAGCTTTTTGCAGACCGTAGGAGTGCACTGTTGTGGTCAACACAAACAGAGTAGTACTCAGCGGACCAATGTCGTTTGTGCGGTCCCAAGCACGGGAAGGGGGCGTTGCAAACAAATTTGGGGCTTTATATTATTACAGTTCCGTCAGAACAGCTTGACGTATCATTACCGACACATATATAAAGCTGAATAAGCAAGGGGGCCGTAGGGAGTTCACCGTTAAAAATGTTAGGGGGTGTCGCCAAACATTGGGAGGGGAGGAGGGTATGGATAAATCACTGTGTGCTCTTCTTTCCGGGGACTTAAGTTATGAATTTAGAAGTTAGTTAAGCTATTTAAGTTGAGTTAGTTAAGTTATTCAATTCTAGTTACGTTAGAATTGAATTCCGAATCACAAAGAAAGGGGGTGGCCGGAAAAAATGGGTGGAGGAGGTCATCATTACAGTTACGTTAACATCTTAATGCATCATCGCCGACACGTGTCTAAAACTCAAAGCCAAAGCCCTCACCCCTTTGTAGGGGGTGCTCAGGAAAGGAAGACAAGGGATGCACCAAACATTGGGGGCGTTAGGGGGTCTAGGGGGGTCTGGATAAATCACTGATCCGTCCCTGGTATGTTACACAGCAAATCTTCGCCAGCAAAAATCTAGGTGTCGTGCTGTATCGTGCTTGACACTTGTAGGTTACAGTTTTTGCTTTTCGTCGTTTGTTCGGCGTGAATAAACCAGGGACAACCTCCCTGATTCTTGGCAGTACACCCCAATACAGCTCGCCTACCACAAACATGTAGCCCTCTTCCCCCGGAATCTCGTACCACCCAGAGGTCGATTTCTGGGACTTTCCTGGAGTGAACTTGGCTGAAAGTTGCGGGTTTCGTTGTCGCATGCACAGATATGGCTACTCTTTAGTACCTATATATAGCTAATATAGGCAGATCCTTGGGCTCAGAAGTCGTGGAAGGTACTCGACTGTGTTCCAGCGGATAACAAGGCATATGAGCACACTATTCACTAACGTTCTCTGAGAGTTCGTCCCCTTCTTTTCTGATTTCATATGCTGAGAAGATCGCGGATTCTTGGCTCCGGCACTCTGCACGCACTAGCAGTGTGCTGTATCAGTGACAGCGCAGCAGATATGACATCAGTTTTTATTGGTGGCTATGCATCTTTGTCGTCGACGCTTCCTCAACGGTTGCCGCGGACATTCTTAGTCATCCCGTTATATAACGCATTTACCTAGCCAAGACAAGTACCTCTGCTCTGCAACAGCGGACCTTTGTTTTACCAGCGACATGCAACAACACTTGCATCCTTATGGCTTGCGCTTGCTACCGCGAGCGTGATCGAGAGCGCTATGTGAACAGCTGCTGTCTAGCAGTACCAGTCTCTTGAGCTACACACTGTACCAGTGTAAATGGTCGGCAGGGTATGGATTACGTATACGTTGCGCAAGTGAAAGTATCTTCCGCATGACGTAGTCATAACGACCTTGAGGTCACCTTTCTTGTAGTTTACATATTAAGGACATTATTACTTATTATTATTTGCTTATTCTAAAAATATTGATTGTGAACAGCGTGTGTGAGCGTTTTCGGGTTAAGCCAGATTTTTCGCGATAGTTCCGCCCCGAACAAGTTTTCAAGAATTCGGATAAAACCCGATATCTGTACCCGAAATTCTTGTGGTCCTTCAACTTGCCGTTCTCTGTAAACTGTCGGAAAAGTAAATCATAATATCAGCAAAGACAGCTATTTGTGACAACCTATTTGTCCTCTATTTATGATCACCTCCTGAATGAGTCAAAGACAAGCTTTTGTGGAGCTCGGGAAAGTGTTTGAATACCGCGGTCATTTACTGCCCTAGTTCCGGGCGGAAATATAAATATTCTTGTTTCTCGTCTCCGTGTCACAGCAGTGGCTTGTTTCATATGCCTTTCGTTTCACCCGAAACTTCCCTGGTGACATATCAAACAGAGATCATGGCGCCCGATTTCTTCCCGAATTCTCCGTTGTAAACAGCACCCGATTTTTTCCCCTCCCGAATTTCAAAAATCATAAAACCCAAAAACGAAGAACCCTACACGGAATGTTATATATATATGTTATATATACGACGATGTAGTGGGATGTTTTGTACTGATTGATTTATTGATTGGTTTGTGCTGAGGCAGCAACCTATCCCATTGTTTGAGGGGGGATGGTGAATGATGATGAATGTTCAGAGCTCACGCAGGATCCCTGTTGCTGTTAAAAATGGGATGAGGGCTTGAAGAGCTCGTAGCTGATTCGCTGGGTTGGCTAGAGGCAGGGGCGAATGCAAAGCATGCCGTGGATAGGTACTACATTACTTCTTAGGAGGAAAACATGCACGCAATGAGCCATGTCGCAATGCGAACTGCAACTGTACAACACAAAAAAAGCTCCAACGTGGTCACGTGACAGAGGGAATAAAGATCCATACGGAAGAAACATCCATAAGGAAAGAAGATCCAAGCGAGAAAGAAGATCCACTAGTGGATCTTTTTTCCTGAAACCCGCCTTGGCCGAGCTAAAGCCGAGCGTGCGCCTTGACGAGCGACAGTTGTTCTGGCGGTTGTTACGTGTTTTCAGGTGTCAAATTTTTGTGGAATATGTGTCAAAGTTTTAATGTGGAATATAAGTAGTCGGAGCAGTTGATTCGCTGCTACCCCGCATCCCCCCCCCCCCACCTTACATTGCAACCCTCCAAATCAGACAGATCTAATAACCATATGGCAATAATAAATAAAATAACTTGGAGCGAGGCGACACACGGGACAAGACAAAAACATACCCCAAAATAAATGACCCCAGGGCAAGATCTTTGTAAGCTGGAGTAGATATTTCCAATCTCACGTTTTTGCCATAGGAAATACCTTAGGAGCAGTCATAGGTAGAGATGGAAATTTTCCAGAAAATGTGTGGGGAAAAAAAAATGAAAAAGAAAGACAGAAAAAAAGAGAAAGCTCTGATCAAAGATAGAAATATGCACATGTCAATGGTATGTTTCCATCTTGCAACATTAGCACCATTAATGTTGTAGAGTGTCGCCGTTGGCGATTAAACTCCCCAATCATGATCAGAAAATAAATTTGGTGTTCCATCTTTCATGGGTCTTCTTTTATTTTTTCGTTTTTTTTCGGCAGCTCAAATTTTCCAGAAAATTTTCATCCTACTTGTGACACGCTTCTGCAATATTGTCACGAAGCGAAATGGGCCGGCGAGTCGTCGAATGAACAGCAAACGGTTTATTAAACTACTTGGTAGCAAAAGCACAAAAGTGATAGCTCTCTGAACACAACTGAGTCCAAAGAAAGAATGCTGCAGCCTGGAGCGCACAAGCATTTAAGCGTCGCGCCGAAAAGTCTAGAAACAGCACGTGCGTTTGCCAGAGAGCAGGCGATGTGTCTGGAAGCTTCTTGCTTCTTCTTCAGCACGCGCCGGGATGAGATGTACCGTTTCGTGCCTGCCCTGGATGTTTCTCGAAGGTGAGTCGTGGCACTGCCCCTCCGTAGACGTGGCATCGTCCCGATGCCAGAACCTGTGTCGGCTCATCCAACGCCTCCTCTATAAATGGAGGCGGCGTTGATAGAGGAGGCGTTGGCTCATCGCATTTCGTTTGCACCCTGCGAAGCCTCGTAGCCAACGTCGTCGTCTTTAACACTGTCGTCGGCGCCGTTATCGATTAATGCAGTTGTCTCGTGGTCGTCGATGAGTATTTGCAGGTCACTGGTAAGGTTTTGAGCGTCGCGACGGTCTGTATTGCTGTTCGTCGAGCTCGGAGACTGGTCGCGTCGTGAGTCAGCAGAAGCATATGTTGCTGCCGTAGAGAGTCTTTTATTGCGGCGGGGTGACTACGCGCCGAAGGCGGGAGGCGTCAGGTGAAAATCCGGGTAGACCCAGTCGTCGGTACGGGAAACGGCGGTAGACCCGGGTGGCTTCTTCACAGTGGTAGCAGAGCGGCCTCAAGTCTGACGTTCGCCGTACGTCTGTCTTGCGAGTTCCTTGTGCGCGTGGCTGGTAGCAGGTTGGGCGGGTCGCGAATGCGCCCAGCTGTTGCCGTGCCGCGCTGCCGTTGGTGGCTGTCGTATTCATCTTCTTGCGGGTTGGGGGTCCCAATGGCCTGAATTCCGAAGGTAGACCATGTCTTCGACTCAGTCATTTCTGTTCTTCCAGAGGAGGGACGACACGACACGTTGGAACCCTTTCTCGGGTTCCAATTTTTCACCATGTACCATCTGGCCTGCACCCTTGCCCTTTCGCCAGTCTGGAAGCTTCTTTGCTTCTTCAGCACGCGCCGGGATGAGATGTACCGTTTCGTGCCTACCCTGGATGTTTCTCGAAGATGATTCGTGGCAATATGTCCTATGATGAAAACGCGAGGAAATCCCCCCCCCCCCCCCCAGCTTTCACAAAGTTCTTGCAATGTCAACGCCTTTGCTTTATGCAACCTCCATAGAAGGGTGGAATCGGCCGATTCCGCTCCTGATATTCCACATCAAAATGAATGCGAAATGTCCTCATTGCTTTGTATTTCCCCAACTCAGGCCTTTTAGTAGAGATGGGATGTATCCAGAATTTTCCGAACCCGAATCGAAGAATCTTAGGAATCTCAAAATCTTTGGAATCCTTTCAAAAAAAAAAAGTTTAAAATGCCAGGGGAAAAAACACGTCTACTGAGAAGTGTTTTTAAGCAGAATTTGATATCATCGACAACCGGAGGTACATAAAATCTCGAGTCGGAATTCTTTCCATAAAACTAAGAAACAATCAAAAGCAAAGCCATGTTACTTTAAAACAGTTCCTCCCTGAACTCTTTCAGTTCAGAGCAGTGTAAACAAACGAACAAGAAAACCCCCGCCGGCCAATCAGGCTTTCAGCATACCTCGGAGGCGCCAATTTTAAAAAGAAGCAAACAAACGTGGCGGTGGATCGAGGGTTCGAGGATTCGGCTGGCCCATTCCTACTTTCTAACAAACCCTAGTGTTGGCCTTGTTATTACCCAGAGTTCCAAAAAATTAATATCTTGCCCAAAACTTTAAGAAACAGACGAGAAAGACACATTCTGCTTATGTGGCATCGCTGAAGAACTTTCTTTTCGCGAACTTTATTGTTCCCTCTATTGTACAGAAATAAATACTCTGACCCTGGGCTGGGCTGTGCACAGCACAAGCATGATTATGTCCTGGTTCCTTGCAATTCGTAATTGACACTGCGAAGCAGGACTAAAAAAATACCAAATGCAATGAAACACCTACACAAATTAAGAAGTTAGTTTCATGACAAACAAGCAATAAAAGGCCAGCAGTGGTTGTTCTTGTTAAATATTAAACAAGAAGCAATAAAAAATCCTAAAATGTAAAAGCACAAGTTTTTGCTGAAAAGACAAACTGCAAATACACCATGAGAAGCCGGTACACCGCTAAGCTATATTTTAATGCTTGACTAGACTTCATTGTAAATGAAGATTTTTCTGCCTTTGCTTTTCTTTTACATAACAGTCATTAAGGAAACATGAAACACCGAGATTGAACATCCTAGGCTCAAGTCAACATTTCAGTGGGAAACAGTAAAAGTGTTCCACTATTTAACACTTCAACTCACGTCCTTAAAATATACTTTCCACCCCCTTTGTTGGAGCAACAGAACAAATAATGTGATACCATGGCAAAATACAGGAATTAAAAGAAACAATAGTGCATATTCACAGTATGCACAAAATCCATACACAGCAAGCTTTGCAGCTCCATGATATTTGCATGTTTGCTGTAATTAAGCAGCATGCAGCACAATGAAAGATTAAAAACGATTATTTCAGAAGGTAATCCTAAGCATAAGAGCCAGAACAGTGGCAACATCCAAGAGAATGGAGTAAAGTAAAATACAAAACAACAAAATTTGCGTAACAAGAACTACAAAACACCATGTGAGAACATTACGCGTAGCTAACACGACCAGTGTAATGGTGCCCTGCCATGTCGTGCAGCGTGCACCTCACACGGGCTACTACACACAACAATGTAACGTAGGGGGTGGAGCACAATGCACTTGCTGGCAACATCCATGCGATACCAAGTGTGAAAATGCACGTTACAGCGGACATGAGAGCTGGTAGAAAACACCTAGAAGCGGTACAGATTCTGATGCAGTCCTTGAGAAAAACTGCGAAACAGCTTCCTGCTGTTCCCTTGAAAGACTCGTTTCGTGTGTCGAGGTAGCACCTAGGCCCTTATTCACACACTAAGGCAAAGACCACGGCGCTTACCTGCGACACAGGCTGAAAGTTTGTGACGTTGCAGGTCACAGCTGCTTAATAGTGCTGAACAATGTATGTGATGTGTCATATTGATATTGTATTGATATTGGCTATGCAACACAGCTGCAAAAAAACAGTGTTTACCTACTCGCAATGATGTCAAGATTTTTTATCAGCTTGCCAAGTGCTAAGTACTATAGTACAATATACTGCTTCACTGAAATAACAAAAATATTCTTTTGTTCTTTTTTTTTGGTTGGTTGTTAGCTTGCTTCTGTTTCCATTAATGTTTGAGGTCAGTCCACTTGAACACACTTATCTCAGATTTCAAGGGCATGCATCCTTTAACCATCAAAAGCTCCACTACACTCAAAAAGAGTGACTTCACCCTAGACTGTTACCCTTTGGCAACCCCATTCCTAAAGTCAGCGAGCAAAAGGCTCGCGAAAACACTAATAAATAAACGCTAAAAAATATGTTGGGTTTCAGAGCATAAGATCACTTCAGAAACTGCTACGCCCGTATACGGAATTAAAAATACCATATTTGATGTCTGCTGATTGCTAGCTAGAAACATCACAAAAAAGTGAGGACAGCAGACAACAGAACTATTAACTCTTGAATCAAGAAGCCTGCAACCGGGGCAACAGAGCAGTACAAGGGACAATGATTAACAATAATAGTCCAGCGTACCAAACAAGCATTACATCGACATTACAACTGGGAACTCACCTCTGCTAATACAACATGTTGATGAAATCTTAGTGGAACTAAGTCTCATCTGCCCTGTTTGTTGAAGTAAATGGAACTTCATAAGGTCTACTCTTACAATGCAGCAGTAAAATACTGACGTAAGCTAATGAACCAATGTCAATCCCTATGAGGACATGAGGGTCAATATATACTGGTACTCAGGGTCATTCCCCTTTGTTGGCTTAGTCCACAATTACTATGCAAGGAATCTGAACTCTACTCATGCAAACTAAAGGATAATAACCGTAGTTCAGGAACATGCGGTATACCCAGCAAATAAATGAAATGAACAGTCATCCACTTGCTTTGGTAGTCTTAGTAGTAATACGGTATTTTTCTGGTCACTCCACACTTTTGATTTGTCCAATCAACTCCCTGCTGGAAAATGCATTAGTTTGTACAGCACCATAAATGCAGGATGAGAAGTACTCTACCATGATCACATGTCCAGTCTCATAATGGGTTCCAAATTTTTCTTTCAGCCCCAATACATTAATCAGCACAACCCAAGATAACTGCCTGCCAATTGTCAAGGAACATTAAAATGCAGCAAAAAAAAAAAAAAAGGAACAACAACACACACCTAAACTTAAAAAGGCCATTTGAGTGTGTGCTTGTGATAGTTGAGAACTTGCTGGAGTAACCTTACATGCCCATATTTGGAAGAATGGTTGCATTTGTTGCTATTATGGTAGTTACAGAGGGATGAACAGAGTGACTCTCAAGTGTCACTTGAACACTGGGATCACCGATTACATAAAGAAACCAGAATGAGAAGGCCAGGAGGGAAATCCCCAAGAGATCACCTAGAGCAGTCAGGTAGGGAATGGCTGCATTGTCTGGATCTATGCTGCGTGACCACATGCAGTAGATCATACATCGAGCAAAGTACAGCAGCAGAGCAACCTAGAACAAGGAAACAAGTTCTATTTAGAACCTAGTCTTTACAGTCATGACTCACCAATGTACTAATGACTTTTAAAAGCACATGAAATCATCTAATATTCTATTGGTACGTTCAGTACATTGAAATTGTCAACGTGTTCTCACAAGTTCAGAACCGTCGGCTTACTGTTGGACCTCACGTGCAGAAACATTACGTAAAATGTAGTATGAATGTGTGTCACAATTCTATCCAAAAGCTTAACATAGAAGACCCCCTTTGCGTCAACTCCGCATGATGGATCGTACTATCCATGTTCCTCCACGGCGTGCATTGCAGTAACAGAAAAATATGCAAGGAGAATTCCCATACTATGCATTTTACTGGTTCTTTTTTTTCTTCTTACTGGCACCTTTGAGTCCAAGGCCATACGGCACTTTGGTAAAACTGTTGTCACTACGAAGGAATGCAAATCGACAGATCACACAAGTTATTTTCCTATCCAGTGTCCTATTCATATGCCAAGCAAGATGTCATCTGATGCAGATATGGATTATTGGTTGATTGACTCTCCTAAAGATGTATAACAATTCCAGTGAGCCTCTAAGTGGCAAGTGCTAGGGTCTGCGAGGGTAAAGCACAGTGCAGTGCCGACAATAAGACTAGACATACGGAACACCACGTGCCTTCACTTTGTGTTCAGCGTTTGCTCATCTTTGTAGTTTTAAATATATGCTCACATGTCTTGTTGAAGATAAATATAACCTTTCCCTTGCATTCCTGTGAAATTGTGTTAGTATCAGCATTTTGGAAACCTTTCAAGGCTTACCTGAAAAAGTGCTGCAGTCAAGTAACAAGCTAAGAAAATGGGGGTGATCACAGTGTTGCCAGCATTTAACAATTGGATGGAATAGATAAAGATGAGATGGCCTGGAAGCACCATCAGCATTAGCAAACGTGCTGTCCTGGCATGGGGATCTGATGGAAAAACCATGTGCTATCGTTAAAATTTGTACGTCCATTAAACATTATAAACAAAGACACAACTTGAAAAGCTGCACAGTTTTGTTCAAATATATTTTATGATACTTACTTTTCCCACAGAAAGCAGAGCATGGGTCGATACAACTTTGAGCATCGTTGCTAGGGTGGCTGCCAAGCTTTGACCTATGGGCCAGAAGTGTCGACAGCCTGCAGGATTGAATTGCTACAAGATTTCCGCCCACACCTGCGATTCATTACACGCAACTTTAGTTAAACAGTGCTAGTAGAATGGCAAGTGCAATGAGCCATATTTGGTGTAGAACACCCACCGTTTATCACAGGTTGAAAAACAGCAAGCCCAATGAACTTGTAGGCAGCTGCATCCAAGATACATCCACCCACACTGTAAACACAAACTGCTGTTATGTTCCAACCACGTGGAATTGTTCCTCGAAGAGAAACCCTCAAGGCTTCGGCTGGCTACAAGTGGGAAGGAAAAAAAAACAACAAAAAGACTGGCAGATATGATGCAGGTTACATCAAATCAATGACAGCGACGAGGCTGAAGGGTTGAAGGACCGTAAGGTGTGCCTTATGGTCAGTGTAGTATGTGGAGACCGTACAAGTGAGTACACCCCATAAGGCACGTCCCTCAGAAAGACGTAGTCGAGGCAACCCCCCATTTCTGCACGTGGATTCCTGGGTAGATGACACGAGGTAGAAATCGAGAAATTCTCGCATCCATTGGAGGAAGACGCCGCTCCGCTTGGCGTCCACGTTGAAGTCACCGGTGAGGGTGACAGGATAGGCTCGTTCACTGGTGAAAGTTTCAGCCAGGTACGCATGTATCTTGGCTAGGGGCACGTTGGGGGAAATGTACATGGACTTCTTCGTTTCTTCTCTTGTGTGTTTCGACGATGCGACATATGGGACATGATCTTCACGAGATTGAGCCTCTTAACAGCTGTCTCTGTAAAAAGCACCCTCGGTTGTAGTTTTTTTTTCACTAGGCAGTAGTGCGTAATTGGGGGACAATTAGGAGGGCTACCGTAAAAGCCGAATTGTAGATCGATCTTGTGTACAAGTCTACCTCATTTTCTGGAGGCAAAATGTGGCAAAGGTACTTACTGCCATGATGTATGAAGCCATTGCCCAAAGGGGACACGCAAAGTTTTCCTTATACGGGTGCATTAGAGAACAAAAAGATGAGCCATGAACAACCGTGCATCAGTCAAGGGCCACTTCATTATCCGAGTTGGATGCTACCGAATCTGGTTCTGACTCAGAATCATCTCGCAAGTCAAGTGATCGTTGGTGCTGCTCATGGACAAGCTGCGGAACACCCTCCTTTTGCATTGCACATACATGCTCTGTTGCAGTCACGTTGTAGTGGATGAGGCAATTGAACATGGAAGGACAAACACAGCACTGCCCAGCTGCATACTTCAATGTCTGTCCAGTAGAATCTCTGACCAGAGATCAGACGGTGTGTGTTCGAATGTCGCTGCTGGGACAGTTTCTTCAACAGCCCTTATTAAGCTCCGTGCAGTCTTTTACTGCCTCCAGCGGCGGACACACTTTTCCGAGCACCGAAATTAAACTGAATGCTGCGCACATGTTAACATGCTCCTCAGCAAAACAATGACTTCAAGCTTGAAGCACATGGTGCACTGCCATCGCATGGCTGCCGTTTGGGGAACAGACCGAGAATGACCGAGAAATGTTGTAAACGACCACGAGCAAAGCGCATGCCGCATGGCCTGCTCGTGCTGACCATGTGAGTCTACATGTGGCATAGAAATACACTGAGTCAATGTAATTGCACTGCACTGTAGTCGAGTACTGGGAGTAGCCAGCCTTCTCATGGTAACAGACAAACTGTACAGTGTTCAATGCCATGCATAAGGCCCTTCGTTTTCTGCAATTCCGCGAAATTTCGCGGAATTAATCGCGGAATCCTTCGTTTGGCATAGAGTTTCACGGAATCCTTTATTTTTAAGGGTGTGTGGACATTAGAGTTCTCAAATTCGAATTGAATATCAATCACTCGAAGTCATCGAATATCAATCACCTGACGCTTCCCTGCATGAGGTGAAGCCGCCCCCACAAAATTGAAGCCTGTTTTATGAAATTGTTTATGCTGCAGGACAAAACAGACAGATTGTAGTTTAGCTTAGAATAACATTAGCCCAAGTTTATTGTGTATACTTCACCTGAGGAAGGGGCGGCGTCCCTCCCGTATGTGGTTTAGCGGTAGCAGTGGGGGATTTTGATTTGATATCTGGGAGGTTGCCTTCAAGAAGTTAAGACTTTTAAATAATGGCTACAGCCCAAGAACAAAAAGGGGTGTACTAAAAATGTAACTTCCCCAGGGCATGTATTGTAAACTCCTTCCTTAAAGTTCTTATGAACTCTGTAGATGCTGAAAGATCTTTCAGCAGGTATAAAATGATTTCAGGCGACAGACCGCATCAGATGAGAGCACAAGATATCATGTATGTAATGCTGAGCCACAACAGCGTGTTGAGTCTGTAATTTTAGAACATATTTTTTGTTCCCACATTATCCAATAAAATAAAGTGTCTGCCATTTCATGCAGCTGTTGACTGCTTGCTGCGAAAAATCGCGGAATTTACAAGTCAGTGCCGCGGAATTTTGAAATTGCCGCAGCAGAAAACAGAGGGCCTTAGCCATGCATAAGCACCATAATGTCAAGTGGCCCACACCAAAAGGGAATAGTGTACACTACTGAGCGTACTCTGTCTTAGCACTACGGAGTGTTTTTTCCATTAATAAAACTGTGCTGAAGTACTGTAGTTTGCACTTTGAGGGTTCATTTCAAATTGCTTTAGAGGCTATGTTCATTTCATAGTGGGCGCTATAACTCAAAATTTACATTCCGTTGTATAGTGCTTACTGAAACTCAATTTTAATCTGACAAAAGAATGTTTTAGATTTTAATGCCCTTTTAATACAGTGAAATAACATGATGAACAGCAAGAACATTAACTCAAAAGAAAGCTTTGCTGAATACATACCTGGATATCCCCATGGCACAAATGACAGGCACCCAGCCAGTGCACAGCACATCGTGTGTGTATGGGTTCTTCAGTGACAAGTATACCCAGAGTGGGACTAATGCTAGGAACATGGCAACCACCAATGGAGATAGCCATAATATGTCTGGAATACAGCAAAAGGAAAAAGTATCAGGACACGTTAAAATATAACGTAAACAGGCTTATGAAACGTTCTTCAATAACAAACGCTCTGGAAAAATATGGCTCTTGAACGATGAAGTTGAATAACACCACTCTGAGGCATGCAATGGAGATTTTCCCACAACTTCAATCCCTTGATTCCACGCAATACTGCATGTGCCAGTACAAAGTGGGAAACCATATCAGGAGCTGCGTATCATTGGGTTGTACTTTACGTCTAGAGACTGAAGTTTTCGGGAAATATTTTTTTCTAAATTCGGGGGGTAAAAATCGGGCAAATAAACGTGTGCTCTAAATTCATGTAAATTCAGGTGGAAAAACTTCCAGTATGCTGTATTCGGGGATAAGTCGGGACTAGTGACTCAAACTAACTGTACTGGTTTGGTACAAATGGTGATGTAACTACATTTTCTGCCAAACAAGTTAATGCGCATTCCTACAGACGAGTCAGTGAGGGCAATTTGATGGGTAAAAATCAGTTTCACCCTAAGGAGGCAACCTTCAATTCTGGGTGCAAATTCGGGGAAGAATCAGTTTAAACCCTAAAACTTCAGGCTCTATTTACGTCACATGAGGTGCATATGAGGCGACGTGAGATAGGAACTTTATTATGTAGTTTGTTCTCCCTCACCTAATCTTTGGTAGAGAATGCTAGAGATTCCAGCCAGCAAGGCTAGCGTAGTGATGTCACCTAGCGATGCTGCAATGGGTGTGGCAATGTTGTCCGGGTTGAGGTGGAATTTCCGAGAGAGGATTACCACGCCCACCATAAGTGATCCTACATAAAAAAACAAGCACAGCTTTATGTATCCCTTTCACAAACCTCCACACTAGGTGACACGTAGCAGTGACTCAATCCTAAACTATCGATAATGCTAGTGGACACACACCTAGGAGCAGACTGGCAATGCTGGCTGTGACCATGCTGCTCGCACAGAGTAGAAGTGCGTTGCCGGTGTCGAACCGGCTTTCGGTGACGTAGCCCATCAACACGGCAAAGAGGGATGCAAGGAACGCCACCACAGTTGCTTGACACTGTTGAACACATGAGGAGACACACCTAATGTGAGCGAAATTATAGGCTGAACACAGTACAGTCAAAACAAAGATGCAAAGTATCATCAATGTTGATGCTCTGTGGCACAGCGACTACAGACAGAGGTCGGCACGCTCCAGCTCGGCGCTCGGTTCGTGCTCATTTGTTGAACACGAGTGAGCATGGTCACGAGTGAGTTTTGCCGAAGTATGACTTCAGACACAGTTACATACCTGCCAACCTGAAAATTCGGGAGACTGCCCGTAGCGCGACGGGGGAATTAATTCTGTGCATTCGAAATAGCGTTGCCACAGCCACACCATTGCGATTCCTCTACGTCATACGTAGCCACGACCGGGTGGGGCTGCGAAGCACTATCCGTTCTAGCGTTGCTTCCGTCAACCGCAATTGCGAAGACACGTCGTCTCGGGCTCTCCAATACTGCATTTTGCGCGGCCACAGCCATTTCACCGGTAATGGTCTTCTTCCATCCACACCAGTGGTGCTTCACTTCGTCAAATTTTGGGAACATCTTCCGGAGTAGCGGTGTCACGCTGCTGCTCACCGCGGCTGGTTGTGCTCTACCAGAAAACCCGTGGAAAGGCACTTGGCACGTACGAGGAACACGTGCACGTATTGCTTCCGTTTTGAGAGCGACATCGGAGGAGACAAAACTATCGTACGAGACTGGACTAACGATAACACGTCATGCCGAGAAACACGGACACAATGTGACACACGACCTCCCTCTACCTCCGGCCACTGATAGTCATGCCGCGAAATATACGTGCGGGCTGCCTGATTCCTCTGGGATGCGTTTTGCGCAGCTTTTAAAGGAAAATGGAAGAAGAAAAGCTCGAGCCCCAATTTTCTGGGAGATTGGAGGGCGCGACCGTACCATCGGGAGACTGAACAAAATTCGGGAGTCTCCCAGATGATACGGGAGATTTGGCAGGTATGCAGTTACCAACTCAATCTTGGAAAACTGCTCAGTAAGGAAGAAAAGCAACCAATCGTAGTCGGCTAATTCTTATTAACAAAGCGTAATGTTGCGGGAAAACTTGTGGGTATGTCCAAAGTGTTTTTCCAGCTCCTGGCCTCTAAAAAGCCCACAGCCGTGGAACAAATTATTTAAGAGTGCCATGCATACAGTGACGTCTGCTACAGCAACACATACCTGAATCAGAGCCATGTTTCCAGTAGCCATGGACCATTGCTCAGTTGTTGTATCCATGTTCCCCAAATTGGCCTGAGTAGACAGCCGGGCTGCTAGGGTCATTTCTAGATTGCCTTTTAACCCCAACAGGGCAGGCACCAAAATGAAGAGCTCAGAAATATGTACAAAGGCGGGCCAGCGCTGCGCCTGGTCAAGAAGAATGCCTGCAGCTACTGTTCCAAAGCCGGCTGTCAAAAATGGTATGAATACCTGGGAAAAGAGAAAGAAGAGGAAGCAAAAGAGAATGTACCTGGACTTGCTTTTCAGAAATGGTTGTACTCTAAAGTGGGCTGGTAGTGTTTTCAAGCAATGACTAACCTGCACAGCTACAACCCTGAGTCTTTCCTTGGTGATGACAACTTCCTCCTCTCCTTCACCTCTCCCATCCCCTTCTCCACCGCCTTCCAGCAGCAATGTTGTAGATAAGGGAGGTCCATCTCCCTTCCCACCAGCACATGCCTGCGCATACACAGAGCCAACACTTTCGTAATTACCACCTATCAAGAGCCTTGTTTTGAGGAATGTACACAAAAGATTGCAATACAGCATTATAAGCACCAAAGGACGGAAATAACAGAAAGCAAGGAATAATGTGTGAACAGTTAAGTAATGCATGCCCTAGGTATAGCTGGGTGAACTGCATCAGGATAGAACCTCCCAACTTAGAATAAGTCCAGGACCAACAAAGAGGTACGAATCATTAACATTATCAAAAGGCTCTACTTTAGTTACCATATCACTGCAAATGAAGCCTTGGAAGTTAACTGCAGATTTAGCGATGTTTTTATTGCGGAGAGTGTTGCTAGGTTGAACATGTCGGTAGCTATTTAGACGCTGCATTCAGCATACGGAGGCAGGCACTTGGAAATGGCCTGAGCCAGGAAAATGTCAAGGGCTAGTAGGGCATGGCACGGGACCAACGGAAGTAGCCACATGGAAGGCTAAGGCTCTGTTGTTGGCTCTTGGCATCTCAATACTGAGAGAAAAAGCCTCCAAAATGGATTTATGGTGACATGGTTTCAGCACCCATGAGACATTTCTGAGCACGAACATTGCTGAGCCGTTTGTGCTGTCCAGAACATGCGCATCACGCATTGTCAGCCTTGTTGTTGTCAGCTGATAGTGCATTTATGCCTCCCAGTTACACTTTCAAAATTGATTTTTCTATCTAATTTGGCTTCTTCCAAAATTCAGTTCATCTGTGGTCTACTTTGACAAAATACCAAAAATCAATTTCACATTCTTTGCTCTGAGTCCCATCCTGCGTTTAAGCAGAAGAGATACAGCAAGGAGGATCAGGGGGACATACATATGCTTTCTTCTTTCTGTGACAGCAAGTATTCATTTTGCAGTAGAATTTAAATTTTGTGTCAACACATCAATGGTTTAGCTTTGTAGAATCCTAGAAACAAACAAGAAGGTTGTATGCATATGGGGGCATCATCACCAAGGCTTTTCCAAATCTAAAACACATTGAATCTGAAAATATTAAATGCAAAAGATTCCACCTCAGATGGAATGCTCTACTAAATGTTTGACAGCATGCAAGAAACAAACTAGAAATACTATGAAAGATGAAAGTCACTGAAAAGGTTAGCCAGCTGTAGGACTCGAACCCACATCTTCTGGATTACCGGTCCAGGGCTCTACCAATTGAGCTAAGCTAATACACCTCCCCAGCGACTTCCAAGGGCACATCATTTGAAGGGACAACCAGCCACTCACACATACTCCTTTCACTCTTGCATTTTTGCTCACTCATACACACATTCATTCGGCGGGAACGACAGCCTTCCATCCGGGATCGACACTGTTCCAGCCTCAGAACATCAGTTCTCTCATATACAAATACTAATTTAATTTTAATGAAAGTTACATTTTGCTCACCTGGAGCTCATTCTCCTCCCTGAGCAGTTCGGGGCCAGGCTTGCCCTCTAATGTTACGAGGCGTGGAAGTATCCCATTCAGCAGGGCAGCACTCTCGGAGTAGATGCTGCCTTCTGGGGTGAGGCCCGTGCCAAAGAGGGCCTCCGAAGGGGTTCGGCTCAATCCCTCCCCAACCGAGGGGACAAGGGGCAGGCACATTGCCTGATTGATGGCTCCCTGTGGGGAGCGGTCATGGCACTCAATTTCACGGCTGCTTTGCCCAGCTGCCATGGCGCAGAGGTGACTTGTTCAGCCTGTGGATGGCAGCCACCCAGCAGGCAGGGAAGTAGCTTTCACACAACCCTGGCATAGCAAACACAAAGAAGAGGGACTGACTGAAAATCTGTTGCTTTCCCAGCGGAACCTGTCCTGCAAGTTGTTCTATGAAAAAGTTACTGGTTGCTGCTTGTCCAACCCAGCACATCCTTTGTGCAAATCCTACAAATCCTTTGTGAACCAGTTTTGCACTATGTTTGCCACTTCCACTATAGTTATCCACAACGATTAACCGAAGGTGGTGTTTTGGTGCTTTATGGCACAAGAGATTAACCGAGGGAAACAACTTGCAACACAAACTGCCCCAAAGCACTAAAGCATTGACATGTATAAACAGCACAAAGGTATCACACTCTGCAGTTGAAACATCATGCCCAGCCAGCTGCGAAGTATGACAGCAACAGTCAAGGCTGTCATATGAATAACAGATGAGTTGCACAAGCATGGAACAGTGACACCCTATTTGGCTTATAGCTCTGTCACTTAACGGCTTGAGTGAGGAAGGTGGAACAATTCTACGTGTTGTGTGTCAGTTACAGCAACAGGTCTTGATCCATACACCACAGACAGTCAGGCGTGTGTTCTTATAAATTGTATCTTGGACAACTTCGAGCGTAACTGCGTAATAAATGCCTTATAATTGGGGTTCCTGGTTTTCGCAGCTTACTTTTTGGCATATTCGGTGAGCACTTTTTGAAGTTTATTACTCTCTGAGAATCCACAGTTTTCCATAATTTATATTTCAGAACCGAGGTAATATCCAAAATTTTGAGAAAAAGCGACAGCTGTGAAGCGATACGCTCACAAGAAAGGTATGAGAAGCTGCCACACATAAATGCTTACTACGATGCTGCAGAACTTGCAGACGACGAAATCTGTATCAAGATCACTCGGCAACATACAGAAATCGGGATATTCCTTGACATATTCACAAGGCAGCGCCTGGTTTTGTATCCCTTCTTACTGCCTACCCTTTGAGAAGACTATTTGTATGTCACCTCTGATTCCTTATCCACTTTGACTAGGAGAGGAGGCACGATTCACAGAAAAAAAAAAGTTCATGCAAGCAGGCCAGGATCTTTTCATTGGTTGTCCACTTACTTGAAGTGAATAGATTGTATTTTAACTACCGTTAGGGCAATTGTTAGTTACTATTTGGACCACATAACTGTCATCCATTTGAGGTGAAAATTTATGTAATACCTTTGCAGGGTAGTGTAAGTGGTACCTCATATACACACCTGATCATGCAGGACCACTGATCACAAAGGAATTTGTGAAGGTGTCAAAGCTACAGGGAAAAATGTGCTACCTTGTGCTAAAGAGCTGCATCAAGGCATTCATCTGTTCTGAAACCATTCTGCCAAGCTTCTGTTGAACAACAAAAGGAACTTTGATTTCAATTAGGCGCACCCACAAAATTCTGTAAAAGAAATCCAGTTTCCATACTTCTCAATGCATAACACACATTCCACCGACTCAAGGGGCTGCATACTATGTACAGACAGGTATTATACATTGATGCTGGGTCCACGGTGCATATTATGTGCAGGCGCACGCTATCTGCAAAGAATCACTCTTACTCGGCCAAATCTGGGACTTGCGTATCATAGTGCAAGAACTTATGCAGTGGCAGCAATATATTCTGCAGTTTGGATGCTCTGTCTTCAACCATCCTTCACTTATTTTTAACCACTGTTCCAGTTTGGACATCCCGACAATTTAACAAAATCACACGAGATGCTTAGATACATCATACCAATTTTGCAAAAAAATTGAAATTCTATATTCAAGAATATTAAATCTATTGATCCACTGTAAGTGACAAAGAAATGTCCTCTGACAACTCATTAAGCAATCATTGTGTCTCACTGGGAAATTTTTTCAGTATTGAAATTTGGAAGAGGAGTTTCTGTTCGCCTGCTGTTTTAATTCGATGTGCAGCAGCAAGAGAATAGAATAGACAGCACAATGAGAATGAGTGGCCAGTTTTTGGAGAATTCATGAAGCTTCATTTTTGAAATGTGTTATATAACCATTTACAGAAAGTGCAGTGTGTCATTATCCTTTTACTGGCAGGCATACCAAGTAACAAAACCCATGTGCTGAGCTATTGTCAAAATCCCAGAACAATGTATGATTGCAAAAAAGTTAAGCAATCCCCACTGGAATTGCAAAGACAGAATCAAAATTATTTTCAAGGCTCTTACAAATTTGTCAGAAGCCAACAATTATTATTACTGCATGGAGCAGCAAACATATTCTTGGAGCTCAGTCCTAAGATCAGCATTTTTCAATTACACTAATTAACACATCTGTGCAAACTGTTTGACATTTCAGTCATATCGATGCGTTCTGCAACATTCATGGTGTACTGCCTTGTCGCCTAAAATGACGGCCAGGTACATAATGGACATTGTTCCGATATGGTACAATCGTATAATCTATGCAGGGTCATTGTTCTAGTCCTGTTAATGATGTGAAGCAAGACAAATGTTTTGTGCAAAAGGACTAGGCTTCAATGAAAAGATAAAGTATAACTCAGAAAAGCCACACTCACCTTTGGTCAACAAGCTGAGGTACATTCTATGGAGCTCCGAAATCGTCTACAGGTGAGACAGTACAGGCAAATTACCCAGCTATTTATGTTTCATTTGCATTCACACACCAAGTGTATAAATATGCACAGTAAACATTAGACGAACTTCAGGGCCAGGTGAGAACAATGCGGGAATGACTCACAGCTGTTACTCTGCATAATATGCTTCAATGCTACACAAAATATAATAGGCAAATAACAAGCTACAATAGGTACTAATAGGTACAACCGCCAGGGACACGACATAGTGTACATGTTCACTCACAGTACGTAGGTAGAACTTGCACAAATTTTGTGACGTAAGTTGATACGACGGAAATATTTCTGCGGCGAGAGCAACACGAGACGCGTTTGAAACAGAATAATCGCGTCAAGTAATTATCGGTCAATGGAAACACGACGGCATTGAATATCCACATACGGATACGGCAGTGACCGTGAGTAAGGAAGCCATTGTTCACTTACGGTTGACTCGTAGTAAGATGAGTAATGTTAAATTATCTAAGAAACACGTAACGCCCACACACGCTTTGGCCTAACACACGGAAACGAATGAATGAAACACTGCGCGGGTGCACGTAATCGATCCTCACAAGTTGCTGAACATGAAATTCACGCAACTTACGCGCCTTCCTCGACGGTTCTGCACAACGCCAAGAAGAATGACAGGCCTAAAGACGACAAACTTGGGCAGCCTCAAGCAAGCCGGCACCATGAATACAACGGCGCAGACAAAAGAGTGTATATGCACTGCGTCGCTATTCCGGGCAATTTAACATGCGCTTGTACGCGCTTTATGTCGTCATACGTTGTACGCAGAACGAACGATTGCTCAAAAAGAAAGAAAAAAGGAAGCAGCAAAACATTGCCGGCATATAACCCATTTATCCTTTGAGAGATGATGAGGAGGTCATGCCGACAACGTTATGTTGCTGGTAAACGCTGCGTATTATGTTACGAAGAAGGTTTCAGTACACTGGAGTGGATTCCTACCAATATTACGGTTAGTTTCAGCTTACTGCCATCTTCAGGCATCATAAGAATGACGGAGTATTTCATTTCAACATGCCACAGAGTCAAAGATGGAGACACGCAAACCCGGGGTGTAAGATCTTTGCGACACCTGCCATATTAGAAGACTTTTACTTCACGTTCGGTGCTAAAAGCAATCCCAGACAGCACACGCACTTACTAATTCGACTTCGTCCAAAACATTATGTGCTCAGAACCGTTTGAAATGAGGATTTACGTAATAAATGCAGCCCGCACACTTACCGACGGATAGCCTAAGGGACCGATTGCTTCAGTCACCTGCCCATTGACGGCGCTGCTGTTCGCAAACATCACAAGGCGCGGTTTTGACGTCACGAGAAGGCGCTCCGTGATTTGTTAATACGCCCCAGGAATAACGTGATAGGTCGCATCGATTAATGACGTATAATGACGTGTCGCTGGAAGATCCCAGAATCCCAGAACTAGAAACCACCGCAGCGCCCTCGAAACACGAGAGCAACGAAAAAAGATTCTTTGAGTTGCGCAAGTAAAGCGGCTGCTGCAGTGAGGGCACGGTGTCTGCCACCGCTCGTGTTCTGAAATTAATTTATGCGATTGCCAGTTCAACAAAACGTTTTGAACAATGAATTATCCCGCATTCGGCATTTCAGATGACATGACTGCCCAGTGGAACTAATTTTTTTTTCTCTCTTTCGCTTCGCGCTTAGTTTCTGTGTGTTTTTTTAATCAACTTGTTGCGAAACCACTTCTACTCGTCGGAAAAAGGGTACGACACACCTCCTCCTCCTCCTCTTTAATTTCACCACCGCTTCTCTGACAGATGCCGTCCCGGATATTTCATGTTTTCCCTTGGGTGGGGGCCCCAACAAGTGTGCCAAATCGGTGGAAAGCACCACCTGACAAGAACAGAATCGGAGAGAAGTCTTGTAGGTTACTGAGGATCTTGTTCTGACTAAGTTGTCAGTTGGCATCCACTTCCGGTTCGTTCACTGAGGATTGTTTGAAAACAGGCAGGATGCCTTGGGTCAGCGTTGAGGGTGGCTTCCTGCGTAGAAAGCATTGAAAAACACCAGTGCTTGGGCAACACGGAAATGACGTACACGACGATGCCCTGACTGACAAGAAATGATTTTAATCATCATCTTGTCTGACACACGAATCTTCACTTGTGTGACTGATAATCTGAACAGTGATTGTGTGGCGAAACACAGGTAAAATCGCTTTTCACTGCTCTAAGATCGCATATCACACCATGTATACTATATCACAATACTGGATCGGGTGTATAGCCAGTGCTGTAATGTTCCACCGCGTGAAAGCAACCAGCTAGACGAAGCTGTTCTCCTGTCACACAGCACGTGAACTCGGCGTGGTCGTCAACTCTTTGCCAGGAATGTAGCGGTACGCTTTGAACAAGAAAATGTGCGCTCTTGTCATAATGAGACCCGCGTGTTTTGCGTCTCCGCGGTTCTTTGAGATTACCGGTGACAGTAGGTGCGGGGGTGGAACCCCGAACAACGTGAGCACAAAAGGTCCAATAGATTTCATCTTGATCCTTCAAACTCACCACGTGTATTGGATCATCGAGAAGATATTGAAGATAAGGCAATTTATGTAGACCAGGGCCGGTCCTAGGGATGTGCGGGGCCTGAGGCAAAGGCACATCGCGGGGCCTGTGCAAGCGCGGGGCCTAAGGCGGTCGCCTTACTCCCCCCCCCCCTTTCGCCGGCCATGATGTAGACCGAGGGCAGACTACAAAAGTGATACGGTGATTGAAGCTGTCAAACATTAGCTCAGCAACCTGATAGCAGCCACATCAAACGAATGGCGCAGTTGTCGTGATCTTGGAACATGAGAGAGTTTTAGGAGAACGTAGAAAATTTACAATAACGTTTTCGAAAACACGATAAGCCGATTACCTGATTCCTTTGGAGTGGGTGACATACGCATCTGATCGTGAACACCATTTCGATCCACTGAAACTCCTAGTTGTCAATAACAACAGTATATCGTACGAATAAAGGGAAAACAACAACAACAACGTGATTGTACTCCGTCTTACACGTGCGTTCAAGCACGAAGTGTAAAAAAGGTTCCGGGTCAGACAAAACAGATTAGACTGCCCTGGTTGGAGAGTACAAAGTAACGTGATATTTTATTTGTTTATTTATTTATTTATAATGCTAACTGCCACCTGGCAGTCAAAGCACTGCAACACAATGCTCTAAACAACACTGCAGCCCTTGCGGTGAACACACCAGCACGGCGCAACAGAGTCATCGAGCAGTTTCACAAAATGTAGGACGTTTTCGGAGCAAAAAATCTGATTAGGAATGCTGTTACATTCTATAGCGGTCTGGGAAATGAAAGAAAACTTGTGTGCGAGGTGGAACAAGAGGCGCGAATATCATAACGCCGAACTATGAGAAGGCTGAAAGCCGAAAGGCCGAAAAATCATAATGCCGAACTATCATAACGCCGAAAGTCAAAAGGTCAAAAATCAGAACACTGAACAATCAGAAGGCCCAAAATAAAAAGGCCAAAGGGACAGAAGACCTATAGGGTGAGCACTCCACAACTGAAGGGGATTGTGCTTTTCATAAGATTATGAAAAATTTTGCGGCTCTTTTATTAGAAATCAAATAATTGGAATGCGTAGCATTTGGTGCTCGGAAATAAACTGGCTAGAGAGAGAGAGGGAGAGAGAGAAAGCAATAATCTATAACATGTTTGGGAAAAAAAGAAAGTGCCTGGTGGGTGAATGCCAGTGAATGACTTGTATCATCCTCTGAATGAATTTGGTGACCCGAACGTGATTGCCATCGCGTACAATAAACACATACAATAACACAGTGGTTCATATGTCTACTTTCCCTTTTTGTTTCCCCCCTAAGTGATCGAAAGTACGTTATTTAACGGGAAGTTGGGTGAAATGATTTATTTGCTGTATTAATTCCCACCAAGTCTATCCTACTTAATTTGTAGAGCTAATTTTTTTATCGCAGTTAGAATAACAGTTTTCGTATTTCGGGTTCCTCATTTTTCGACCTTGCGGTAATTCGGTTTTCTGAATTTTCGGCCCTCTGATTGTTCGATGATTTGATTTTTCGGCCTTTTGAGTTTCGGCCTTCTGATAATTCGACCTGATGAGTTTCGGCGGACATGATCTGGCGTCACTGAAAGTGGGCAGGCTGTCGTTGTTCGCAATGTCGCGTGGGAGCTGGTTCCATTCTGAAGCGGTGCGGATGAAGAATGAACCAAAAAACGATTTGGTGTTACCGGTATTTATATAGACTTTCCGAAGATGGACATACGTTAAAAAGTAAATTGAAAATACTAAAATATAAATTTAAGATTAAAATACGTTAAAAAATCAATTAAA
The DNA here is from genome assembly GCF_037126465.1 of Ornithodoros turicata. Classification (NCBI taxonomy): domain Eukaryota; kingdom Metazoa; phylum Arthropoda; class Arachnida; order Ixodida; family Argasidae; genus Ornithodoros; species Ornithodoros turicata. The sequence continues at coordinate 40,024,098 of NC_088207.1, forward strand.
CGTAGTTTCTGCTATCAAGCTTCGTTCATAATCAGTCATCGTTCATTATATCGTTTGAATATCGCTGTTTATGTTATCGTGGTATCTATAGAAGGAGATAATGCAATCTTGTGCCTTCTCCACACCATGACCTGCGTTCCCTCCCAAGCAGCACAATGTACTGAAAGTCGAGTGCAATGACGGTATGTGTCTTATCAATGTTTTTTAGTTTCGCGAGTGTGTTCAAGGCCTTCCACCTACCCGTCCACCTCTATTGCACTCGACTTTCAGTACATTGTGCTGCCTGGGCTGCCTTGGCTCTCACCATCTGCGGTATCAGTTCTTGCGACGTATCCAGTTTGTGTCCTGTCATTGCCATGCCGTACCTGAAACGTCGGATTCGAAAGCACGCGTACTGTATTCTAAAGGAATGCGGAACAACATTGCCCTATTGATAAGTGTGAAGCAGACTGCCCCTTCAGCCTGGGCTCTACCTGGCTCTGAAGATTTCTTGCTCCTGTGAAATAGTATAACGTCTCGTGTCTGATAACGTCTGTCTGTTTATGTAACTGGTGGATCTTCGATGAATGGTGAGTTGACAACCAAAGGAATGTACTAACTACCGCTGTCTTTGGCTCCTTTGGCAAGCGATTGTAAGCTTTGGTACGCGTTGATGACGACAACACTGCAACATTCTTCTTGACGCTCGTGGTTTTGGGACGTGTTCGATAAGATAACAGGCGTTGCCGGGACGCGTACATAGAGGTAAATAGAGGGTCCTTGGACTGTTATACTTCAGGTGACGCCCAACAGCGAAACGAAAGGGTCCTTAAACACAGTGGAGTGATAAAGAGAATGCCATAAAACGCTCTTGGGAGATAAGTCCCAGATGTCAAAACACGTCAAGGGAGCTGTTGCAACAATGCAAGTAGGATTACACGTAGTCGTGCGTGCATCATTTGCTGGAGAACTCCGGTAGGATTTGCGTTCTGTATGATGTATGTCATAACCATTTGCGGAATTTGGTGATTATGTGCGACGTCGTTGTCCGACAATGCAATCACCAAGCTTCACATCTCCTGCTCCTGGCGCGTCGAGTTTTTAAAAGGGTTGCGACACCTCGTCCCAATTTGAGTCAAATCAATGTTAAAGACAATTCTCTGCAGGGATGTGAACCTGCATTTCAAGTTTTACAGAAAAGGGACCCCCACCCCAATAGACACCTGGAAAGTCTGCACTGCGAATACCGAAACTCTTCCAGCGTGACACTTTTTTCTCGTCCGTGTTTTTCACGGAGCCTAAATAAAGTACAGTAAACTAAATAAGCTACTGCGAACACGTGGCATTGTAAAAATAGCATTGTGAAGTAAAAAGTGGACAAGCGCAATGCTTGCCCACATCACATTAAAAAGTAGTGCTGCCCTCGCCCTAAAAACCAGTTCGACACCTGTAAAGTGTGTATTGGCAACTGTAGGATGGGACGAGACGCAATGCTTGCCCACGTGGCATTTCAAAAATAGTACTGTAAACTATAGTTTATATTGCCATCCGTAAGATGTGACAAGCGTAATGCTTCCCACGTCACATTTAAAGAAATAGTGCTGCCCTCGCCCTAAAAATCAGTTTGCCACACGTAAAGTTTGTATTGGCAACTGTAGAATGGGACAAAACGCAGTGCTTGCCCACGTGACATTTCAAAAATAGTACCGTAAAATAGTTTGTATTGCCATCTGTAGGATGTGGCAAGCGCAATGCTTGCCCACATCACATTTCGAAAATAGTACTGCCCTTGCCCTCAAAACCAGTTTTCAAAAATAGTACTGTAAAGTACCGTAAAATAGTTTGTACGGTTTGCCATCTGTAAAGTTTGGAAGTTACTGTATTGCAAACTGTTGGAAGTTTGCATTGCTAACTGTTTGGATTGTCATCAAGCAGGAGGACTACCTATGGAGGAACACTCTTAAAAATGAGGGGGGGGGGGGGTGAAGGCAGGATAGGCTCGCCGTTGTTGGCCACACAGGAGTGGGCGTCGTCACGACTATAGCCAAAAAAAGAAAAGGAAAACGCATAGCAAAACAAAACACAAAAATGAACTTCACCGCATAGCACGCTCCTAGCCAACCATCGTCTCGAATCACATCGTTCTCGCCCGTGATTTGTTGAAAACGGGAGGTGTACGCCTTTTTTGTGACACTTATGCAGTTCATAATTGTCACAAAAATGGCGTACGCCTCCCGTTTCCAACAAATCAGGGGAGAGAACGATGTCATTCGAGGTTATGGTTGGCTAAGAGCGTGCTATGCGGTGAAGTTCATTTTTAAGAGTGTAGCCCAACTAGCCATCTGTACACTCTTAGAAATGAACTTCACCACATAGCACGCTCCTAGCCAACCATCATCCCGAATGACAACGTTCTCGCCCCAGATTTGTTGAAAACGGGAGGAGGAGCCTATTTTGTGCCATTATGCACGGCACAAAATAGGCTCCTCCTCCCGTTTTCAACAAATCTGGGGCGAGAACGTTGTCATTCGGGATGATGGTTGGCTAGGAGCGTGCTATGTGGTGAAGTTCATTTTTAAGAGTGTAGGATCACGTCTAGCATATTACCTTACCGACACGTCACAGTGTTCAAAATTACCTATTCACCAAATACAGGCGCGCACAGCACCACAATGTTTGTGGTGTTGCCGATCCACGTTGTGCACAGGTAAAAACAGCACAAGAGATGCATTCTCAGGGACCGGTTGACAAGGCCTGCACTGCAGAAAAAGAAACCAGAAATTGGGCTAATGGACGACCCAAATGCGTGACGTCATAATGAAGTGCTTCCAGGAATTAGGGCCCTTTTCAGCGCGGCATTTCTGTGCGAGGTCAATGCCACTGGGTGCACTTTTGAGATATGACGTCCGTAGCAAATACTGGAGCATTCAACAAATTTCAGCAGCATTGCAAAAATGGCATCCCTCCCCTGCTTGACTACCTTTATAGGTTGTTGCTCTACGTGGTTACAATAATACACACCCTATACTGGATGACAGTACACACCCTGCATATAGGTTCCCTACTTGATGACATTACACGCCCTGCCTCCAAAGCGTGTATTCTATTGTCTTCATGAGCAACGACGAACGAGTAATTTTGATCGATATAGATAGAAGAATTACTTTGATTGATTCACTTCCTGCCTGGCCACAAACTTGAAAAAGGCGTCTTTTAAACATACATCATTCAGTTTGAGAGTTCCAACGAGAGTGTATCGAGTTCTGTGCACGACCAAGGTTTCGTATGCTCTGCTGTTGACGACATCAAGGCGTAGTGATTGCCTTTCACAAAGTTGAAAATCGGGCGAACAGAAAATTGTTACTTATTGTGTTTTACACGATGATGTCGTTACCCGGCTGGTGGGATATATTTTCATGCAGAGAAATAAGAGAGCGGGACAGAAGGAGACAGAAAGGGAGTGCGGACGTCACCCTGTTATGGGATACCCACAGAAGCACGAAAGCCACCACATGTGGCGGTTGGTATGAAACAGCGTGTGAAAGCCTGACATGACGCTGCGCACAGGGTCTGCATTTCAAGCGGTGTTTCGATCCTCTTTTGTCTCGCATTGAAAAAGCGCTTCCCTTTCCATGTACGCACAAATATAGCATCGTTTGACCGGAACGACCGAACTTGCCACGAGAGCTGAAGCTCTCTCTTCCTGGAGTGTTGACTTTCAGACGCGGCACCATCTTTTTATTGTGCCCTCATGCAGCCCTTTGACGCATGACATCACGTGTGACGTCTATCATCGCAGTGTGCAGGGGGCCTCTGTTGCTAACCGTACGTTCCGTCGCCCCGAACGAGTAAGAGAAAAAAAGTAAGGATGAAGGCGGATCTCCGTCCATATTTCTAATAATTCTTGCTTTTTGCGAGATTGTGCGAGTTGCACGTGCGTCTGCAATGTTCTAAATGTCGCGTTATAGGCGTATCTCATTCCAATTGAGACAAAAGTGGGACTCCCAGTGCAGTCCCAAAGCTTTTGAACCGCAGCACAACTGGATTCGGAGAAAGGTAACACAGCTAAGCCAGGCGCAAATTCGCAGAGGACTTCGACTTGAAAGATTAGACTTGATTAAGTTAGCATGAAAACTATAGAGGGCCATGCATTGATAAATGTTCGGCGTCACTGCTTGGATTCTATTACATGATAATAATAATAATAATACCGGGGCTTTATGTCGCGAGACGACTATGAAATTCTATTAGATGAATAAGGAAAATATCGAGTTGCGCTACAGCTTTGGCGCGACGCCAGCGTCACGCTGTGGCGGGGGCGCGCATATATTCGCTGGCTCGTTAGCGCTCACATCTACCGCATTCTCTATTTGTCGAATTCTTCGTATGTTGTGCCATAAAAAACGAGAATTCTAATCGATGGGCTGCATTTGGGCATAACAAACAATGTCTCCTTAGATGGGTAGAAATCCAGCGAACCGGTAGGATGTAGGAAGGGAGTTGCCTCAGGACAGAAGCCGCCGATATTTCGAACAGAGACTGTTCTTCTTCTGGGCACCGTCCTCATCATTGGCATGGTATTTAAAGGGTTAGGTGTGACGTATTTAAAGGTTCATGCGAATTGTGGGTCAACAGCCCGGAGGTCTCCTGTGCCATAAAGCACCAAACAACAAACAATGGCTGCGCGATGTTATCCACGCCTTGTGTAACCATTTATTCGTTTCTCGGAAAGCCACACGGGGAAGGATAGGAGAGAACGTTGGATCACAACAGTTCATTGAATTGAATAAGTTAATCTACGCATAGAAATAAACAATGTGCGGCGCATTTTATTTCGCGATGAGGTGAGTACAAACATTTGCAGCCAAGTGAAAAGTGGATACCAACGAAGAGAACTGTCGTATGCAGTGCATTGGTAACAAGACGAGCAATTTTGCAAACAGCCCTTTCATGTTTCCACTGCCTTTCCTGATGCATAACACCCAGGAGATCACGACGTTGACGCGGCTCACAGGAAACATCGAAGGACAGAGGGCATGTTACCATTATTTCGAAAACGTAAGGTGGCCGCGGGCTACATATTTCTACATCATTGTGAACTCTGACTTCCTGAAGCATGTGAAAAAGAGCCATGTGATTCTCAGTGACAAGGATTTCCGGGGATAGGTGCAGACAAGGAGTCAATCATCATCCGCCGTCATTGAAAGCCGTCTTAATAATACCGCCGAAAGTAATAATACGTATATAAATAAAAATACGCAAATATACGTAATACAGTCTAAACTCGTTATTATGACACTCGTTAATGCTACATCCTCACTTTGTGACCGGTTTTCTAAGGAACCGTTTTTCCCCCATAGAAACACCGTGTAACTCACCCTCGTTATTATGACAACTCGTTAATCCGACTGTGACCGAAATTTTGAGGATGAACCAGGGGGAACGCGTGTATTCTGCCCTCGTTATTATGACCGGCGACTGTTGACCTCGTCGACCATGAACAAAGTTTCGAGAACGAACGGCGGAAAACCCCGGTGTTCTGTCCCAATTGTGACCACCGACTGTTGACCCTGCGGCTTTTGTGATCCACCAAGAACATCAGTGGCCCCGTGTGACGCATGTGTGGACAATGTCGTACAAAGCACACCCCCGTCTTCAGAATTCGTTAGTGAGTCATAGTCTTGCACCGAAAGCAGCGCTTAAAAGGCCAGGACGTTTCCTCCCTTGACCATTGCGTGTACCTACATACGGGCAACGCGATGAGCATGGCTGGAAACAAGCGCAAGCGGACAGAGCTGACTGCAGGGAGGAAGAAGCGGTTATGCACCAGGTTCACGGAGAGGCCATCTACGCACCAGGAGCTTGTCGAATGGGCAAAGAAGGATCTTTCGTTGGACATCAGTAGATCAACAGTGTCGACGGTGCTCAAAGACTCCGAGAAGTAGCTGGCAGTGCTGCTCAAGCCTACGTTGACATAGACAGCAGTGAAGACGTTGCCGAGGGCCTTTCCGACGACGATATTTTGGAGCTTGTTGCTCCGCCACCAGCAGACAACGCGTTTTAAAGCCAGCAGACAAACTGCAGACACAAGCAGTGAAGAGGAATTATGTGCACCTGCTCTCGCCAACGTAAGGGATGCCACCCAAGCGCTCAAGATGGTTTTGCAATTCTTCGAGCAGCAGAAGGACATTCAAAATGTGCATGCTATTTGTAACGCAATAGAGACAGTGGAGAGCTTACAAATTGAAAGTGCTACGAAACAGACATGCAGTTCTGACGGATTTCTTTCGCAAATAAATTGTAAATCAGCAACTGAATCGTCTTCATTGTAGTATAGCATGTAGCAGTAGATCCACACAGGTGTATGTGTGTGTGTGTGCGTGCGGGGGGGGGGGCATTGTTTCCGTGTGTTTCTCGTTAATATGACAATTTCTCTTTATGACCAAAATCGGCGGGAACGTACTTGGTCATATTGACTATTCGAATTCTGGTCACACTTGTGCCCTACACGGGCGACATGTCCCACATGAGTTCTGTGCTGATGAATTTGCTTAGCCCTGTATTTTTGCTTCGTCTTTTACTGTGGGGAATAGGAATTATTAGTATGACAAACGCCCAATATGCAGAACACTGCATGATATGGATTGCCATTTCGTGCATTGCCGGTCTCGGTAGCTCAGGTAGCAGCGTGTGGGCTTGCTGAGCACAGCAGGTGCTCAAGATTGTCCGCAGTTCTATACCTGGCTGCATGTGCAGCATGTAGCTAGCCATATTGCAGAATGTCCCAAATTTCCCAATTATTATTAAGTTTGTTAACACATGCGAGCCAAACAAATTCAGCATAGAAGATTTCAGCCATACCTAAGCGCAAACACAACACGCTCGCCTCGTCACTCTACAGCATGACTACGCGCGCAATTTCCGCGAGGGGCACTGTACCACAATAGCTAGTGGCGCCTCTAGCGAAGCGCAGGTCGCCTGAAAGAACTGATGTGGAGCTAGTTTGGTCCGTATAAATTTCTGGGGCAGACCTTGTCCGTAAAGCAGTTTGTTCAAGTGGCCGAGTCTCACGCGTCTTTCAGGGATGAAATTTCGTTTATCCGAAAATGGCGCTTTCTATTAGGTCGGCTTCTCTTTCCGAAATCGATAGCCAGAGGGCACGTCAACCCCGTACACGAAGCCAGAGAGAATCGCGCTCTTCGTAAGTTTGTATGTTTTTAACAAGACTTCGGAAGTGCACTCAGTTTTCATTCACGTGAAGTGTAAACTGAGTAGCCTGATGTCATTGTTATACCTTGACTTTCGTCAGACAGAGAAGCAGGCCATAGCGAGAAGCGTGAAATAATAGATACGAGTAAAGTAGAAAAAAGATATCGAGAAAGCAGCGCAGCAACCTCGGAATTGATATTATCGATAGCATTTGATATATTTGAAGAAGAATATCGAGTAAACATCGACTAAAATGGTGCCTATAAAATATCGATATCCTACAAGCTAGGTCGATATCCTGCCGGTACATGCCGATTGTCCTTTTTGTACGTTTATTTCTATTGTGAAATAAAGAAGGTTTGTTATTCCTTGTACTGACACACACACACACATAAATGGGATGATGATGTGGTGGGTCATTCTCCGCCGTTATGGCGGTACACTGCCCAGTTTCGCTTGTGGAAGGGATGAGAAATGATGATGATGGAAAGGTGTCCTACTAGAGTTCGTCCATTAGTCCAGGGCTGGAGAGGAATTGAGCAAAAGCCCGTAGGCCTGGCATCTGATGTGAGGGTCCGACCATGGCCCGAGAATTTGGCTAAGTCGAATCGGCGTCGATCGACGCGTTGCAGAGCAGTTTCCATGAGATCGCGTTCGCTATCGTACTGTCCGCAGACCGAGGATGTGATGGATGTCACCGCACACACCACACGTGGAACAGAGGCTGGATGCGCCGACACCGGAAGCCGGTGCAAAAACCACATTAAGTCTTATGCGGTGGAAGATTGTGGTAAATGAATGTGACATCCGGCGGGGGAGAGTAAGGGACAATGTGGGGTCATTGTAGTAAAGCAGAGAGTGGGCTTCCACTACATGCCTGCTAGATGCCTGATCACCCCAATCCACCGGCGGTCCTTGGCTTCCAAGACACACACACAGACACATGCATTAGTGTTACAGCCTATTTAAATAATATGTGGTGCTAGTAGCTAACATATGTGTAAAAATTACTTTTCAGAAGTTGAATTACAGCCGCAACTACATGCTCACAAAAAAAATTAAATTACAGTTATATTTACAGAATCGTAATTGTCACTTAGTTATAATTACAGTCACTCCGAAAAGTAGCAGAGTCACATCGAGTTACATAACATGTAATCTTTATGTATAACTCTATTCTTCTTCCATGGGGAACCTTTTCTGTGTCTTGTTGCCGTGCAAGAGAGTAACGCGTCTCCTACTATTCGTTCCTCCTACTACTTAATAAGTAAAAATCGCGGATATTGTTGAAATCATTCAATATTTAAAATGAAGTTACTTACCTATCCACGTCCAAAGTCATTCTGAAAGCAGCTCCAAGTACATTAGAAATTACTTGCAAAAGTAATTAAGTTACGGTTAGAATTAGATATTATCGAACAGCGGCGGGTAAGAGCATCCGTTCGCTGGCGGTAGCCAAGGTCGTGCTGAAGACTGTGAGGTGGCGGGTTCGAACCTTACACTCTTAAAAATGGGGGGGGGGTCGAAGTAGCTTGCCGTTGTTGGCCGCACTCAAGTGGGCACCGTCACTCACGACTATAGCAAAAAAAAAAAAAAAAAAAAAGAAAAGAACTTCACCGCATAGCACGCTCCTTGCCAACCATCATCTCCAGTGATATCGTTATCTGCCCTGATTTGTAGAAAACGGGAGGCGTACGCGTTTTTGTGACGCTTATGCTGTTCATAATTGTCGCAAAAAAGACGTACGCCTCCCGTTTTCAACAAAACAGGGCAGATAACGACATTTATCAAGATGATGGATGACTCGAAGCTTACACTGAGCACTGTTAAAATAGTACTTCACTACACTTTTAAGATAGAGCTTCACCACATAGCACGCTCCTAGCCAACCACTATTCCGAATGATATCATTCCGTGTCATGATTCGTTCAAAACAGGGGGAGGAGCTTATCTGGGACATGCATAATGTGTCCCAGATAGGCGCCTCCTCCCATTTTCAGCAAATAAGGACACAGAATGATATTATTCGGAATGATGGTTGGCTGGGAGCATGCTATGTGGTGAAGTTCTGTTTTAACAGTGTAGGAGCATGCTATGCGGTGGAGTTCACTTTTAAGAGTGTACCACCGGCTGTGCTGTCTCAGGTTTTCCCTGGGTTTGCCGGCGAACGTTCCAGACGAATGTCGTCGCAGTTCCCCTTGAAGTCGGCCCAGGACGCATACTAACCCCCCCTGTCCTCCACTACTTCCTGCTGTCCTCTGTCCACGTCTGTACGCTGCTCATAGGCACAGTTGCTTCGCGGCGCAACACGGAATTAAAAAAAACATATCGAGAGTAATGCTGGAAGTAATTAATTACTCCTCATGTAATTAATTGCTTTAATTGTGCTAGTCGCCAATAATTACTTTACCTGACTGGTGGGTAGCATGTTGATATTACTGCAATTCCACGTAAAGATATGTTTAGATATCTCCATGCGCAGCGGAGCGTTTGGTGGCGTGACCAATCACATGTGCTTTTCACCCTGCTTGCCGCGTTGTCCAGCACGGAATCCTGTATCTCAAGAACGCTATATGGCGGCTCATAAATCGCCACCTAAAAACTGACTGACCGCCGGGAAGCTGCTTATCGTCTTTGTAGTGGGAGCGTAATAAGGCTATTCTTCCGTCGGCCGTAAAAGACACCATTTATATTATTTTCCATCTCAGCAAGCACTGAGCGAGAGCCGATACAGCTGATATATAGTTGGCGCGAAACTCAATTTATCAGCAACCTCGAAGCCGCTCGTCATCTGTAAAGGGAAAAAGACGAAGAGAAAGAAAAGATGAGGATAACAAAAACTGGCAGTTCTGTATAAAATTATGTTTTTGGATATCTAGTGAAGGATCTTCCCATTTCTTAATTTCTAAATTTGTGACTTGCAGGGGTATGAAGCCGAGATTGTCTACTCTTCGAAACATAAAATAAAATAAGTCATAATAAGAAAACAAAACAAAACAAAACAAAACTGTAATGTGTGAGGAGGAGGAGGAAATATCCCTTTATTTACGAACATTAGAGTAATATAATAATAATGTGTGAGGTATGGGACCAACAGCACATGTCAGTGAATGCCCCTATTTAACACTATACGTGTACCAAAATTAAGTCATTACAATGAGAAAGGATTTAAAAACAGCATAAATAAGTTTAAGAAAGAACGGCCGCATTTGTTAACACGACCCGAAATGAAGTGACAAAGCGATACGGTATACATAGAAGTTGCAAAAGGCTTGCTGGGGGTTGATCTCGAGGTAACGTGTGCATAAAGGACGTGCAAAATTTGTTTGCAAATTCTCTTTATGCTCAGCAAGGCCCCGCGTTTGTTTCTTGAGGTACACCTTTGTATCACTGTGCTCGTATATTCATGTGCATTTTCCTCCATGTGGTAACACATTTCGTTTTTAAAATCTAGTAAGGTGGGTGAAAAGGAAATCAATGTAGAATTCATTGGAAACCTTACTTAATTTATCAAGTAGTCTAGAGGTGCAACCATGCAAGGCATTATCACAGAACGGTTGCGTCATCACTGGGTAGCTTAAGCTACAAAGACGCCCAAAAAGTCAGCTGTCGTCGGAGATACAAAACCTTGAAAGGACAGCCCGATCCTGATGCCGTGATCGGAGTGGAGTGGCGGGAGGTATTAGATTTTTAGTTCAATAAATCAGCCTGCTACGGTCACGGCGCGTTGCTGAAGCCTTCAGCCAGGGTAGTTGATGTGACGCCACGAACATCCTGATTGGTACTCACATGTTCGTGTGTTACAGGTCAACTGGGAACATTGCTTGTGCGCAGGGATGAACGATTGCGTGCAGTCGGCTGCATCAAAAGGTCTATATTATAGAAAAGTTTGTTGTGGAGGCTTGCACTGCTCCTTAAAAAAAAAAGACCTTTTAACATTATTGGTGCTATCAAAATGTGTACGGTACGTGAAAAAATTGGGGGTGTTGCATGTAATTATTGCGATGACAATGCGTTAGTAGTGGACGTTCGTCTTGCTTCTAATTAAATATTAAATTAATAAAGCTTCTCTCATGCTTCTTATTTTGACTAGTAGAAGATCCGGGATCCATTGGAGAGCGCTGCTGTTTAAACTGCCACACGACATGAGGCATGAACTCAGCCGCTCCCGGAACTCTTGGAGAACGCACGAGACGAGGCGCAACTGACGATCGACGGTTCCAGCTCCAGCTGACGACCTCCACGACGGCTGCGCCGCCGCTCCGCGCTTCCATGTGACGGTGAAGAGCGAATCAGCTTGCGGAGCGCAGCTAGATTCGCTCTTCTCCGTCACGTACGGCGCTGTACACGGACACCACCACTGATCTCGATTGTAAAAGGCTGGATCGAGGATAGGGAGCGCGAGTATGAAGAAACCGGCCGCCATCTTACTGTACACACTTAGAAATGAACTTCACCGCATAGCACGATGCTAGCCAACCATAATCTCGAATGATATCGTTTTCTGACCTGATTTGTTGAAAACGGGAGGCGTACGCCTTTTTTGTGACAATTATGAACCGCACAAGTGGTTTATTGCGCATCTTCAAAGAAGCGGCTTTCCTTTACCCCCAGTGTGAGAGAGTGAAAGAGCACAGTGCCGCCTCATGCGTCGAAGATTAGCTTTAACTTGCGGAAACAAAACAAAAACACAAATCTATCGGGTGACTCTATCGCGACTGCCCTTATCTTGGGCTGCATTTTCTGTTTCCTTTTAATCTTTTTCCAGGACGCAAGAGGCGATAGTGTGCTCTTTCATCCTCTCGTATTGGGGGCGAAGGAAAGACGCGTCTCTAGAGATGCGCAATGAATAAAATAAAGAAAAATATGGCGTTCCTTCACGAATTTTTTGCGGACAATATATCGAACGGATTTTTGTTCTGAAAACGGCTTTGGTATCTGGTGACCGAAGAGATCCGATGTTCTCATTGGAGCAACTTCGTAGCTTTTATAATTAAAAAGTTAATTATTGATCTGTTAATGCCCCCCTAGGGAGTGCCCTTCAGCATATGCTATATTGCAATTGATTTCATCTTGGAAAAAGTGACTGATATATTTTTTAAAAATCTGTTCACACTTAGCGTGGACACCCTGTATATTGTCATTGCAGAAAGGTCACAAAACAATTGCGACCTCCCTGCACGTTCATTGTATCCTGAAACGCGTAAGTGCAAGAAATAAATGTTGAACTTGAAAAATGTATATTCTCTTTACTCATCATCAGTGATCTTCTTTACAAAAGCATATCGTGTTAGACTTTTTTGTTTACGTTTCACAGACGGGGTACACGAGGGCAAAAATGACAAAATACAACTGTTTCAAGCTTCAAATCGTCCTGTTGCAATTTGCAGACCATACGTGTGTAGTGCAAGAGGACCCTTGCACATCAAAATGTAAGATGGGAGTCACAGTTAATGCAAAGTGTTTCCTATGAGAGACTTCGATGCTGAAGAAAATTGTGCAAACTGCGGAAGGTGCCCTTCACAAAGCGTGTCTGGTCTCACAACGGTGCTACGACGCTCCCTTTTAGATGGCGATGATACTGATTGGAGTTTCAGATGTGCAGATGCATTTTTTCGAACGTGCTCCACATAACAAGCATGACAAAGTCAGCACTGGATAGCAGGCCCCCGTCCCTAAGCAGCTTTGCTCACGCTGCAGTTGTGCTCAGCAAAATCATGTGAGTACTCGATAAGGACATTCAGTTTGGCACAACCGCGCCTGCAAATAATCAGAAGAAATGAAGGAAGGAACAAACAAACATAGAAGGGCTGTACTTCAAAAAGAGATAAGTCCTGCGTCTGAAGGAGGTGTTACCACAGTAACTTAATTGATTAAGCATCACTACCTGATTAACTGTCCTAACGAGCGTGATCTAATTGCGTGAAGTAATTATTTGGGCTGCTTCGGTGTGTCCATATTTGCAAGGCAAGGCACCGCTGTCGTTCACTAAAAGACTCTTTCTGCGGCGATGCTTGATATAAATCATACTAAACGCCTACACGGCTAAAACAACGGCTGTGATTCTACAGAACGATCTCTTTCTGCCATGCGACTATATCTTTTCCCGGACCGTTCGTTATTGAACAATTTTTGTCCAGAACGCAGCACGGGATATTATATACATGGTTGTTGTTAATCTCACATCGTTTCTTATTGAAATATTGGCTGGGAAACGTGCTGTAGTACAATCCCCAGCGCTGCACTGCAGTGACGGTCTAGTTTCGGAATGCAAAACATAACATAATTAAGAATCGAACGGCAGGACACCCGTGAAACACTGTTAGGATACATCAGTATACTGGCACCTTACAAAATTGTGTGATGACAAACAACGATCAACGCCTGCAGCGCAATAAATACTCACAATCTCCGTTGCCTCCCATTGTTTTCTATGGGCACACACAGCGCTTTAGGGCCTCCCAACATGGCGGCCCGAATGTACGCCTCTCCCCCAGGAGCCCCTCTCCCATGCGCGGACCAGCCTTTATACATAGAGATCAGTGGACACCACATACACCCCGCTACGATGCCGGCTTTTCATCGAAATGGGCACAGGAGTGACACAAACCCGCCATTGTTGTAACTACCCTCAAGCGGGTGCTGTCATAGAAAACGTCATTTTGAGGTCATGTGACTTTATTTACATGTCGTTTCTACGCTTACCGACATATTTCCGTCGTCATAACGCCAAGAGATGAACGTATTTTGCCAGCGTAAACTATGCGGTGCTTCTTCCGCAACATGGTAGCCCATTTCAAATTAGTTTAAGTGCATCGCATCGGCTCAGTGAGTCTTAACTCGCGGTCGCCATCACATCTTTGGAAGTCATCAACAATACGAGGCCTTATGTGCAAAACTGCGCGTTTTAGTGCGAGATTATCGGATAAAAATAACTACCGTGATCGAAAGACATCCAAAACGTTTCGCAGAAACAACAACCGCATTGTTTAGATACGGTTTGGCCGCCGATCACGGGCGCCGCCATCTTTAAGGTCACGTGTGCCTTGACGTTTGCTGTGACGTCGACCAGGACCTGTCCATGATGCATTGCGTTCGCCCAGCACGCTTTCGTCTACGGAGCAATACACTGGATACCACGCCTGTGGAAATGGGGCTTCTAATGCTAGTGTCACCGTCCTACATTCTGATATATGCAACTGAAACTCACGACGTCACCCAATTTCGAAGACCCATTCATGGGGTACGATGATAATACCCCTATCACACAGGCAATGTCCAATGATCATAGATATACCAATGGTCATCGAACATGCGCATAGCGCCGCCTAGGATGTGACGTGTCAACTTGTCGGGTATCAGTATCCAAGCACAGTGTCCAATCATAGCACAGTATCCAATGCTCTTTGCGAAGTTGACACTTTACACGCTTGGTGGCATTACGCATGTGTTCAATGACCGTTGGTTTCAATGACAATGGAAGACTACACGCGTGACAAGGGTGTAATCGGTGCTGCATGGGAGTAGGTGGTATGTGAAATGTACACAGCAAGCGGGGTTGATATATCGGTTTTTGGAATAATGCTGATAAAGAGCTTACCAAAGCCGAGTTTGCCAAGTAAAGTGATAAAAGGATAAACAAACTGAAACTACTGTTTATTAACGTACAAGCTTTTTTGCAGTACACTCTTAGAAATGAACTTCACCGCATAGCACGCTCCTAGCCAACCATCATCTCGAATGATATCTTTATCTGCCCTGATTTGCTGAAAACGGGAGGAGTACGCCATTTTGGTGACAATTATGAACAGCATAAGTGTCACAAAAAAGGCGTACGCGTACCGTTTTGGACAAGTCAGGGCTCATAGCGATATTCATTCGAGGTGATGGCTGGCTTGGAGCGTGCTATGCGGTGAAGAGTGTAGTTTTAGTGTTTTTATCTCTTTATCACTTGCGTGGACCGCGCTTGACAAGGTTTCTATATTTCTCAAGTAAAGCTTACCGAGCTTACTTAAAGAAAGTTGAAAGTGAAATCAATAAATAAGAACAAAACTCGTTGTTAAGTGTCTCATAGGCACTTTGTTCTTCTCCATTGATTGACAGGGTGTTCTTGAGTTTTATAAAGCGATCGTGGGTCTTGTGTAGGGAGACGAAAACAATCCCAGACGACGAATAACTGAACATCGTGTAATGGAATAAACACGAACTCGTTGGAAAGTGGAAAATACCAACCATTGCAATGCGTCTCTCCTCATAGCATTCGAAGCGAAACATGCCGCGTAAAAAATATCTCGTAAGACGTCTTTAAAACGCGTATCGGACCTTGGTCTTTCTCTCTTTTAAACGGTTTCTGTTGGAATCTTCAATTTCATAGCACGGGAAAGAATGCGAGGTTTTCACGATGTGTGAAGGCAAAAGCGCAGATACTATGTCACAAATCAACGAAACGTAAGTGATGCGGTACAACAGAGCCCCCCAGAAATCAATTTCTGCCTGGTGCAGCAGGGTGAGCGTGAAGTGCCCCTCTCCCCTCTCCCCTTGTGGAAGTGACGAAGACGCATTTAAAGTTACGATTTAAATATAAACTTTTTTACAGCAGAAAAGAAAAAAAAATCGTTCGTTATCATTAGCTACGCACATATGACCCATAAATTATTCTATCGCATAAATAAATGTTCTGCGGCGCAATCACACGCCGGAATGATAATATGCATGCGAAGAATATAACAATATGGCTTTTCGTTTTCTCTTGAAGTGTTCGTGCACCGTGGGATTGTAAAATACGTAGTTAGGTACCCTTAGCGTCCATTAAAACTCTCATTGAGACTCCAAATCGACATATGGAATTGTAATGACCCAAAATGCATTTGGAAATACCCGTTTATGGAAAACCTTTCAAGGTCGCGAAACAAAAAATCGACAAAAGATGGTACTGCTTCTTAAAACCTGGACAATTAAAGCCGATGGAATGCCATTCTCTGAAACGTAGTTTCATTGAGATACAGTGCAGATACGCGTAGCTGTTATCTGATTATCTTTTCAATTACCTTCTGGAATGTTTTTCTTCGGATTTTTCTTCTTACGCGCTGCCTTATATAGCTCTGTTTGAATCTCATGTGTCGTTAAGCTTCTTCACTATTTGTTCTTCGTTGCACGTGCCATTATTAATTTTTTCTCTCTCCTGATTTTGGCTCACAAAATTGTGATGCACGGTGAATAGCTGTATCGGTGCACAAGCCATAGTACACATAACCTCATCCTATTGTCATTCATATAGTAGTTGTTGTTTGGGTACACATAATCGACATGAGGAAGCATCTGCAACATTTTTCCTGTTCGCTCGCTTCTCTGTTGGTGGTCTGGCAACAGTGTCTCTGTTGCTTTGATTTTGCTGCTGTAACGTTCGGCGCGCCTCAAAAGTGCTGTTATGTCCCTTTCATTGTGCTACTTACTTATACAAAAATAAGATCAGGTAATAATAATATCGAGAACTTTTACAGGTGAGACATTGATTGATGGAATATAAGGTAATTATCATGTGAAATGACCTTTTCATGTGTTTGTATTGTCGAGTCACCAGAGGGGCAGCCATAAGAAAAAAATATTTATTTCGTCTTAATGTTTGATATGTGGACGCAGGCTAGATGGGTCGCGAGAAGACCAGTTCATTGTCGTTTGTTTTGCAAACTCATTGACCAATTAGCCTTGCATCTTGAATCAAAGCTAACAGCCGACGCTAGTTCTAAGGATGGAAAGAAAACGAATGCAGGAGGATATTAACATGGCTAGAATAAAATACACCCAACTTTACTACTCACAGTGAACAAATAAACAAAACAATGTAGATGAAAAACAAGGTTGCTGTAGATGTAATATAATTCGCTTTTGGTCTCCGTTCTGGTGTGCAAGTGCAGTCCTTGAGAAGACATAACTTTGGTACGGCTCTATGCAATTATGTGTTGCCGTGCACGCTTCACCACATAGCACGCTCCTAGCCAACCATCATCCCGAATGACAACGTTCTCGCCCCTGATTTGTTGAAAACGGGAGGGGGCGAGAACGTTGTCATTTGGGATGATGGTTGGCTAGGAGCGTGCTATGTGGTGAACCTCATTTTTAAGAGTGTGTATAGTGTAGGGGTGTAACGTAGGTGTGAGACGGGCGTCTCTGCACAATACACCCTTCCCTCTTTAGTATAAGGCGTAACGTGCGTATACAAATACACCCTTTTTATTCCGATATGGGTGTCAAAATTTACTGTGTACACTCTTACAAACGACCTTCACCGCATAGCACGCTCCTAGCCAATCGCCATCTCGAATGATATCGTTATGTGAACGGATTTGTTGAAAACGGGAGGCGTACGCCTTTTTTGTGACAATTATGCATAAGTGTCACAAAAAAGGCGTACGCCTCCCGTATTCAACAAATCGGGACAGATAGTGATATCATTCAAGATGACGCTTGGCTAGGAGCGTGCTATGCGGTGAAGTGCATTTTTAAGAGCGTACACAATGCAGTAAACGTGTGCCCTACACTCTTAAAAATGAACTTCACCGCATAGCAAGCTCCTAGCCAACCATCATCTCGAATGATATCGTTATCTGACCCGATTTGTTGAAAACGGGAGGCGTACGCCCTTTCTGTGACACTTATGCTGTTCATAATTGTCACAAAAAAGGCGTACGCCCCCCGTTTTCAACAAATCGGGGCAGATAACGATATCATTCGAGATGATGGTTGGCTAGGAGCGTGCTATGCAGTGAAGTTCATTTTTAAGAGTGTACACTCTTAAAAACGAACTTCACCACATAGCACTCTCCTAGCCAACCATCAGCCCGAGTGACATCGTTCTTACCCCTGATCTGTTTAAAACGGGAGGCGTACACCTTTTTGTGACACTTATGCTGTTCATAATTGTCACAGAAAATGCGTACGCCTCCCGTTTTCAACAAATCAGGGCAGATAACGATATCACTCGAGATGATGGTTGGCTAGGAGCGTGCTATGAGGTGAAGTTCATTTTTAAGAGTGTAGAACACACGTTCCTTGCATTGCGAATCCGGTAAGCACACTCTTAAAAATGAACTTCACCACATAGCACGCTCCTAGCCAACCATCACCCCGAATGACAACGTTCTCGCCCTAGATTTGTTGAAAACGGGAGGAGGAGCCTATTTTGTGCCGTGCATAATGGGCACAAAATAGGCTCCTCCTCCCGTTTTCAACAAATCAGGGGCGAGAACGTTGTCATTCGGGATGATGGTTGGCTAGGAGCGTGCTATGTGGTGAAGTTCATTTTTAAGAGTGCAGTGAACCGATTTTTACAATGCATAATCTTGTTCGATAGCTTTTCGATATTTACATTGAATGTGCGTACCAGATTAATAGTTTTCCTGATTAGCTGTGATTCATATTTCTAACAAACTACTGAAATGTTAAGATACACAGGCTAAATTTTTCACGTGCTTGCAAAACAAAAACCTTTCTGGAACATTTTATGGGAAATCAGTATCATCAGCTGTTCACCGTCACGCTATAAATGTACAAAGTATACGGCAAAACTTGAAGGTACCCCACGCGTTGTCAGCCTTACATTGTATCGCCCTGTGACACAAGATAGCCGCCAAAAGGTGAACTGAATAACGCTTTGTAACTTTTTCATTTTTGTGTACTTCGGCAACGCCTCTCGTCACGAATTAAGAAAACTAATAGGGTAAGGTGGGGCAAAACGAGACACAACAACAACAACAACAAATGAATGAAGGATAAGTTATGGCGACATGAGATGCTTCCCCGACGAAATACACAAACTTGCAATTCAGCATCCTTTTTTAGGTGTTGTTCTATTTATATAAAAAAATCACAAGAGCATTATTAGGGGAGTTTCTGGCCTGTAAATAAAGCAGCAGACTAAGTTTACCATGTAAACATACTGTGAAATCCCGATAGCTTCATTTTGCCCCGACCAGTAGTCTATCTAGAATCCCAGACATGGGGGGGGGGGGGGGGTAGCAAAAAAATTGGGGGTGGGGGTCATCATTACATTTATGTTGTACAGAAAAAAATTTGGGGGTGTCTCCAAAAATTTGGGGGGTGTTGCGAGGGGGGTCTGGATAAATCGCTGGCCCCGACCCTCGTGTTAAAATGAGACAACTTACCAAAGTGAACCGTATCAAACAATTACTGCAATGAAATCAATGAAAATGAACGTTATGGTCCTCTACTCCGCATGTGGAATTTAGGATCATAACAAGGCACTTCCAACCTGTTGTGACGCAACTGGATTTGAGCGCTGTTGTTTCGCTACATCGTCATATTTCGCGTTGGGAAACCTGTTTGCTTCTAATCTGTTCGAAACATCCCAGGCTATGAGTGAAAAAGAAGAAACACATGTCAGGAACAAGCATAACGCTATAATTAATTGCTGGCTTATGCCTCTCAAAATGAGATATAGTCGCATTATGCCCCGTGCATGCAAAAATACGTAATATCCTCGCGCAATGAAGGATATCGTTACCTTGAAATCAACACAAAAGTAACAGGCTTCTTTTTCCAGTTCCGTGTTTTGAAGGCTAAACAGCGTTTAATGTCTGCAAACATTGAAATAAAGAATGAACTGTGAACGTGAGATGACTCATCACGTGAGAGTGTGATTCGTCATCCTTCATCGTTGTTATATCACAGGGGATATATTTAACACCGTGTTAGCGCCGCAAAGCAACTGCGGCTATGAGCGCCGTACATAAGCGGACAGATGGAGAGAGGACAGCAGGAAGGAGTGGGGGTAATGGGGGCAGGGGGTTTAGTATGAGTCCTGGGCCGACTTCAGGGGAAACTACCTGCGCCGACATTCGTCTGAAAAGCCTTGGGAAAACCTAGGGAAATACCCCAGATAGCACAGCCGGTGGTAGGATTCGAACCCACCACCTCCTGGTCCTCAGCACTACCTTGGCGGAACAGGATTCATCCGTTGTGTTTGTTATTTATGAGGAAAGAAACCCCAATTTGCGCGTTTGCTCTTCCTCTCCTTCTCAAGAAGGCCGACAATGCGGAGCGTTCTCCCATTGGTCTCTCTCCTCAAACGTTATGTCCAATCATCGTGGGAGATCGTTTGAGGAGACTAATCCAAGATCCCTTCCTATTGTCGCACATCGTGAGAAGGAGAGCGAGAGGGAAAGAGGACTCTGCTGTTGAATGAATGAACTGCTGCTGACCAATGAATCCCGTTCCTTTTGTATCGCTGTCAAGGTAATGACATATTTCATTCCCCGAATCGATTTCCCCCACATTTTAGTGCCCCTTTAAAGAACTCATGTTTTATACAAACCTAGCGGGTTAAACAAAGGAACAGACTTCAAACTTAATTTGGCATAGTAAGCTTGTAAAGCGCCGCTGGACTCATGAAAAGAGAAAGAAGAGAAAGAAAAAAGAGAGAAAAGTACAGAAATTTGCGCCTTTTTGGCGACT
This sequence comes from Ornithodoros turicata, assembly GCF_037126465.1. Lineage (NCBI taxonomy): Eukaryota > Metazoa > Arthropoda > Arachnida > Ixodida > Argasidae > Ornithodoros > Ornithodoros turicata. The sequence goes on from NC_088207.1 coordinate 40,044,756, forward strand.
CTTCACCCTCCAGGCATGAAAAGGCGATTTTGATTTTTTCCCTCTTCAACGTGTGCACCAATCACGACGATTCCCAGGTCAAACAAAGTAGACACGTAGAAACACTTCTCAGTGAAGTGTGAAGGTCATTAAGCAGCGCGTTTGTGAGATAGATGGCGTCAAAAATGTCGCGTTTTGCCCTGCGTCTCATTTTGCCGCATGGGGTTAAGGTGCACCTTAACCTAATTACCCTACCCTAATGTCAATTTCAATTTTGAGTTTCAAACAGCCATTGGGCAAAACCAGCATCATGGAGATCGGTCCACAAACAACAGAAAGGCGATGCAAAGCGTGTCCCATGCATAGAAAACACCCTAGCCATACGGCAAATTTAATGCATTAAACGAAATGGCAGAACCGTTCACCTTCTAACCAATGGCATCATTCGCATGGCAATGGCATCGTTCTGGCATCGGCCAACGACTGGCATCGTTCTCTCCCCTGATTTGTTGAAAACAGGAAACGGACGCCTTTTTTGTGACAATTATGCGCGACATATTTGTAACAGAAAAGGGGGTGCGACTCCTGTTTTCGACAAATCAGGAGAGACAACGATGTCGTTCGAGGGGATAATTGGTTAGGAGGTGAAGTTACTGCCATTCCGTATAATGCATTAAGTTTGCCGTGTGGCTACACTCTTAAAAACGAACTTCACCGCATAGCACGCTCCTAGCCAACCATGATCTCGAATGATATCGTTATCTGCCCTGATTTGTTGAAAACGGGGGGCGTACGCCTTTTTTGTGAGACTTATGCTGTTCATAATTGTCACAAAAAAGGCGTACGCCTCCCGCTTTTAACAAATCAGGGCAGATAAAGATATCACTCGATATGATGGTTTGCTAGGAGCGTGCTATGCGGTAAAGTTCATTTTTGAGAGTGTACGGTAAGAAATTAAACGACACACGATCTCGGCATTGACATCGCTTCTGTAGCAATGACGATACTCGGACTGCTTTAGTTTTGCGTATCTGATATTTTTCCAGACATATTTGGTATTTTCTTTTTCTATCGCTTTTATTCGCGCATTCCTTTCTCAACCAGATTTTCAGTTGCTTCATTTCGCTTCGACATGTAAACAGAACACTTGAGGAAGCAGCTACTTCATTCAGAAAATAGTGCTTGCGAAAGAATTTGAAGAGTTTGCATTTACTTTCACTGTGTAGTCATAGTTCGATTGGCTGTTCAGAGCGAGCAAATAAGAGAGAGAGAGAATAAGAGAGTAATGCAAGGAACCGTCATATAACGATGCAGTTTCTCGCGAAATATATTTTGTTTGTTCCACTTTCTTCTTGTGCAATGATTTGCCTTGCATACCTATTGAGTAGAGCAGGGAAGTTTCTAAACAGCCGCTTTGTACAGCGGGCTGCTCCAGACAGCTCATTTTCTTGTCATTTTTAGTTTCGTCACTGATTCTCCTTTTCCACTCTTCAGCCAACAAAATCTTCCGTACCTCCGAAAGACGAAATCTGTCCTGGGGCTTTAAGCCAACTTGCTGTTTGTGTGTGCGTGTGTCAATCTTGTAAAGTGCGTTTCACCTAGCTCTCGCAGGCGTCAGGTTAAGCCAGCTTGCTGTTTGTGTGTCACTCTCGTTAGGAGCGCTTCTCCGCGTTAATCATCTGCAGTGCGTTTCACCTAGTGCTTGAAGGTGTCACGTTACGCAGACTTTCAGTTTGAGCGTCAGTCTTGTAAAATCTCTTTCACCTAGCGCTTGTAAGCGCCAGCTTAAGCCAACTTTCTGTAAAGCGTGCTTCGTCTAACGTTGGCTGGAGTGAGGGGAAGCCGATTGTACACTCTAAAAAACAGAGCTTCACCGCATAGCACGCTGTGCGCCAACCATTGCCCACGAATGATATGGTTATCACTTCTGATTCGAAGAGAGAGGTGGGCGTACGCCTTTTTGTGGCAATTTGAATATATTGTTACGACGACGGTGTCAGCAGCGGCGGGAGCATGTCACGCACGGTCATTCTACGCATGGCGCTAGAGACTGTCTTAATGCTTAGAGCAGCCAGAGAGAGAGAGCTGATTCACCGGTGCGCGCGCTGAACCAGTCGTCGTCATGTAACAATATGAAAATTGCCACAAAAAGGCGTACGCCCACCCTCTCTCTTCGAATCAGAAGCGATAACTCTATCATTCTGGGTTGCAATGGTTGGAGCAAGGTTGCAAGGTTGCAATGGTTGGAGCACAGCGTGCTATGCGGTGAAGTTCTGTTTTTAGAGTGTATACTCTTGAAAATGAACTTCATCGCATAGCACGCTCCTCGCCAACCATAATCTCGAATGAAATCGTTATCTGCCCTGGTTCGTTGAAAACGGGAGGCGTACGCCTTTTTTTGTGACACTTGTGCTGTTCATAATTGTCACAAAAAAAGCGTACGCCTCCCGTTTCGAACAAAGCAGGGCAGACAACGATATCATAAAAGATGATGGTTGGCTAGGAGCGTGCTATGCGGTGAAGTTCATTTTTAAGTGTGTTGTACAGAGTGATACCTCTACCACCCTTGATTTATGGAAAGCGCAGGGCGTACGCCTTTTCGTGTCAATTAACATTTCTGCACATATGTCACAAAAAGGCGTACGCCTTCCGTTTTCAACAAACCAAGGGAGAGAACGATGGCATTCGGGATGATGGTTGGCTATGAGCGTGCTATGTGGTGAAGTCCATTTTTAAGAGTGTAGGTGTGGGAGAGAAGGTCATACACGAAGTTTTTCGTCTCTCAATTTCAGTTTTCAACCATCTGCGACGTTCCACAAACTTAGCGTCTTCCTAGTGATTTTCAGTTCAGATTTCCACGGCGCGCTTTCGCGCTCGAACTAATGCAATCGTTTTCTCTTTATCAGCTGGTGTTGACCACGTAGAACGCTAATCACCTCACTTTAGTTTTTCAGGATTAAATTTTGTAGTTGCGTCTTCTTCACGTATGTACTTCAGGAAAGTTTGTAGTTTTTATACGTGTGTCTTACCCCCGGATTCGGATTTTTTAGACTTGACTTACAGATGCCTTGGAAGAGAGCCAATGCACTTCAGAAACCCAGCTTGGCTTGAAGCGTTCTTACGCAGCGAGCTCGACTTGATGCGTGTGATGGAAACATCAAGTCAGCGCTCGGGCTACATTGAACCCGACTTGGATAACGCTCCGGTACGCCAGCTCTGCGAAGCCACATGACACTCATAAGCTTGCCTTGGGTTGGCTTTACATCAGCTGATGGGTCAACAATTTGTTTACAGGGACTTTGCACAAACGTTGGTGCCAGATGGCAGGTGTGGCACATATCATAAGCCCCGACGCTAAGAAAAGTCGCGTTTTCATACTGCGAAGCAAATTTTAAGCGCAAACTTGAGCGAAAATCTTGCTCCCAGACGCAGTTAAAGTTAGCAGGCTGCGGCTTGACGAAGTATGCCAGCTGGAGGGTCCATGAAAGACACAAAGCGTCTTGAGCGAGGACAGGTCTTGGCGCACACTTGCACAAGTCAAGATGCGGCTTCAACTCAAGTCGCATCTATGAATTCGGGGATTAATGCTTCCTTCCTTCTACTTTCCTTTTGTTTTTCTTGTTGCTCCTGTTCGTGCACTAGTATAGTCTTGTGTTGCCTTTTACTTAAATAGATCAAAATCAGTTAAAGAACCACCAAACAATTTTGTATAATGGCGCCTAATCCGTTAGATGTGCCACGATCTTCCCTTCTTTTTCATCGCAATACTGGCGTCAAAATATATAATTACATCGATGTTTATCCATAAGCTTGTATGTCCCTGGTTCATTCATGCTTGACGATGTTCTGTCATTTGCAGCCGTCGGCCCGCATATACGCTTAGCTTGAGTTTTCAACACTTTCCGCTACTCCGTCACGCATTTCCTTTTTTCTCCTCCACTTAATTTTCACGTTGTGCCTTATTTTTCGTCTTACTAAATACTCGACTTTCAGTTTTTACTGTCAGTTACGTTTCGTCACTTATTCAGGAAACGATGGCAGGCAAAAAGGACGGGTGCTTGTGAAGCTGCACTCTGAAAAAGAAAAAAAAAAGAAAAAATAATTTTACTTCTTTTGGTGACTAAATGCGTTGCCACAAAAAATGGTCCCTTTCGGGAGTAAATGCACGAGAGTAAATGGATGTCACAGAGTGGGGACTGCATTTCACGCTCTGTTCTAAGAGTCCCAAGTTCATAATTCGCGTGCATGCATGAAAATAGTTTGAATAAAACCGTCAACCATGATATATCGAGTGATATAAAATCTTGCGTCATACATAGGGCACAATTTGCGAAGAAAGAAGCCCTAACTGTTTCTTCCTCAATTTGCAGTCCTGGGGAGTAAATGCCAAGGTCAGGGGACTAACAGGGTCAGGACAAGGTCAGGGGAGTAACTGTACTCTAGGGGACTAGAAGCTGCAATTACTCCGCACGTTAATCATTTTTTTCTTAGAGTGTGGTGCTTATCTCTTCTTCTGCTCAGAAGTGCACAGAGAGACATAGAAGGACGAGGCCTAACTACAACCTGATTAACAACAACTGATTACAACTACAACTATACTACAACAGCTACAACTACAACTGATTAACTACAACGTTGTGCCTGGTTAACTACAACCTTCCGTGATTCTCTATTCTCTGTCTATTCATAATGTGCAACATTCTTTCCTTTTCCTTTTTTTTTCTGTATTAAAATACAGAAAATTCACGTGGTTGTTATGCCAAAATTGCAAAGACTGTAGGAGCAGGAAGGTCGAGAACATGGCATAATATGAATCCTTGTGTCTATATGTATGGCGTTACCTGAAAGACGAAATGTGCCGTTCTTCACTGTTCCGCAGAGGGAACAAATTCCTCTCAGAATCTGCATTGTATTGCTGCGTTCCGAGGAACTTGTGCATTCCTGTTCCAAAAAAGGGGTAAATCAATCAAAGTACAACTCGGGAATGATTTTTTGAATGGGTGCGGATGGATGTGTCTGGCATTCCTTTCCTTAGGTGATCTGGGGTAGCCGGCCCTCGTGATGAGGGCTACAATCCCCATTTTTTCTTTCAATCATCATCATCATCATCATCATGATCAATGATTTTTTTAGTTCCGTGTTAGCGCCGCGAAGCAGCTGTGGCTATGAGCGGCGGGGAATGATAAGTAAATAAGCAAAAGACAGTAATATTATGCGTCTTCTCTCCCAGCTACCTGCAAGGTTCTGTTTGTCTATGAACCACCAAATACATTCAGTATTCTAAGATCAGCAGCTTGCACTAACAGCCAGGAAGCGTTGCTGTCGTTTGTGACACAGCATGGTGTAAAGAGAGGTTATACGCAGGAAATAGTGGTATACACACAAAGCAGGAACATACACACATGTATTTTCCAATAGCGCGTAGTCCCAACCTCCATTCTGAACCCGATTTTCTTCTAATGCTCCGCGATAGAAGCGATACATCGACGCATCTCGCACTATATTTACGCACCTACAAAGCGGCTGTTTAGAAACTCCCTGCTCTAATCAATAGGTATGCAAGGCAAATCATTCCACGAGAAGAAAGAGGGAGAAGAAAGCGGAACAAACAAAATATATTTCGCGAGAAATTCCATCTTTATATGACGGTTCCTCGCATTACTCTTATTTGCTCGCTTTGCACAGCCAATCAAACTAAGGCTGCACATTGAAAATGAACGCAAACTCTTCAAATTCTTTCGCGAGCACTATTTTCTGGATGAAGTATCTGCTTCATCAAGAGTTCTGTTTACATGTCGGCGAGAAATGAAACAAATGAAACTCCGTTTGAGAGAGGAATGCTCGAATAGAATTCATAGAAAAACAAAATAGCAAATTCGTCTGGACAAGTATCTGGATATGCAAAACTAAAGCAGTCCGAGTATCGTCACTGCTACATAAGTGATGTCATGCATAGATCGTGTGTCGTTGATATTCTTATTTTTTTTCTCCGTAGTTTTCACGACGTCTTTTGTTAAACGTGCCAGTGAATGTACGAGGGGCGTTCAAGTCAAACAGGGACTTTTCATTTTTCGCAAAAGTAAAATGAACTTGCAGGCGAGAAATTAGTTTTATTTTTCAACGTAATCTCCAGCTGCAATAATCCCGTTGTCCCAGCGTTTCACGAGGGCTTGGATGCCAGCAGCTTAGAAATCCTTACCAGCGCGTACCAGCCATGATCGGACTGCATTCTTGACCTCATCGTCGCAGCTCAAGTGGCGGCCCCCAAGGAACGCCTTCAGTGGCCCGAAGAGATGGAAATCGCTGGGTGCGAGGTCTGGACTGTAAGGGTGATGTGGCAGCAACTCCCAGCCAGGTTCCTGTAAGGTGCGTGTCGTGATATGCGCTGTATGCAGGCGTGCATTGTCCTGTAGGAGGAGGACTCCTTTGGTGATGAGGCCCGGTCGCTTTTGCTTCAGCGCCTTATGCACATCCCTGAGAACCTGGCAGTAATATGCACTATTGATCGCTCTATATGCACTATTGATATCGAAACATGTTATCCGTCGGTCTTTGAGGATCAGGCGCCCCACAAGTTGGATGTTCTCAGGAACTCTGACACTGGGCTCTGAGCCGCCCCGGGCGGGGTCGTCCTGCACTGATGTACGGCCGTCTCGGAACCGTTTGCACCACTCAAACGCTTTGCTGCGGCTAAAGGGCGAAACACATGTACGACAAAATGCACGACCCGTCGTGCGACGGGTCGCACAGTTTCGTGTCACGAGTTGTCGCGTGCTGCATCAGCAGACACATAGGCGGCGACATTCTTACGACATGTCGCTCTGAACCGCCGTGTTGCTAGAACAGCGCGGCCAAATATACACTCGCTTACACTTTATTTAACATAACCAAATGTGCTCACAGTAAACGAGAACAATTCATTCCTTATTTCACGTGTCTTTCAAGGCGCAACACGACTAAATCAGCCACTGTTCGCATTCAGAACACACACTGTCCGCCATTTTTTCTCGGATCCATCGCATCTACCAGAGAGGCAGCATCATTGGCTGCTTGGTTCATGACGTCACTACATCCGCACGACAACCCACCGACGGGCGCGGAGATATCTGAGCAGGTTTGTCGCGCTGCGACTTGTCGCAGAGCGCTGCTGCGACGACCTATTTCCCCAGAATCAGTCCCAGGATGCTTTGCGCTGCGACGCGTCGCACGATGGGTCGCACATTTCGTCGTACATGTGTCTCAGCCTTAAGTGTATTGTGGCCATACTGAGCCTGAAGTCTTCTGTGAATTTCAGGTGACTTTACGCCTTCATTCACGAGAAACTTCGTGACAATTCGCTGTTCGGTGTGCGCGCTCACCTCGTTGTCGGCCATCTTGTCCAGCACGTGCCTTCTGTTTTGCACAAATTTTGGACCACCACGTGATGAATGCGGAGGCCTGTCGCGTGTGAAGATGACGAAAAAGAAGTAGCGCAAGCCATTTGTACACCCAGGAGACAGAAAGTGAAGACTTGAACTTGAAGTGAAAGTGAAAGTGAAGACTTGAAAGACTTGAACGCCCCTCGTAGTTAAGGGGTTCCACGTATTTTCTATGGGGCACGCTTTGCATCGCCTTTCTGTTGTTTATGGACCGATCTTGATGATGCTGGTCTTGCCCAATGGCTTTTTGAAACTCAAAATTGAAGTTCACGTTAGGATAGGGTAATTAGGTTAAGGTGCACCTTAACCTCATGGGGCAGAATGAGACGCGGGGCAAAACGAGACATTTTTTTTCTTGACGTCAACTACCGCGCTGCTCAATTAACGTCACACTTTACTGAGAAGTGTGTCTACGTATCTGCTATGTTTGACCTGGGATTTGTCGTGATTGGTGCAGACGTTGAAGAGAAAAAACAAAAATAAAATTTGCCTTTCCATGCCTGGAAGGGGGAGGGGGGTGAAGACAAAAAGGGCGCTAATTTCTGTACTTCTTTCTCTTTCCTCTTCGTCTTCTTCTTTCTCTGATAAGTCCAGCGGGGCTTTACGAGCTTACTATGCCCAAGTGAGTTGTAGTTCATTCCTTTATTTATCTCGCTAGATTTCCATAAAATATGAGCTCTCTACACTCTTTGAAAATTGCCAAGGGAACCTCACTTCCACGGATAACCACAGACCCAACCAAAACTACAACCTTAAAAATGGTGGTGGTGGTGGTGGTGGTGGTGATGATAGGGCTTGCCGTTGTCGGCCTCACGTATGTGAGCAACGTCACGACTCACGCCCTGGGAGAATGTGCGTCCTGGGCCGACTTCTCAGGGAACTGTGCCGACATATGTCTGATATGTCGACAGATTTGTTGAAAACGGGAGGAGGAGCCTTTTTTGTGCCATTATGCACGGCGCAGAATAGGGTCCGCCTCCCGTTTTCAACAAATCAGGGGCGAGGACGTTGTCATTCGGGATGATGGTTGGCTAGGAGCGTGCTATGTGGTGAAGTTCATTTCCTAAGAGTGTACGCACAGTATCGCAACAGAAATAGTCTTAAAAAATTAGCAAAAATTCGGCTTTAGCCCTGCCTGCTCAGTTGTCGCAAAGAAAAGCGCAAGGTATTCGCGGGGAGAGGAGGAAGTGTTCCCGCCTCTTGTTTTACTTTTCTTTTCTCCGGTTTGACCTTGATGCTGGCGACAACCGACTTATAAAAAATAAAAATAAAAAACCGTCTCATCACAAAGAAGCCAAGACAAATGAAGGCTGGGACACTCTCTCGTCTATAGACGCACATTTCGCGCGCGCTTCTCTGCGAAAATCAAGCAGGCGAGGCCAAAGCGTAATTTTTACAAATTTTTTAAGACTATTTCTGTTGAGATATTGTGCATAGTTTTGGTTGGGTCTGTGGTTATCCGTGGAGGACTTCGTATTTCTGTAAAAAAAAAGTGAGGTTCGCTTGGCAACTTTCAAAGCACAATTGAAAAAATAAATTTCCCGCAATTAAAAATTGTCTAAAGCCTTCCTCAATGGCGGCAAAAGTTTCCAGAAGGTAATTGCCGAAAGTCCGACAATCCTCCGGCGAGTACGTAGCCAGTTAGAATTTTTTATCACCTTAGGTGAAACACCCCGTATAACGACTCTTACAATTATGTTCTGCATAATTGTTACAAAAAAATCGTACGCCTCCTGTTTTCAGCGAATCAGGGAAGAGAACGATGTCATTCGAGATGATGGTTGGGTAGGAGGTGATGCAAATGCCATTCCGTTTAATGCATTAAGTTTGCCGTGTGGCTTGGGTATTAGATACAGTGGAAGGGCATTGCGCAAAACTAACTGGCCAATACCGGTTCCCAGTATTGGTCCAATATGGGACCAGGTTGAAATTGGCCACATTTGGCCAATATTGGCAATATTGGTGCAATATTCATGTGCTGCTTGGGACGCAAGTTGGCTTACACTGACACAAGTTCTAGATGAAACGCGCTTCTCAGGATTGACACACAAACAGCAAGTTGGCTCAACCTAACGCCTACACTCTTAAAAATGAACTTCACCGCATAGCACGCTCCTAGCCAACCATCGTCTCGAATCACATCGTTCTCGCCCGTGATTTGTTGAAAACGGGAGGTGTACGCCTTTTTTTGTGACACTTATGCAGTTCATAATTGTCACAAAAATGGCGTACGCCTCCCGTTTCCAACAAATCAGGGGAGAGAACAATGTCATTCGAGGTTAGGGTTGGCTAAGAGCGTGCTATGCGGTGAAGTTAATTTTTAAGAGTGTACGAGTGCTACACTCTTAAAACCGAACTTCACCGCATAGCACGCTCTTAGCCGACCACCGTCATGACTGGCGTCGTTCTGTCCCCTGAGTGTCTAAAAACGGGAGGCGTGCGCCTTTTTGTGACACTTATGCAGTTATGTTAATTGCCACGAAATGACGCACGCAGCTTTCGCTTCTGCTGCTACACTTCAGATTCACCGGGAGCTAAAAAAAAATGGCGGTAGAGGGTATTGAAAAAATATATAGGAACGAACTCCTTTAACCCATTCTGGGCCAATGTCTCCTATAGGAATCATAATACAGTTTCGTCGATCAGGCTTCGCGAACGAACCCGAAATTCTTGTTCTCCGTGACCAAAGCTCACGGAGTGATAGTACTTCATAATTCCACGAGCAGATGGAGCTGGAGTGTCATCTTCGTCTTCCTCAGAGCTGATTGGGTCAGCGAAGCGCGCGCTGTTTGCATGTGTCCTCGACAGCCAAAATAAATACCTCTGATTAGGACAGCTAACAGTGATTTTTGTGTACAATAAAATTTCGGGTTAAGGCTATAAAACTGGAGTAGCAGTGAATACAGTGTGCTTCGATTCGTCGGTTCGTCCGTTTTATGGAGGGGAACACCTTTTTTGACTGATGGCTCCCACGGGAATCATATGCCAGTTTGCTATAATAAACAGCGCAAAGCCTTTGAAACTTTTTTCATGAGTTCCTTGCTTCTCGAGAAGCCCAGAAAAAAAAAAAAAAAAAAATTGAGGTTTTCCCTCGCTGTAGAAAAATTTGGCCCAGAATGGGTTCGTATTGCCAACTGTAGGATGGGACAAACGAAAGCTTCTCCAAAGTTTACCGAATCAAATTTGGTAGCTGGAACATTTGGCACGCTTTCTAGCCACTCCATGCACCGTCATCGAAAGTTTCGGTGTCTGCCTTTGTTGCAGTATTTCTTACTGAGCGGAAGCAATACCGTACACTCTTCAAAATGATGGTGGTGGTGGTGGTGGCGAAAGGGCACGGCGTTGTCGGCCTCACAGAGGGGGGCAACGTCACGACTGACGCCCTGGGGGAATGTGCGTCCTGAGCCTCCTCCCTGTGCGTCCTTAAAAGTGAACTTCACCGCATAGCACGCTCTTGGCCTACCATCATCTCGAATGATATCGTTATCTGCCCTGATTTGATGGAAACGGGATGGGAGGCGTATGCCTTTTTTGTGACACTTATGCTGGTCATAATTGTCACAGAAAAAAGCGTACGCCTGCCGTTTTCAACAGATGTCAGATAACGATATCATTCGAGATGATGGTTGGCTAGGAGCGCGCTATGTGGTGAAGTTCATTTTTAAGAGTGTACATGGATAGTGGAGTACATGGAGTGTACATGGAAGATATCTTGGATATATTGTGATTTTTAGTGCATCGTAATGCTATCGCTTTTGCGTACATAAGGGATAGCGTTCGTGGTTCTGCGCACGCGCAAAACAAAAAGAGAGCTTCGCGCAGTGTGCAGAACCACCAGGCTATCCCTTACGTACGCAAAGGCGATAGCGTACGCACTAAAAAAAAAAAACTCATCGTGGGACCGGTACAGAGCGCAAGATCCCAGCAGGAAATATTTCAGGGCCGCCGGAAAAGATCTAAGAAAACGTACAACGACATGTACATGTACATGTACATAAACGAGAATGGGGAGTTGGTCCCTAATCTGTTCCCCACAGCAGCTAAGCACAGATGGAAGCAGTGCTGCAGGGGCGAAAGAAAGGCCCGAGTCAGTGAGATGACGTTAATTAACTTGGCGGTTACCTCACTGCACGGGGCGTAATTGGCCCAAAAGTCTTAGCCGGCTCTTCTTTCTTCTTTTCTCCACCAATGGAACTCCTTTGTTTGGGTTGAAACAACTGGCCCTAAGTGAGCGTTGGCATACTACAAGGCACGGCAGATGTTTGCGCGCACTGTGTCCTCCCTATATCGAACTCTTGTTGTCTAGAAGCTCGTAGGATGTAACGAGTGCCTGGGTATCTTGTCTAAGGGAACGGTTACTAAGCTTTACGTTGTTTGAGAGAATGATCACACTCTCTGGAGCGTACGGAGTACTTATTTTATCTGTGCACCGCTGGTGAGCGCTGCTAATATGGTATCCAACCGTACACTCTTAAGCAAAGCTTCACCACATAGCACGCTGATGGCCAACCATTGTACAGAGTGACACCTCTATCCCTCTTGATTTGTGGAAAGCGCGAGGCGTACGCCTTTTTGTGCACGACAATTAACATTTCTCCAGAAGTGTCAGAAAAAGGCGTATGCCTCCCGTTTTCAACAAATCAGGGCAGATAACGACATCACTCGAGATAATGGTTAGCTAGGAGCGTGTTATGCGGTGAAGTTCATTTCTAAGAGTGTAGGAGTCGAATGACAGCGTTCTCGCCCTTGATTTGTTGAAAACGGGAAGCGGAGCCTATTTTTGTGCACGTGCATAATGATGCAAAATAAGCGCCCTACACTGTTAAAACATAACTTCACCACACAGCACGGTCTTAGCCAACCATCATACCGAATGATATCATTCTGTGTCATGATTTGTTCAAAACAGGGGGAGGAGCCTATCTGGGACTAGTATAATGTGTCCCTAATAGGCACTCCTCCCATTTTCAGCAAATAAGGTCACAGAATATCTACCAGAATGACGGTTGGCTAGGACCGGGCTATGTGACAAAGTTCTGCTTTAACACTGTACACTCTTAAAAATGAACTTCACCTCATAGCACGCTCCTAGCCAACCATTATCTCGAATGATATCGTTATCTGCCCTGATTTGTTGAAAACGGGAGGCGTACGCCATTTCTGTGACACTTATGCTGTTCATAATTGTCACAGAAAAGGCGTACGCCCCGTGTTCGAGATAATGGTTGGCTAGGAGCGTGCTATGAGGTGAAGTTCATTTTTAAGAGTGTAGGTCCCTATGTCCCCATATGCAGGGTGTCCCAGAACACGTGTCATTGAATTACCATAAAAAAACTACACCACCTAGAGTCATGCGGGCATTTGTTCTTACTAGGTTTTTGCCACCTCCTGACGTGAATGTCGTGTAACGTAAGTTTAATTATGTAAATTTTTGCGAACTGAAGTCGGAAATTTGCCAAGTAAAGGTCACTTTTTTACCACACCAATGTGAAGAGCGTGTCTAATTTACTCAAATGAATGCTAATTGACAGAGGTATTCAGGAGCTATCCCATCGGAAAAAATAGCCGAACATCATGCTCAACGGAGCTCCCACAAGATTGCGCGCGGCGAATTTTTTCAGCGCAATCGTTGTCAGTCGGTTGGAAAATGGAAACCCAGCCCACTCCGGCAAGAAAGAGATAACACAGGAATGGCTTATCGCGTCCGACTTTCGCTGGGATATGCCTTCCCTCTCTCAATTCCAGGAACTGTTACTTTTTCTACTATCACAGTGTGGGCTGGCTTTGGAACCTCCTTTCGTCGGACTGAGAGCGATTGCGCTCAAAAGGTCATCGCGCGTTATGGTTCGGTGCCCCGAAAAGCATCATGTTCGGCTATTTTTCCGATGGGATAGCTCGTGAATATCTCTGTCAATTATCATGAATTTGAGTGAATTCGGCACTCTCTTCATATTGGTGGGGTAAAAAAGTGACCTTTACTAGGCAAATTTCCGAGTTCAGCTCGCAAATATTTACATAATTAAACTTACGATACATGGCATTCACATCAGAAGGTGGCAAAAACATAATAAGAACAAATGCCGTTCACCGCATGATTCTAGGTGGCGTAGATTTTTTTTATTATAGTTCAATGACACGTTTTCTGGGACACCCTGCAGGGTGTATAGGAGATAAAAATTGCACGGCCGGGGGGCTGTGCACAAACTTATCATATCATTGGTACATGTGGGTGTCATCATAAATGAGACGGCCAACGCACTTGCGAAAGCGGCCTTATACGGTCTATACAGACCTTGCGGTTGTTCCACTTTTTCCCAGGCTCCTGTATCAAATTTTCAAGCGATTTGATCTCCTGAGTCGCCAATCTCCATATCACCAGTCCTTATCCCGTCAAGATCTCTATCACCTACGATCCTACTTTCTCCTCCTCAGCGCATTGAAACGCTTCTCATGACGTTCTGTTGCGGGTTCCCCCCTTGGTTTCTATCTTTTTCGTCCACATGCGCGGTCGTCTCCTATAGTTGCCCGTATTGTCCGCGTGATGAGATAATGGAGCAAGTCTTTCTCCGTTACGCCCTTGATGCACTAATCCGCCGTAAATTTTTAATCAATCTCTTCCAAACCATTTCCCCTCTTCTTACTGCTATCTACTATTTGGTCTTTTGACGGTGCCACAGATGCCACCACTCCATCAGCCGTCTCCCATGCAGTTGTATCATTTATTTCGTCAACTCGTCGTTTTTAATCTTTAGTCTCATCCCTCACCTTTCATCCTCTCGCCCACCCACCCATTGATCCGTGTCCTTTTGCCCTTTGGCTATGTGCCACACCAATGGAGTAGTAGGGTATAGAAGAAGAATTGGTATTCCCGAGAAGAAGAAGCAGAAGAAGAACGACCATCTTTTGGGAGGGAAAAGAAGAAGAGGAGGAAGTAACTTCGGCGCGGCTCGTTGTTATGAACACGGTTGCCTGGAAGTATAACCGCATCAAGTTCAGTGGACAAATTCCAGTCTTCTTGGGAGTAATTTTACCGACGAACCTGCGATCGGGGCTCCCATCTTTGTTGTTATTACAACAAAGAAGTAAGCGAGGAATGGAAACATTCCGACAGCCAAAGTAAGCCACGTCTGTAAATCAGGCTTCTGTATAGGATGTACGATAGAAGGAGGGATAAGGATATATCTCACAGAGCGGTATGGTTCAGAACACATTGGTGTTTGTTCTGCTACACTCATTCTGTGCTGTGTGCTTTGTATTCGTGAATATAGTTCCGTACATGAGGTTATGACTTTTATTTTTTTTTCACAGACAGGAGTAAACACCAAAGAACAAATGATTTTACCGGAGAGGAGAGAAAATAACGGATAAAATGAAACAAGGATGAGCGTCGAATGTCGTGTGAAACGTATAAAAATTAGATTTTATCCCTAGTTTTCTCTAAGATGATCCCCCATGCACACTCTTAGAAAAAAGGGTGGAGCAGTGACATCTTTTAGGCGATAATAGTTGTCGCATATGTTGGGGGGTGCCTGCAAAGTTCTACCTGCTACCTACGAATGATAGGGTTACCGCTTCTGATTCGGTGAGCGAGGGGGGCGTACGCCTTTTTGTAGCAATTTGGATATGTGATAATTGCTTTTACCACCCTCTTACACACTTTAATGTT
Source organism: Ornithodoros turicata (assembly GCF_037126465.1). Lineage (NCBI taxonomy): Eukaryota > Metazoa > Arthropoda > Arachnida > Ixodida > Argasidae > Ornithodoros > Ornithodoros turicata. The sequence continues at coordinate 40,059,819 of NC_088207.1, forward strand.
GTCCTAGGTGGTAACTTCTATACCACCTATGGGGTAGTATATTCTCCAAATGCAGGAAAGTTATTGCTGTATAATTTATTTTGGCGAGATTATAGAGGCGTATCGTGTACAGAAGAAACAGTGACAATAGATCTCTACCCGAGAAACGTCATCATGACGTTGGTAGACAGACTCAAACCGAAACAAATCGGAAAGGGAGGGCTGGGAGGGACCATCGTAATCCCCTCAAGACCGTGGCTTTCGGGCGCGACCTTGTTCGCCCCTAGCTTCCAGCGTAGTTCAACTCTGCCAAATTGGTGGTGCTGTCGAACACTATGACGTCATTTGTTTACAAACAGGGAGAGGTCTATTGCAGTGGTGCGGGCCCGTGGGCGTACGTCGCCCCCCCCCCTTCTCTAAAAATCTGACACTGCTCCGCACGAATAACGTGCTATTCTCCGTTACATTACACGCAGTTCATCGGAAGGTTCTGTAATTCGAATTATCGTCCTGCTTGTCGTGTCCATGGCTCTTGTGATAACCGCCGTGGCAGTCGCAGCATACACCTTTCTGGGTCGTGAAAAAGGTATAGTATGTTTAATACACATTCGCAACATGCGTTGTAAGTAACACAAATATTCGTTATACAGTCAAACTCCTTTATAACGAAACTCAGGGGACAGCAAAAAAAAATCGCAGTAAAGGTATTTTCGTTAAAAAGGATGTCCATTATTGAACCTATAGGGCTCCAGCGGGACCGCAAAAAAATTTGCTGTAGTGGTATTTTCGTTAAAAAGGTATTCGCTATAAAGGAGTTTGACTGTATTATGTGAAAGTGATGAGACGGTGGAAGACTGTTCGCCGAGCTAACACCAGCAACCTTCTTGTGGTTTGCATTTCAGAACACACAGCGCGGCCATTGAGGTCCTGTGAGTAAAACCACACATTGTCTGACACATCTGCATGCACGATGCAAAATGATCTTTTGTCCTACTCGTGCGAAGACGGGGCATTCTTTCTTTTGGATCCGCTTTCACTGTTGTTTCAAGTCTGCACTTGCAGCGACATTATAACGGCTGCGAGAAATTACTGGTATTTTATGTTGCTAACAAGCTCGTAAAATTCTTTCTTTTGTAGCGACGTAAGTATGCTCCGCATACACCACGGTTCAGAGAAAAAGAAAGGAAAGAAAAAGAACAACAGAAAATAGCAGCAGCACTTTTGGAAGTGCATTTTACAAACGTTAATGTTATACGTGACGTTCAGCAATATTTTTTTCCTTCAGCACCTCTGGCAAGAAAATGCGAAGATTTCAGACGACTACCGCACACGAAGGTCCAACTGAATGTGTGAAGAAAGAGTGTCTGAGTGAAGGTAAGGGCACCGGGAAGGTGTGTGGAACGAGAAAAATTATTTCACGCCGTGCGCCACAGGGCTGGAATTTGGACCGGTCCTAAGCGCTCGTTGTACAGATTTTCACCATGATGAACCAGTGGTTGGCTGCGTGTTATGCAGTGAATGGTGAAGTTATAGTTGGTGTTTATGTGGTAACGGTTCTGCATCCTTTAGCATCACTATTCCGAGTTCACCCGTATGGCAAGCTGGACGCATCAATCGACCCATGCCATGACTTCTTCCGGTTTGTCTGCACCAATGATTTCCTGTCATCACCCATTAAGTCTCAACCGTACCGATACCAATCTGTCCACTATCTAATTTCCCAAGTGATGGAATACGTAACAGGTACGCGAACTTACCGCCCTTTGATATTTCAAAAGTCGACTTTCCCTCGCACTTCCTTCTTCTCAACAACATTCCCACCATGCGCAGAAAATGTAGACAAGAACGAGTATCCGACAGAGAGCGCAATTGCCCAGACCATGATGTTCGTGAAAAACTGCACAAGTGCAGGTACGAGGTCTACTGCCGTGAGCATTTATGAATAGTTGTCGTTTTTCTGCTTCTCATATGTTTCTTTCTTTCCTCCTCCTCGTTACTCTCGTCCTTCAAAAATGCCTGCAAACCGTAGAAGATCGCAAGACTACGCGACACGAAGACTTCACGGCTGCGATGAAAGAATTAGGCCTGGAAGACTTTCCGTTTCTCACAGCGAACCATAGTACCACCCCGGACGTTCCCGCTGCTCGTCTCGTCCACTATTACGTCTTCGCGTTCTTTGGTCTAAGGATAGTTCCCGACATCAGGAATGGTTCGCTGAATTCACGGTTGGTGAACGTAAGTTACACTTCATTATAACTTTTAAGAAAAATTATTATTTCAACGGCTCTAAGCAATAGAATACTAATCGATGCATGTAGGTATAATCTTTTGTAGCACTGGGCGGTAGAACGACTTCGTATCAACCAGAATTTATCTAGCTAACGTCACCGCGACGTTATCGTATGACAACGTTCTCGCCCCTCATATCAGGGGCGAGAACGATGCCATTCGGGATGATGGTTGGCTGGGAGCGTGCTATGTGGTGAAACTCATTTTTAAGAGTGTACCTACCGGAACCAATGGCAACGTGCATGACTCAAAATCTTATCCTTTGATTGGGAGCGGTAGGTTCGGCTCCTGAGAAGCCACATTATCAACGGTCTGCTGACACTCTCTATTAGAGCACTGCACGGGCCGACTTTTCCGGGCCCGACCCGGCCCGGGCGCATCGAAAAATGGCCCGGCCCGACCCGGGCCCGGACCTTCATATTTTTATGCGGCCCGGCCCGGCCCGGCCCGGTGACCCAGTGACTAGAGCCCGGCCCGGCCCGGCGTCTAAGCAAATAGAGCCCGGCCCGGCCCGGCCCGGTGACCCGTCGAGTAGATCCCGGCCTAGTATTTCCAGCCGCGACGTACGCGTTTCTGCCGATTATCAAACAAATTTATAAGTAAATTTATAAGGAGAGAAGACAAACATACAAGTGATGGCGGGTTAACACCGTAACCGCACGATACCAAATTAAATCCAGAACGCACGGGGCGTTATCGTTACACTGTCAAGATTTTGCGGAGATAGAGCATGCTGTCGACAAACTGCTTCTCCCAGTCCCTAACCCTCTCACCAAGCTTTGCCAAAGTGATTGTGAAATATGTGAGGAGTGAGGAGCAATGTAAAGTGGCTTGGAGAATGTTCTAGAGGGTCGAATCATATGCATAATGCAGTACCATTTGCTTGTCTTTGCAAAATATGCACAGGAATGACGCAAGCGCATGATGATATGAACTAATGCATCTCCAATGTGTGGAATTAGCTGCGTGGCCCGGCCGGGCCTGACTCTCGGGAACATATTTGTCGGCCCGGGCCCGGCCCGGCCCGCGGTGGTGGCGTATTTTGTCGGCCCGGGCTCGGCCCGGCCCGGAGCACACAGCCAATAACAAGCCCAGCCCGGCCCGCGGGCCGGGTCGGGCCCGGGCCGGGTCGGGGGCCCGGGCCCGTGCAGTGCTCTACTCTCTATTACACTCTTAAAAATGAACTTCACCGCATAGCACGCTCCTAGCCAACCATAATCTCGAATGATATCGTTATCTGCCCTGATTTGTTGAAAACGGATGGCGAACGCCTTTTTTGTGACACTTATGCTGTTCATAATTGTCACAAAAAGGCGTCCGCTCCCCCGTTTTCAACAAATCAGGGCAGAGAACGATATCATTCGAGATGATGGTTGGTTAGAAGCGTTCTATGCGGTGAAGTTCATTTTTAAGAGTGTAGTCAGAGTAACGGCCGTAACTTCACCGGTACCAACCATCACCTCGAATGACATCGTTCTCTCCCCTGATTTGTTGAAAACGGGAGTCTCTCCCCTGATTTGTTGAAAACGGGAGGTGTACGCCTTTTCTGTGACAATTATGCATAAGTTAACAAAAAAGGTATCCGCCTTCCGTCACCGTGAAGTTACTGTATCTTCCGGAACCAATGACAACGTCCACGACTCGAGACAAAGTTAGACTGGAGGTATTTCTTAACCAACCAAATTACTTGATCGGTTTCACACCCTGCGGAGCACTGCACTGTTAAAACAGAAGTTCACCACATAGCACGCTCATAGCCAACCATCACACCGAATGATATCATTCTATGTATTGATTTGTTGAAAATGGGAGGCGCCTACCTGGGACACATTATCTTGTCCCAGATAGGCGCCTCACCCCTGTTTTGAACAAATCAGGACGCAGAATGATATTATTCAGAATGATGGTTGGCTAGGAGCGTGCTATGTGGTGAAGTTCTGTTTTAACAGTGTAGGAGTTCTTACCTCCTTTAAGTCTCCGACTTAACGAACACAAAAATAACACAAAAGACCGCATTGGAAACATCGAACCTGGTGTTGTAAGGGAGTATATACGCAAAGCCGAGTTCAGTATAAAACATACAAGAACGCATTCCAGGACAAAGAGGGAAAGGGAAATATGGGAATCTTATCTGATAGATAAAAGGGGTGACATGTGTGTAGCACGGCTTCCTTGTTTTCAACATAGAAAGAACTGGAATTCATGTCGGCATAAATACCAGTATTTCTGTGATTATAATTTTTGCTAAAAAGTAGCGCTCTGTGTCATATCGTCGTCTTCACCGTCCGTCCTTTTAGCGCTTTTAATGATGACTTCGCAGGAAGTCTTCTTCTAAATAGAATGATTCACTGCACTGCACTAATGTATGGTAAATGTAATAGCATGGTATGAACGTAAAAGACTGAAAGGGGGCTTTTGGCGGCTACTTTGAGTTTCTTGACTCCATTGAGCTCATCAATGTGTTTTACTTGGCTGCTGCAGATTTACAATATTCGTATCACGCACAACCCTAAAGGCGCAACCTCAAAGACGGATATTCCTCGAGCTATATTCGCAGCCATTGAAGCGGCAAAGAGTTTCATACCGAAATTAAGCGAGTTCACCGAGAAGGCCATAATCGACGCAGTCAATTTTGCCAACAAGCTTGGACCAGTAAGTGCATGGTGGCAACTTTGTGTCTTCGGAGGCAGTGTAGAGTTAGCGTTTGTATCACCGCTTGGCCGAGCCGAATGACCTTAGCCATTGTCACGCAGGAATCAATGAAGGAAACTGGACAGAGAGATTTGAAGGAGCTCAAAGTGATGAATACCACAGAAGCGGTATGTTGAAGTACGTTACGTATTCAGTGCACTGATCTGTATACCACACAGTATAAAGGTATATGTGTTAAAACGTACTGCAGTAAACAGCATTACATACATGCCGTACTGAAGTCAATCGCGCTGAATATGCTTTACGTATTCGTAATGTATCCAGTTCTGTTGTTCTAGTGGTCCTGGGAGAAATTCTTCAACTCAGCTTTCCAAGGCGTGAAGACTTTTTATCTGGACTACGATTACCTGGTCGTCGACAATCCTGATTACTTCGAATACTTTATTAAGTTGTTGTCGGCTGATTCAGAACAAAAGTGAGTGCAAGTAACACCTAGCAACCTTCTTACGGATTAATCGTCCTATAGACATATGGCCAATTCAGGTGGTCATTTCACGGCAACACGGCCTAGCGCAAGGAAACTGCTCGGTCGGCGCCCGAGCTGGGTCACGTGACCGTTGCCACCCGAACATGAGTGTCAGGAATCTAGAGGTTTTAATCACTTAGATCACGCTAGGGGCACCGCGATCGCTCGTCCTCGGGTTCTGTCGTCTGCTAACCCACGTGAGCTCCGACGTGCAGCCAATGAGGGCCCTCGCTATACCCTCGCGATGCGGATATGACGACACCGGGTATAGCTGCGCAATGCGCTGCCCGATCGCTTCGAGTTGAAAAAGTGCTAGCTGGCAAATTCATGCCGCTCAGAAAGTGCCACAAGAGCATGCGAGATCTGGCAAAACTGGCGAGAAAAGGCGGGATCTGGCAAAACAAAATGTTGCCACGAAATGACCACCCGAATTCGCTAATAGTTGGAGATGCAGCCTACAACTGCCTGGCACAAACATCCTGTCTCACGTGACTATTTTAGATCACGGATATTATAAATCGTTAATATTGAGCATGTGGTGCGGCATACTACATCTATGCAAGAAGTACCCCGTCGTGCTTTCGGGCACACAAAAAGGACGCTGAAGTCGTAGTTACAATAGAGAGTTTTTGCACATCGTACGCTATCGCCTTTGCGTACGCAAGGGATAGCGTCGGTGGTTCTGTGCACTGCGCAAAGCTCTCCTTCTGTTATGTGCGTGCGGAGAATCCTCAACGCTATTCCTTACAAAGGCGATAACGTACGATGTACTAACAGTTTCTGATGAATCTCTATTAAGTTCAGTGAAAGGTCCAGTTCAATCGAGCAGTAAGAATGTCCAATGAAACTGAGGCTGTCCACCTGTAACTGTCCACCTGTAGCGCCAGACGTGCCACACTTCTGCTGAGTACGGTTCTCTTTGTTGTAGACATAATCGGTCACCCGAGTGGTGGACAGACAAGGCTTCGTTGTTCAGTACTACAGTCCACTGTTCTATAGAACCAGGTCGCCACAGTGGAAGTGATTGTGAGAAGGTGTATTATGGTTCTTTACAGGAACAGAGCTCTGAATTACTTGGGAATTTCAGCTCTGATATACCTGGCACCCTTTCTTCCTGAAGACCTGATTAAGGATGCTGATATCGATGCGAGTCAGTTTCACACATTGCCCAAGGTACCTCAACGTTTCCAGGCCTGCCTTCGTCGAAGCGAACTCATGTGTCCTCCTGGTGTTCCTTCGCTTATCACAAAAGTCCTGAGCAACTCCGAAAACATGGTTGATATTGTAGACGAGGTACGACTTCAAGTGCGTGGCAGAGACAGACATATATATATATAGTCGAACGTGACAGCGGTATATATGCGAAAAACGAATGACGTGGTTGACGCTAGCGGACTCTGTAAGGGCAACGTGAACTAAATTTTATTTGTTGGCTTGTCAGCTTGAACCAGTTTTCTTAGCCAACATTTTATAGGTTCGTTGTCACTTTCGCAGCACATCTGGTGGGTCTCTTTGGTGAAGTCCGTGTTGACAAGACAAGCTGGACTTGTGTCTTGGCTGAACCATGAGGAGCGGAAACAAGCTGCACGAAAGGTGATATGGCTATGGGAAATGTGTTAGGTGACATGGATATAGTACGGGTAAGGAGCACTCCATTGCCGTTGGCGGACTTTGGTGCGACGCTTGTCACCTGTTTGCTGCTGCAAAATATTACTTCTACAGCGCTATAGGCCCACATTTTTGTTGTATGGTTTGTATTTTTTTTCAGTTTTGTAATTGTATGGGACTGCCCTTGCATATCTTGTTCCATCTGTGTAAGACGCTAGTTTGCCAATGAAGCAGATACTCATATATCAACGCACAATAGCTGTATCTGTAATGTTGCAGATCAGGAACTTGTCTGTATCAGTCATCATACCTGAGTCGATGTACAGACATGGAAATAATGTATCCACTGCAGACTGTCAGGTGCGCGTTCCCGCTAACATCCTGGACTCTGCAAATGACCACTGTCCCCTTTCTTCTTGCAGTACACAACACCAGAGATATTGCATCTACTGCATCGTGAGTCGCCCTTGACACAATTTATGACGACTGTACCACAGGGCGCGAAGGCATCGCTAAGAGAAATCGTCACCGGTGAGCGTCGCAACATGTGAGTGTGTTGTCTACGTAGGTTCCTTCGTCGGCTCGACGGCTTTTCTTTCGCATCTCTTTATTCAAGATGGAGACTTGTCTCCAAAACCATGTTCGGTGTTCCTGTATATTAACTAACGAAAGTGCGTCCACAGGTTGCGTTTGTTTGTCAGCGTTGCAACGTTGACTTAAACTCAGCTTCGCCCTGCGGATCGGAGCGAGATACACCGATGCACCCTAGCGGTAACGGTGCTGAGCAGAAATAAAGGGAGAGAAGGTTTGGAGTTTGGACTACCCCACTCGTGGTACGGGGGTGTCCATCATTAGCCAGGCGCTTTGAAGGGTTGTTCCTCGCATACGGTTCAGAGCGCCTCAATATCGACGGACACCCCTATAACACCGAGTGAGATAGTCGAGACCTTCTCCCCCTTTATTTCTCCTAAGCGCCGCTAGGGTGTCTCTCGCCCCGCTCCGCAGGGCGAATCTGTGTTCAAGTTAACGTTGCAGCAAGCTGTACATTCTCTGCTGCCCAGCGCGTCAAGGACGAAGGTTGTTCACCTTAGCCCGGGTCAGTGTTTGGATTGTTCTGTCAACACAGTAGGTGGCTCACGGTGCACTAGCGTTCATTAACATGTAAATCTCCCGGCTCTCTGAATGCACTACCAATGATGGGGGCGGTGCCCGGTAGAGCAGTGGCTGCTCGAAATATCGGCGTCTCCCAGCCTGAAGACTTCTGCTTCACTCCTCTCCTACCATTATGTTACGAGTTACTGCACCGTTCACGTTTAAACCTTGTGTCCATCACTGTATCATGATATTGCATGGTGTATGATATCGTTGCACAATAAAAAATGAAAGATGGAGAAAGCCGCCTTAATCTTCAAGGAGCATTACTTGTGAATATCACCTCGGCTGTATAGTGAAAATGCCAGCAAGTGATGCTCAACGAAGATTCAGTCTATTCAGTTCATGGCCAGATCAATAGATGACATACAATGGACAATCAATAGACAACAACACTAGACTAAAACAACCGAAATTCTACACAGAACCCCCTGACTTGCAACCTGCTTGGTTATTCGCCAAACTCATGTCGAATCCACCGAACTCTGCGTCCAAGCCGCTGCGCGTATTAGATAACCACCATTTTCCAAAAGGTTAGGTCTATCTCATAAGGGGTGCTTAATAACATTAGCACTCAGCTACTACGCAAAATCCCCCGGAGGCAACATATGAAAGACACCGCAGTTGTAGCGCAATAAGAGGGGCTCACAGGAGAATCTATCCTATTAGAATCACACAAATCCGGTCACGCAAATGCGCTCTCTGTACCGACATGTGCCGCCGTAGAACGTGCTCTTTGGACAAACAAATGCTTTTAATAGGTCAGCCAAGAGATGTCTTCTAAGCCCATTTTCTAAGGGGCTTTTGCCTTCTAGGCTGCCGGTGTCAAGCAGTTTCGATTTCCACGTGAACTACAACCCGCTGGAGAACACAATGTGTAAGGAAAAAGCAATACAGCGCAAGACGCGAATTAGTGTGAAAAGGGAAGCGTTAATTGCATAAAAATTTTACAGTCATCCCAGCAAGTTACTTCGGTCTGATATTTAAAACTGGAAACCGAGACTTCAGGCAAGTATCTTTAATGCACGAGCGTACAGTTTGATGCATCTTGCTTCAAATGAGTGACGCGCATGCACCTATTTTTAGGAAGTTCTATTTATTCAAGATTATACCGGACGTGGTTAATGCAATGATAACGGTGTTGATGAAAAGAGGTGAGCGTCTTTCCGATTGCGTAAGATAACTCGAACCTGAATTAATTCCTGACAAGACTGACGCGTGCTCTTTCGTAACACCTATACTTGGCAGGTTCGACTGCAGAAGCGGATTTTAGGCGCACTTTGTCGTGGAGTTCCGAGACACGGAAAAATTATGAAGCTGTTGAAAAATGCATCCATACCACTTACAGATCACTACAAACGCTCGGGAAATTTGAAGTAAGCCAAAACCATGGTAACAAATGTATGTGAATGCACAAGATTTCTCCACGGTTTTTCTGGCTAAGACTTTGTACCCATACTGCAATACAACACGTGTTTTATAGCGGATATAAATGCAGGCCTAACTCGTTAGCGCATACAATGCACGCTGTGTTGTCTGTAGTCTGCGAGGTAAAAACGTTTATCAAGGTAAGCTAGGATTTTTTTGCGGGATATTGAGCATATTCAGATTCGCATTTTGGTTCTGCGAATTTCACCGTTTTCTTGCTATAAATAGAAACAGCAACGACAACTTTATTGTGCGATGATGAATGGTTAGTTTCATCTCCAGGGGCGATACGATTTGCTATAAATAGAAATGACAAATCACAAATCAAACTACAAATATTCGCACGCTATCAAGTCAACAGATAAATTTACGTGTCGGTAAATTTATCGGTATTTACGTACCGGTACGAGCGAGAATGCATCAACCGATTTTCCTTGACAACTTTATTAAGACATCTCGTGGCGATCCTTTGCAGATACCCTCAACAAACTAACATTTTTCCTCTTTAAAGAGAAAAATTGAGTGTACACATTTCATAGACTTTCGTTGCATATTTCTGACAGACTGTCCGACGAAGCTTTCAGGTTGTACTCGAGGAAATCATAGCCGAAAGACTAGCGATGGAACCTACGTACCAGGTGAGGCAAACTCGTATACATGACCGCGCCGTGTGCCTTCTTATTGGCATCGTATTTATCCTCAATACACGGCATAATGATTTATTTGCCAATGTGCAGCCAATACTTGCGCTGCTTAGCATATAAAGTAGCAAACTCGTTTAGCTTTCCTAGGCGCGTATCTTGAGATAATGAAGTACCCATCAAGTCGTGAGGTGCTTCATCCCATTACCATTGTATGTGATGTTGTTGTGGATGAAGCAATTAAAGGGAGAAGGATCCCGCTGCTGGTGCCTCTTCTTCAACTGTCTATGAAGTCATATTTTCAACCTCAATAATTAATGAATTAATTTTAGGATGCCTTGGCGGCATATAGGGAAACTATTTTGTGATAATACAGTGTGAGACACTTTGATAGCAACGACATAAATTCCGTAAGATTCCTAAGGCACGATACTTAGAGGTGTGCGCGTTTGCGGATATGCCCGTGCACCAGCACGAACATCCGCGCTTATTAACGCGTGGTTTGCGGATAGAAATATAACGCTTTGAAAACCGCGCGGTAAAGTGCGGATAAAACCACGCACCTCTGCCCGGATCGCCCGGATATCCGCATTGTATCCGCAAATTAGCATAAGCGTCTCTGTCGACGTCCCCCAGGTGGGGTCACAATTGACACAAAAAATCCAAAATGGTGTCGATGTGTGTCATCCTTTATACTTCCGGGTGATATAACGCGAGTGGTTTGCACACTGAAAAGTGAAAACGTTTGTAACATAACGTTTTGCGTCGTGTGGATTTTTCTCCACAAATATAATGTCCGCGGATGCGCGGTTGCGGATGAGATCGCGGATCTTTCACGCACTGGTACAGTGCGGATGCGGATACTGTCAATGTTGTTCGGAAGACGAAATTTGAGTAACAGGTTTAAATTCGCAGATTTACGAAGATTTATGGAACGGAGTTGAAAAAATCAAGTCAACGAGCTTGGAGACAGGATTTGGACCGTACCACAAGGCTCAACTGTTCTTCTTGTACCTGGCTGAGGTGAAGAAAAAAAGAGATAAGACAAAGCCTACTTGCGTTACCAGTTCATCTTATTGATTCTGACGTTCCTTGCAGTCCCGATGTGACGGCTCAGCTGCTGCCAGCATGACAGGTCGCACTTTCGTTGATTCTTATTTGCCCGCAGGAATAAGGTATGGGTCCCATCATAGTGGCAGCTAAACAGGGGCGTCGGAAGTCCCTCATGGCAGGGTGGGTGGGTTGGGGGAGCCCTTACCTAACCCAACATAACCTAACCTAGAGGAGCCATTGATTTGCTTATGAGAAACGGCTCGTCCAGCGCAATGCGATCACTATGCACTCTCAAAAATGAACTTCACCGCATAGCACGCTCCTATAGTTACTCTGCGCGGTAACAGAGCTGAAAGCGAGTCTATCTCGGTCGACGCGTACAGAGGAAAAATGAGTTAGCGGGATCCCCAGAGCGAAATTTCGTGTGTGTGTGTGTGGGGGGGGGGGGGGGGTAACTTAGCAAAAACTCAGGGGGTGACTGCCCCCTCTGCCCCCACCTCCCGACGCTCCAGCAGCACATGGCTGATTGGAAACTGACCTTTATTTTGGAGAGGCGCTTTAGTTTTAATACGTTTTTTTAAGTTTACGTTTACGTTTAAAATACGTTTTTAATAAATTTTAAGGCGCTCAGGTTTAACCTGTAACCTGAAGAAGTGCAGTCTCGTGCACGAAAGTCTCGTTACCATGTGTAAATAAATAAGTTGCTCCTACCGTTTAATATCACTCTTAGAAAAAAAGGTATGAAAAGGGTATAATAATAAGCTCTTATACCCCTTTTATACCTTCTGCTTCAGATGTATACCTTTGGGGGGTATGGAAGAGGTACAAATTTCCTATTTATACCTCCAACCATTCTCAAGGGCATGAAAGAGGTATAAAAGAAGGCTAACGTACCATATTTATACATCACCACCACGCGTTTATACATGGTACCAGGAATAGATTACCAGGCTATGCCTTTCACGGTATAGATGAGGCTGCTTATACCGTCTGTTTTTTATACCTTTATTGTTGTTTATACCTTTACTTCCGCAACGTGCTGTGTCACATCATTATTAGTTTTCCTTGAGACGATATCAGCTAAGTTAAATGGAAATTTAACGAAGAAACACAGACATCAGTACAGTACTATCTGAATCCATAATACCTGTATAGCTGGAATGTTAAATCTAGATGTCCTCACATTTAGGGTTGCGTACCAGACGAAAGCTGCTCCACAGTTTGTCAAGTCGCCACCGGTATATCAGTATTTGTTTCTCTGTAAATGTCTATCTCGCGGTATGCACACTTGATGACTGCGCAGAGCGATCTTGCTCCTTGGGATTTACTTTAGTTTTTAACTCCATATCTTCTTTTTCTTTTTTACATGGGGAGTAATGTGCACGAGCTTTGCTTTCTACCTCAGAACCATGTGCCTTTGCATGTGTTTGTAGAAACGGTGTGTATGTCAAAAACTTTTCTTTCCTAGGCATGATTCTTTGCGCCTAGGCATTCTTTCCTAGGCGTGATTTAATACCATGATGGTAGTCGTGCAGGCACTCACAGGGGTGTAGATCTGTACCCCTAAAGGTGTGGCGTATAGCCCTTTGTTGAGGACAATTTTTTTACACCTGTAAGCGGGGTATAAAATAATACCTAAGAAGGGCTAAGTTATTGAGCAGGCGATCTATACCTCTAAAGGTATAGATTTTTCTCTGAGTGTATGTTCTTTATGCCTTATCAGTGTGCTGTAACTTTCGTTGCAGGCTCCGTACGGCAATAGCGACATACCCCGAGTTTGCGAGAGCATTTCAGTGTGCTCTGGAACAGAAGATGAGACGGAACCTAAGCTGCGTCCTCTACGTCACTGAGACTACCACGACTGCAGCCGCAAATATTTTATTCGATTTGCGACGATGACTCTCGCTATAAATATATGTGAATGTAGGAACGGCAATTGACTAGGATTGGATAAGTGCAACGTCAATGGGTAATATGATTTAGAAAATTGGGCGACAATCTCGGAGTCTTTGAAATATGTAGTTCACACAGCTACAATGACGACATTACGTTGGCTATCGGAGTCACCGCAGGAAAACATCGAGCACGATCGATGTTATTGAAATTATATTATATCAAACTATTTTCGTTGTATTAGTATTCTCTGTTCTAAAAGATTTAATTGTGTGCATCTGTAATAAGGAATACTCCTGTTCCAGGGCTACTCTTCTGAGGGATAATGCATTCACAACTTGATAGAACTAATACAGCTTCAGTACTAGTATATATGTATCTACAGCAGGTGCAAAAAGTGCTGTGCAGATTTGACAATTGAAAATTGTGTGACTTGTGAAAACTGTGCACTTTTTATTCATATCGGTCTTCGTGGTTTTCCTCAGATGTCATAATAATATGAACCTCTGAACACCCGCACAGTCCGCAGCGTTCCTCTACAGGAAAAGAGGTGAGGGGGTTGCACGCTTTGCCCACCCCATGGAAGCACTTTGCGCCATGGGCGTTCCAGGATTTTTTCCAAGGAGGGGGCAATGTTGCTTCCATGGGGGGAGGCAAGGCGTGCCAACCCCCACACCTCTTTTCCTGGAGACGAACGCTGCGGACTGTGCGGGCGTTCAGAAGATCATATTAGATGACATCTGAGAAGAATCATGACAACCTATGAATAAAGAGAGCACAATTTTCACAACTGACCTTCGGGGGGGCATGGCCCACCTCCCGCAACGCCCATGCACGGGAATTCTCATTACCAAATTGTACACTGTGACATGGTTGAGAAGGGTACGCGGCATGGTATGACTGTAGATGACAAAATAATTACCTAGAGTCGATTATTGGAACGTATGGGTCTGGTTAATGGCTTTTAAAGGGGCACTAAATTTCAAGAATTTCTCCTCGCAGAATGAAAGATTCCGTTGCCTTGACACCGACACTGAAGGAACGGGATTGAAGGAACGGGAACGGGATTGTCGTTCGTGCGTAGGAAGCCGCAGTTTTTAGGCTTTCCCCTCTACTCCTCTCCTCAAGAGGTGCGACACGGCGGCGCGGATAGGGTGTCCAATCGTCGCGGGAAATCGTTTGCGGCCACCAATGGGAGGACGGCTCGCATTATCTTGAGAAGGAGAGAAGAGGGAAAGTGCAAACTGGCAGTTTCCTTAACGCTACGACGCAACGGACGAACCCCGTTCCTTTGGTGTTGCTGTAAAGATAACGACAAGGTAACGCGAGGAGAAATTTTTGCCCCTTTGCGACCCCCCTCGCAGGATATAAAGGAAGTTGGAATAAATTGCTCCGTACATTCTTTATGTTGTCTTCGGCGATCGAAAACCTGCTAGCGTAGCATCAGTTGCATTTCATTCGCAGTGGCGAAGTGCAGCGGAGAAAATGAATCGATTTGTTCTCAGCTGTGCCCACTTTGGAACGCACCCTGAAGCGGACGGGAACGAAGGCAGCGTGATTCCTCAAAGGCAAGGCGCGTGCTGACCCACGAAATCGAATTAGAGGGATCAGTGCGACGACAATTGGATTTCCTTGAGGTGTATAGGTCAGATCAATGGAAGCGAACTGGCGAGTGCCACAAGGGCGTGCTTTTTGCTTGCGGCACCTTTTCTTCACTATTCCCAACAGAGACCAGCGGGCATGGCTGAGTGGGTTAGAGCGTCCGCTCGTTGCTGGTAGGCCAAGGTCGTGTTGAACACTGTGGTGGGTTCGAATACTACCACCTGATACGCTGTCTGGGGTTTTCCAGGCAGACTTTCCAGACAAATGTCGGTACTATCCTCTCGGTACTGTCCTCTTGCCCAGGACGCATACTAACCTACTAATACCCCCTGTCTCCCACACCTTCTTGCTGTCCTCTGCATCTGTCCAGGTGTATATATGCCGCACATACTCATAGTTGCTTCGCAGCGCTAACACGGAATTAAAAAAAGACGTTTTAGATCAAGTATCTTGGGTGTGATAGAAACGTATACACATAGCTCAGGGGACTCATGAATGGGACAGGTTGGTTCGTCAGTAGCCCTACTACAAGGAAAAAATACGACGCTAAAAAATTCTCAGCGATTGTCTATTAAAACTTGCTCGACTACAAACAGCTTCAGAGAGTGATCGGCGTTTTGTTTTAGCACCAAAAGTTTGGTGCATCGAGCCGCAAGAATGTGGACATGAGACTCCAGTTTTCAATATTTTGGACCTCTCTGTCGTCTCTGGAAGTTTATTTTTTTGTTTCTTTTCTGTTTTTTGTTTTGCGAGGAGCAACATATGTTAGCAGAAAGGACTGCATAACGCAACCAGTTTTTGCCGCATGACGATCTTTCGCGTCCCCTTACACCAGCTCGTGAGAACAGCAACCCAGACGGATTGCTCTTCCTGCCTGCACCTTGGAGGTTAAACGCCATGCCGGCTTCAACGACTTGTAACGCAAGACTAGCATCATTTAAGAGGGCTCCATTTTTGGCAGCATAAAGTGTCTTTGTGCATAATGCATGATATTACATTGTAATGTGACAGAAATGCAATGACCTTGTATGCTTCATTTTGTCATTAAGGGACAGCTGCAGCGGTATAGCAAATGTGTAGGATTTTTTTATATTGAATACACAGGTGCTCGGTATGAAAAAAAAAAAAAATCTGTTAGACTCGTAGTTCATGCTTGGACTACGAAGACTGATCAAAAAGTATTCAGGATGAATTTTAAAAAAGTACAATAGTTGCAAATTTGGAATGTAGTCACCATCGAGGTAGTCGCCTTCGGAAATCACACACTTAGCCGAATGCTCTTTCTAGTGTTCAAAATACTTTTTGAAGTCGTGTTCGGAAACAGCAAAGAGGTGCCTCGTCGCAGTCGTTTGGATCTCCAGAACACCCTGACTTTTTTTATTCCAACTGTATTTCGATTTTCCGAAAAAGAAGAAAAAAAAAAATTGAGAAAAGGGATTCGGCCCCGTGACTAAAAAACCGTTAAAAAATCATGATAGAGACTTCAAATATGAGTTCCGAAATGTTTCTCACAGTGGAAACAACGCTGGACTAAATGTGCTGTTTCCGAAGGGGAGTAGCTCGACCGTGAATAAGATCCAAATTTGTAAATATCACACTTTTTAAAATATAAATAAATTCCGAATATTATTTAATCAGCCCTCGTATAACATTTATGTATATGACTCGCTGTATGGCAATATAAATCGTGACTAGCATTTAGAAATCCAGTACCCTGTCTCCTTTAAAAGCGGTTGCCTGTAGTGTATGACAGCACTTCAGAATTCCCGGTCATCCGAATTTGGTTCACGAAAGTAGCACAACGTGACCCCACTTTGAACTACCCCTTATTTTTTCTTTCTCTCTCCTTTCCCGTCCGTGCTCCCTTTCCTCCCACGCTTCCATCTCGCACTACTTGGTTAATTATTCTAACAGATAATGCTCTCTCTAAATCTCTCTCTCTC
This sequence comes from Ornithodoros turicata, assembly GCF_037126465.1. Classification (NCBI taxonomy): domain Eukaryota; kingdom Metazoa; phylum Arthropoda; class Arachnida; order Ixodida; family Argasidae; genus Ornithodoros; species Ornithodoros turicata. Next base: position 40,076,585 of record NC_088207.1, read on the forward strand.
TTCTCGAGGAACAGACACTTGTTGGAACAGACACACACTTGGCTATCTTTGTCGATAATGAATAGCTTCGGTATCAGTATGACGCTAGGGAAGGGATACCGATACTATGTATGATCCTCATACGTTCAGTTTGCAATAAGTACAACACAAAATTATATTATTCCATCGAATAAAATTTATAGCTGAGACCGTTGTCACATCCACGAGCACCACCTTTTACAGGCAGACGGTCGCACGAAAACCTTTGTGTCGCTGAATTTAGCGTGCTTGCAGAAACTCGTCTGGCCACCTTCTATCACTGTCCAGAAACGGCGAAAAAACGTGCGTGCGTTTTCAACCACGTTCTCTACAAATAATTTGTTGCTTTTCTACGTTCAACTGAATGTAGCGTCAGATTCCTTTGTCAAACCTGTGGTACGTGTTTTTCTTTTCCGCCGGAAACCCCGTACTACATGTCACAGAACGGTCTCCGTAGTGCACAGCGGATGAGGTTCTGATCAATATCGGAAACGCACACTATCGTGTCACCGACTTTTTGGACGCCTCGAAATAACGATCAATGGTGGGCCTTGGAAAAAAAGAAAAAAATAGGGAAGGGAAATGTATAGTTTGCTTGCAGCGGTGAAATCTATATAGACTCACTTCAGTGCGTGACGTCATAGCTATGCGGCGGCGCCGCTGTCCTGTTTGGTGGGCAAAAATCGCGCGATCATCGAGTCACGGTGTGTTCTCGGTCGATAAAGGCATGCCACAAAGCGGTGTAGCTATTGCGTGTGCTACGCGGTACAGAAACGGCAAATACGCCGTACACACCATGCGGTTTCCTACTCCCTTTTGCCCACCAGCGACGTCTGCTACATGCGCATGCGCAGGTGCACCCTCTTGTTTACAACTGAAGTGGGTCTGTTGGGAAAGGCGGTTACCCTTGCCGGTTTCAGTACAGAGACAAGAATTACCAGCGGCATGGTCCAGCGGGTTAAGGCGTTGGTGATAGACAAGGTCGTGCTGAAGACTGAGAGGCGGTGGGTTCGAATCCTACCACCGGCTGTGCTGTCTGAGGTTTTCCCTGGGTTTTCCGAAGACTTTCCAGACGAGTGTCGGCACAGTTCCCTCTGAAGTTGGCACAGGACGCATACTAACCCCCACTCCTTCCTGCTGTCCTCTCTCCATCTGTCCACATCTGTACACCGCTCATGGCCACAGTTGCTTCGCGGCGCTAACACGGAATAAAAAAGAATAATGTGAGGAAATATTACAGAACTTACGGGTTTCGGCGAAAAGTACCCTCATCAATCATCACTGAGTGCCCAAGGTAAAACTTTCATCATTGCATCTATGCATATTTTCATGGCATATCCATACTTCCAACTCCATATACTTTAACGGGACGGTCGCATCTGTTTGCAGTCGATTTCGAAACTACAGTACGTGTCATTCCTGGGACGCTGACTACGGTATGGAAAATCCCACGCGGAAGAGTGGCGTAGTTTGACTATGGAGTAAATAGCAAGAGCAGACGACGGATGTTGAGCGTATTCCGGAATTCCCTCTCCGGAAAAAGGAGAAAACGTCACTCCCTTCGAACCAATCAGGGCGCAACCTTGAGGAAAAGAATGCCGCGGCCGTGCGGGCGTCTCATATGGCGAATTCGGATGGTCATTTCGTCGCAACTTCTTTATTTTATTTTCCAGATCCCGTGCGGTCATGTTCACTTGGTCAAAGCGCAGCAATATCTCTCATGTTCGTGTGGTGCTTTCGGAGCGCCAGGTGCCAGCTATAGCACTTTTTTCGTCCGGTTTCGGTACAACCGGGCAGCAGGTTGCCCAACTATATCCGCACTGCGAGGGTCGCAAGGGCCCGTATTGGACCGCACGTCGACGTTCACGTGGGTTAGCAGACGACGAAATCCGAAGACGAGCGACCGCGATGCCCCTAGCGTGATTCAAGCTAGTAAAACCGCTGCATTCCCGGCATTCATGTTCGGGTGGCAAGGGTCAAGTGATCCATCGCACGCACCAGACTAGCAATTTCGGAGTGCTAGGCCGTGTTGTCACGAAAGGACCACTCGAATTCGCCAATAGAGTGACGGGGTGTCTGGACGGCGCCTTTCCTCCTCTGAGCGCAGCACTCTCTCTCACTCCTCCGCTTAGGGAGTGACGTCACGCTGCGGAAGCTTCTGCGGACGCGGAAGCAGGCCTGGTCTTTAAAATTCGTTATTTAATACCTAAGCACTTTTCGGACGAAAAAAATAGGCGGGTAGATTGTCGGCCGATGCCGAACATACTGGTATCGGTTTCATAAATGGGCTTACGGATGCTGAACAGGTATCACCTGAACAAGTCAGCGCATGGGGAAACGGTAGAAAAACTGGCGATCTCTTTGCTGATGCGACGAAACGTATTGCGACAGCATTGCTGCTGATTCCTTGGACTGCTACGGATTTACGCAGGTAGTTTAAAATAATGGAAACGCTTCACTTAGTACAGACGCCTACTCAGCTCCAACCTTCTTAACGTCGTCGGCGAACCACAAACGACCACGTACTGAACACGGTGTTCCAAATCGATCGCCCGCGAATCCGCGTTGATACTGAAGCTCCGCTCCCACATACGACATTCGTTGTGCAGCAACATGTTTTGCGAATCCTTCGTCCCCATCTCTTCTTGTACACTCTTAGAAATTAACTTCACCGCAAAGCACACTCCTAGCAGCCATCATCTCGAATGATATCGTAGGCTAGGAGCGTGCTATGCGGTGAAGTTCGTTTTTAAGAGTGTAGGCAGGCTGGCAACGAAGCAAGACTTCAATCTCGCTGCACGGGATAATCTCTTGTACGCTTTCCTCGCCGCGCCTAGCAGTACCCTAGCCAGAAAAATATTTCTGGAGGGGTTCTATTGGGGATCAAATGCAGTACCAAGGACACTACCAGATTAGATGTTGGTCAATCTATCAACCAATTATTATAAAAATAAAAATACAAATACATACTAAAATTTGCTCGAAGTACGTCGTCTCCAACGAGTCTTTTCGTGACATATGGTAAGTGTACGAGCAACATTCTGAAGCATGCGGGTGCACTACATTGTGACTCGGAGGCGTCATGCGCACGCCAATAAGCCAATCACAGACGTCTCTATATTTGTGGGCGGAGTTTACATGTACGAGTTAACTTGCCCCGAAGTATAATTGATGTATTCAGTAGTAAAAGGTTATCGGTTAGCGCTTGCTTAGAAGAGGGCGGGTTTCTATTTCCTGCAGTGCGTGCGTGGGGAGGACCTCGATATTCCCGGTTGTGAAATCTGAGATCTCGAAATTCACGTTTTCGAAACAAGGAAAATCAAGGAATGGATGCTCTTTTGCCTCATAAGATCATAAGCCGTGTTTTAAAACGCGCCATCACTATTGCACGTGAGACGAATAACATCCGAAAATATCCACGTATGCACACTGGAGGTTTGACGTTGTACGCACAACGAAATGGTAACCCGTAAAACCACATACAGGACCTATACAGTCGACGTCAAAATTACATCATGTCGACAAGAGGTCGAGACGAAACTTGTTGTCATTACTTCTTCTATACGCGAATCGGCCTTCGCATTACGCGTTGTCCGAGTAAGGGATTGAGGCACATCGAGTTGGCATAGAAAGTACGACTGATAAACCGAGCACTGCCATCACGTCACAGTTTCAATACTTCCAGTGCCCGCCCGTCCATTACAAAGCCTCACGTGTCCCTTTCCTCAATTCCCGAAAATCGCAGTCAGACTTCATTCCCGATCAATTATTTTCTATCCAGGCGACATTACATAAAGCACTGAAACTGCAAGGCATTGTGAACACTAGACGCGCGGAGAGAATTACTTTGCAGGTTGCTTTTACGCCGACGCGGCATTTAAGAAGATAAAAAATAATAAACTGAGAAGGAACGAAACAACAAATGGCAGAGACACATGGTAGCTGAAACAAACGTCACGGATTCGCTGCGGAGCTCCAGCGGATTTGGAGACGATGATATAGATTATTGTTGATTGTGGATCATTGTTCATGATAAAAGTTGCCCTGATAAGCGCAGTGCATCGTCGCTGCTGTGCATGCTACGCAGGATGCCCTACGTGACATGGTCCGAGACTTAAAAAAAGCCAATACACCGCACACGCGAATGAGGGAAGCTGCCCAAGCAGCACATTGCACTGAAAGTCGAGTGCAATAGGGGTGGACGGGTAGGTGAAAGGCCTTGAATAGACTCGTGAAACTACGCAACATTGATAAGACGTATACCGCCCGCCCCTATTGCACTCGACTTTCAGTACATTGTGCTGCTTGGGTGTGTATTCTTCGCAGTCGTCTTGCGCAAGTAAGGATATTTCTTGTGTTGCACCTAATGAGGTAATTCACTAGATTGATTGTGTAACTATGACGATTTAAATGTTAATTTTCGAGTCAGGGTGTCAATCCGAAGTTGTGCGTCTTCAAGAATCAATGATCGAATTGTTCGGGTGTACCTCGAAATAAATTAAGTGATCGAAATCCCCGCTGCAAAATAAACTACAGGAAATAAACGTTATTTAACTATAAAATGCACAGTCGTGCGCGGGAAACTGCCAACAGTGAACTTAGGCTAACCTGGACAGAGAAATGCAAACACCGAACTTGGACTCACCTAATAATAAACTAACCAACAAGGTGGTCCGTCGTGTCCCCGCTAAGCCCAACGACCGCTAAAATTTGGCTTTCGTTCGCTAAAACGACTTGGACAGACATCGAGAACCCGTGAATTTGGGTGGTTAAATAGTGATACCGTGTTTTTAAACACGGCATATGCCATCTTACGAAGCAATCGAGCATTCTCCTTGACTTTCCCTTGTTTCGAGAACGGAATTTTCAGATCGGGGACTTCGTAAACCGGGAATATCGAGGTTCACTCTTATATACCTCTCACGTTAGGACGGCGGGCTTGTTGTAATATGTTACACGATTAGATGGAGCGTGCGACACTACAGGAACTACAGGAACGGAAACTACAGGACACGAATGAAACGAGAAACACAAGAGAACTACAATTTGTTTGCGCCGTCTTCGTTTAGATAGTGTCACCGTTTCCCACGCTCCACAATTAGTGAGTTTTACTGCATCGTACGCTATTGCTTTTGCGTACGTTTGGGATAGCGTGGTGGGTCTGCGCACTGCACGAAGCTCTCTTTATGTTTTGCGCGGGCGCAGAACCACCAACGCTATTCCTTACGTACGCAAGGGCAATAGCGTACGTAACAGATAACGTTGGTGGTTCTGCGCACTGCGCGAAGCTCTCTTTCTGTTATGGGCGTGCGCCCATCAACGATATCCCTTACGTACGCAAAGGCGATAGCGTACGATGTACTAAAACTCTCTATTAATTCCCTGTTGCGTGTACTTCTTTTAGGGAGAAGTAAAAAGAAAAAAAGGAGAAACAGGAAGAATAATTTCCACGCCACTGGTCCGCCTGCGTGCCCCGATCGCAAGAGTATACGAAGCTTAGCCAGAGTATACGAAGCGAAGAGTTTACGAAGAGGCCCAGAGCGGGACGAAGTGAGACGCTGCATGCTTTTCACGTCATTAAACGTCACGATTCGCATGTTGCGAAAAGTGGTTGCTCAGTCGCCGCCGATCCGTTTCCCCCAAGCACTCAACAAATTGCGAGCGTGGGCGCCAGACTGAAAAAAAAGAAACAAAGAAAAAAAAAAGAGATGGAAAGAAGCAAAGTTGCACTTTTTGCGCGATTACGTAAACGCTGCAAACAAAACGCCGGGCATCTCTACGCTGGTTGGTACTCATCACGGTCTGACGGCTTGTCGTCCAGAGTAGGTTTCTTGAGTGTGTAGTGTGCCATCCTTTGCGTCTGTCGTGTTCGCGTAAGCGAGGGCACGCTACAGAGCAATAGCTCGTTTCAGTTAGTCGTTTTCACAAAAACGGTTTGCGAACGGTTCTCCCGCTGTCCAACCAAATGATTCCATTAGTAGTAGTACAGGCGTCGCCACCCTTAACCGTAGCGCGGGAGCGCGTGGCCTGCTTGCATGCCAGCGCGGCCTTGTGTCGATGATGGGGCGAGCTGGAGTGGAGATTCTGGGGCCCTGGTGCACAAGCGCCCCCTCTCGACGGGGACACGGTTAGCACGCACGGATCACCTACTCAGTTAGCTATCTACAGACACTTCAGCGATAAGAAAATCAGTATACGAGCAAAAATATCAGTGTTCCTTTGGCGTATTTGCATCCACACAAGCACGTTACCAAATCTTTCCTCAGCTCCATGGAAAAAAAAAAAAAAAGATCTCTGTGATAACACATATCATAGTGAACAGAACGCTCATAGCAAACATGGGTGAGCCTCCACTGTTTGCATATGTCTCAAACTTATTTCAGAATATTGTGCCCCTCAAGCTCGCCCTTCCGCAAACCGGCATTTAGATAAAGCGTGGTAGATAACGCACACGCGCGGTTATTGTTCCTGTTTTGCGAGAGCGTAAGGTGATACTATACAACAGGTGATCCATTCGTACCATGCCGATTACCCTGAGCTCAGCCGATCGAGAGTAGGCGGTTGTGTACCATGGTCTTAGAGCCACCACCGCAGCATCGACGCAAGGCGGCGCTGGCATGCAAGCAGGCCACGCGCTCCAGCGCTACGGTTAAGGGTGTCGACGCCTGTACATAAGCTGGATGGGCTGGCTCAGCTCATGTACTACTACTACTACTACTATTGCTACTACTACTACTATTACTACTACTACTCGAATCATCTGGTCAGACAGCGAAAAAACCGTTCGCAAACCGTTTGAGTGAAAACGATTAACTGAAACTAGCTGCTGCTAATGTCATCGCTAGCGCCATTCTGAGTCGCTCCTTTTCTCATTAGGGAGTTTTAATGAATCGTTTTCACTCAAACGGTTCGCGAACGGTTTTGCCACGACCCAATCGTATGGTTACGTTTTGATTCATTTCGCCTTCTCATTGGTCATCTGCGAAATCGTTCGCGAACCGTTTGAGAAAAACCGATTCACTAAAACTCGCTATTAGCCAGTTTTGGTGAATTGCTTTCTCGGAAACGGTTCGCGAACAGTTTTGCCTCGAACCAATCAGATAATTACGTTCTGAGTCGCTTCCTCTCCTCATTGGTCATCCGCGAAACCGTTCGCGAACCGTTTCAGGAAAAACGATTCACTAAAACTAGCTGCTGCTAATGTCATCGCTAGCGCCATTCTGAGTCGCTCCTTTTCTCATTAGGGAGTTTTAATGAATCGTTTTCACTCAAACGGTTCGCGAACGGTTTTGCTACGAACCAATCAGATGATTACGCTCTGAGTCACTTCCCCTCCTCATTGGTCATCCGCGAAACCGTTCGCGAACCGTTTGAGGAAAAACGATTCACTAAAACTCGCTATTAGCCAGTTTTGGTGAATTGCTTTCTCGGAAACGGTTCGCGAACAGTTTTGCCTCGAACCAATCAGATAATTACGTTCTGAGTCGCTTCCTCTCCTCATTGGTCATCCGCGAAACCGTTCGCGAACCGTTTCAGGAAAAACGATTCACTAAAACTCGCTATTAGCCAGTTTTAGTGAATTGTTTTCTCTCAAACGGTTCGCGAACAGTTTTCCCATGAACCAATCACATGATTACACTCTGAGTCACTTCCCCTCCTCATTGGTCATCCGCGAAGCCGTTCGTCAACTGTTTGTGGAAACAGTTCCCTTAGCAGTCGGCCCAGGACGCACATTCCCCAAGGCGTCAGTCGTGACGTTGCCCACCTCTGTGAGGCCGACAACGGCAAGCCCTCTCGCCATCACCACCACCGTTTGTGGAAAAATGATCAATTAAAACTCGTTAGTGGCGCGGGTTACAAACCGTTTTAGTTCTATCCGCAACCCAGGATGCCATGTGGATATATCCGCGCGGACCTGCAGACATAACACAGTGGACCACCTCACATGATGATGAGGATGGGAACATTGCGCCCACCTCTAGGTATATCTTCTCCGTTTATAACTAAGCTGGAAAATGACGAAGGAATCCGGACCATTGTTGAAGTCGTAAATAATTTCAGCCGCTACATGCAACCTCGACGCCACCATTTCTGCGATGAACCAACGATAGTCGATGAAAGGGCACCAGCAGTCTTTTCAACAAGCTGCCATTCGTTAATTAAAGTACGTAACTGGGGTTCAAGGTTCGTCCTTTCACGTTTCACTGCCTCAGCTAACACTTCGTTACAATTTAAGTGCATTCTTTTTCGATTTTATTTATTTTATTACTTTCTTACACTCTCATTGTTGCAGACGTCGTCTGCCAACACAACAAATTTCCCTCGACGGACGTTAACGAAGAGTGAAATGCCGACTTAGTTTATTAGACCTGCTTGGGAGCAGAACGATACAGGAAGGAATGCGGTCGTTAATCTGGTTTATTGCACGTGAATTGTTCAACACGAGAGCTGGGAATGCTCTTATACTGCATTTCGGCAAGGACGGTCTTTCAAGTGCACGTGAAAGAGACAGGAAAGTCCATATACGAGCGCGAGTCGTTCGTCACAAAATGAAGTGAACATTGTCAACGCCATGCGCCTATAGATACACAAGGACTACTTAATGCCTTCTCTCACTTCTTCAATACGTGGATATACAGGGTGTATCAAAAAGAGTCATCCGATTTCAAAAGGCTATATCGTTTACACGCATGGACATAGAACCTTACTGTAAATTCTAAGACACATATCTGAATAGATAGTTTGACTTATGGTTTTCACAAATGTTCAGTAATGGACGTCGCCGCAAAACACGCTAGACAGTCATATGGGGAACGGCTAGCTCTCGTCTGACACGACTAGTGGCCTTCTTTGGGATACGTAGAAAACTCTGCCGGATGTGCTCAACGTCTTCGTCAGACACACAGGGGCGGCTAGCTGTTGATTTCCCCTTACAAAAACGACCCGTCTCTTGGAACTGTGTGCGCAAACGTTGAATGCTCTGAACAGTAGGAGGTGCTGTAAAGCCGTACTGTCGACGAAAATCACGCTGCACTGTTGCAACGGACTGACACTTGTTGAAACGGAGAACACAGAATGGTTTCTGTAGCTTTGTTGCCATGTCGATCGACGCATTGCTGGCGACCAAATGAAACTCTACAACCGCGCCGCAATTCGTTGCAGGCGATCGTCTGCATTGTCCGCTAGAAGTTCGTTACAGACGACCTTCTGCACAGTGCATCGTCTGCTAGACGTTCGTTCGCAGACGATCGTTTGTATCACGTTGGGAAACTTAGTATTCCGACATGTATTTTAAAATTTACTGCCAGGTTCTATGTTCATGCGTGTAAAAGGTATAACCTTTTGAAATTGGAAGGTTCTGGTGGTGGCGGTGGAACTGCTGAAAGAGTTCGCCGTCGTCGGACTCACAGAGAAGGGCAACTTCACGACTAACGGGCGATGTGCGCCCTGGGCGGACTTCTAACGGAACTGTGCCGACAGATGTCTGACAGAGTCTGAGAAAAACACAGGAAAAACCCCAGACAGCACAGCCGGCACCGGGATTCGAAACTGGGTACCTCCCAGTCTGGCGGTGGTGATGGTGGTTGCGGGCAACAGAGGTGGGCAACGTCACGACTGACGCCCTAGAGAATGTGCGTCCTGGGTCAACTTTTAAGGGAACTGTGGCGACATATGTCTGAAAGCGTCTGAGGAAAACCCAGTACCCCAGACAGCACAGCCGGCACCAGGGTCGACCTCCCAGTCTGGTGGTGGTGGTGCTGGTGAAAGGGCTCGCCGTGACCTCCCAGTCTCGACGTGACGTGGTCAGCACGCTAACCAATCGCCGCCGCCGATTTCAAACCAGGCTTTCTGTGGCTACCAGTGGCTATCCATGCGGCTGGTGGCGGCTATAGTCTCTGTAGCCATAACCGCTGAAAGCACGTTTATTTAGGTGGCGTTTGGCGTTGTGCATTACGTCAACATTTACCCAGCGCAGTCAATATGTGTTTGCGCTTGGGTTTATGATTTGCGGGTATACGGGATTGTTGTAGAATAGAGCGTCGTAGAACATCGTATGACAAACGACGAACAACGTATGACACCTTACTATGAGGTAAGCCTTAGCCTACCGAGAAGGAATAGGCTATGTAGAGAGCTGGCCAAAAGGAACTGGCCGGTGGGCGGAAGAGGGCGAGTTCACTCGTTTAGAGGGGTGAAGGGTAGACAAGGGCGTTGGTTGCGAGCGACACATCGCGTTAGCATCGGTATCGCCTGAGTGTGCTCGCGAAGTGGTTTAGATTAGTGTCGCTATCGGCACACTCCTCCTCCTTATAATTTAGCCCTCACCTCCCTCACAATGTATCTGTTTACAGGGCTAAACGGAGGACGTTGTGCTTAACATCTGGTGTTACTGATGTGCTGTACTCTGCAGAAACTATTCAGCACTTCCAAATGAAGCTGTGACACGTGCAGCACCGTCAGAAATGGTAAGTTGCTCACATTTTTTCATTGGATACCATGGGTTTATATTGATCCAGTACGAGCTAGTGTAATTGTGTACGACGTATCGCTTCAGAAGTAAAATGTATTTAATATGGGTACGAGTCTCCGTGCAGAAGGCTTCCAGGCACCGAAGATCTTTCCTTCTATGCATGCCCTTACCGAGCACGATCCGTGTCTCATATACATTGTGTAGAGAGTGTGCAAAACTGCACTTAATATGTAGGTTGATTATGATGGATATGTCATCATACTTTCATCGGGTCGAATGGGATGCTTAGGCTGCTGCAACAGAGGTGACAAGCTCGAAAACACGAGTTACAAGTTATTAAAAAAAAAAAAACATACGCAATACGAAGCAAAAAGAAAAGAAAAGAAACAATCGCTTGTCAGTGTTCAAGGACGTCCTGGACTGGTTGCTGTTGTCGTGCCTCCTTTGCGGTAATACCTGACACGCACACAAGGATCCATGAAAGATGAAAGCCACTGAAAAGGTTAGCCAGCTGTAGGACTCGAACCCACATCTTCTTCCCCCAGTTCATAGCCGCCACCGAATTCCTTCTCGATTTTATCGCCGCGCTCATCTAATCCAATTCAACATTCCTTTACTAGCGGCAGCGGCCAAACGAGGAAATATGCACCACTATATGTGGAGCCATGGCTGCCGAATACACGACCACAGAAACGAGAAACCAGTAACAACTATACCCCTTCCAAATGCAAGAAAACGAAGGTCCTCTTGCAAGAGACAAATGCTGGGATCGCGACATAGAGAAAAGCGCATCTTTTATATCCGTTGCGTAGAGCATCCCACTACATAAAAGGAAGGAAGGAAGAAGAAGAAGAAAAAACAAAGAAAAGAGAACAAGAAAGCACACAAATGCAATGTGGTAGTTTATTGTCTCCGGGTTCGAGGACGCAGGGGGGGAGACAATGTGATGCCAAAGCATTCTTTCGGAAACATAAAAGAGGCTGCAGAAAGGACTGTGACCGTTCCTGTATACTGCTATAATATTTATAACGAGGATTAAAAGTTTTATTGCAAATTTCCGCGGATGCTCCCCGCGAATGTTTCGTCGAAGCAATTCGTGGGGTTTCCAGGGAATTGTGCGGGCATTACGTTTTGTGGAAAAAAAGAAAAAAAAAAGAAAAAGTAAATACGTGGAAGTCTGAGATGTACCTATGTGGGATTCCCTCAGAGGGAGAGCCTTCAGAGATTACGCTTTCTCGTTTCTGCATATAGCTTGTAGTAGGCTTTCATATATTTTGTATAGCTGCAACGAGAGAAGTCACGTTTATATTCGTTAGAGAAGATCAAAAGAGGGAGCGAAGAAACCGTAATATTATGGTGAAGTTAAAGGGGCGAATACGATGGGCGTCCTACACACTCCCCACGCCTCGAAAGGGTGGAAACTCATTGCCAATTATGATCTCGACTGTCTCACTAGCAAAGTGTGGGCTGGAGTGTCTGTATAGAGTCATCAAGTAGGGAGCAGAGTGGCAACACTGAGCCACGCCGGCGAGCGAGACCGCCATCTTGTGTCAGACAAGGCTGCGTGGCCTAGCAATGGGATGCCAATCTCCCTCTTCTTTGCCGGGGAACAGCGTGCAGTCGAACTAGCTCGCAACTGTGGAAACCGAGTTTTGGATGGAGGGGACTCAACATGGCCGGCGCGTTCTTGGAAAAAGAAACCACGTGACACGATCGGCCCAATCGCTCTTCTTCGGGCGCAATCGGACCCGCTTTTCTCACAGTGATGGCATCCAATGTATTGCTCCGTAGACGAAAGCTTCTTGGGCGCACGCAATGCATCCCGGACAGGTCCTGGTCGCACGTCACAGCAAACGTAAAGGCACACGTGACCTTAAGGATGGCGGCGCCCGTGATCGACGGGCAAATCGTTTGTAAACAATGCGGTTGTTGTTTCTGCGCAATGTTTTGGATGTCTTTCGATCACGGTAAATGTTTTTATCCGATAATCTCGCAATAAAACGCGCAGTTTTGCACACAAGGCCTCGTATATAGTGTTGACGACTCCCAAAGATGTGATGACGACCGCGCGTTAAGACCCACTTAGCCGATGCAATGTACTTAAACTAAGGAGGAATGGGCTACCATGTTGCGGAAGAAGCACCGCATAGTTCACGCTGGCAAAATACGTTCATCTCTTGGCGTTATGACGACGGAAGTATGTCGGTAAGCGGTAAAACGACATGTAAACAAAGTCACATGGCCGCAAAATGACGTTTTCTATGACGTGCGACCAGGACAAGATGGCAGTTTTACAAGAAGCAGCCGCTTGAGGGTAGTTGTAACAATGGTGGGTTTGTGTCACCCCTGTGGCTTTTCTTCTCCCGCAAGTGGGAACCTTACGGGGCGTCTGGGCGATGCCTTTCTCCTCTGAGAGCCGCCCCTCTCACTCCTCGGGTTAGTGGTGAGTGACGCCGGACCGCCGAAGCCCCTGCAGCTGCGGAAGCGGCGCTGATCTTTAAAATGCATTCATGTAGTATCTAAGCACCTTTCGGACGAAAAAATTTGCCAAGTGGATGATCGGCCGATGCCGAACATAGTGGTATCGGTTTCATAGATGGGTTTTCGGATGCGACCGTCGTTTAAAGACTCTGTAAGCAGCAGCTACAACACCACCAACTACTACTACATGAATGACGACGGGACGTCTGCAAGCAAAATCTAAATGCCGTCAATGGAGAATACGCGCTCCCACGAATTTTCGAAGGAACCCGCGAAACTCCATAGTTTCGGATTCTCCAAGAGTACATGACGTCACGATGAGTGTTATCTGTCTCTCTTCTAGAAGATCGCAGGGGTGGCACAAGGTTTTTTTGAGCGCTTTCAAGCGTCTCCCTTGTGGCAAAATCGCCATCTTGCCCTGGCCCCGCGCCACGGGAAAACGTCATCTTGAGGTCACGTGACTTTGTTTATGTTCCGTTTTCGCGCTTGCCGACATTTCCTTGTCAGCATAAAACCATTACCTGAGCTTATTTTGCTGGTGTAAGTTGCACGGTGCTTCTTACTCGACGTAGTTGTTTGTTCTTGCGAATTCTCAGTGCATCACATCGGCTGAGTGAACCCTGGCACTGGCGTCGTTATCACATCGTTGTGCCGACGACTGGGAGGTGGTGGGTTCGAATCCTACCACCGGCTGTGCTGTCTGAGAGTTTCCCTGGGTTTTCCCAAGTCATTCCAGGCGAACGTCCGCACAGTTCCCCACCGAAGTTGGCCCGGGACGCATACTAACCCCCGCTCTCCCTCATTCCTTCCTGCTGCCCTCTCTCCACCTGTCCACGTCTGTACGCCGCTCATAGCCACAGTTGCTTCGCGGCGCTAATATGAAAAAAGAAACACCGTTCTGGATAGTTTATATACGAGGTCACATCCATCGTTGAATAAGAAATAAACAATTCAATTGTCGAGTTCAAATAACCCAAGGAAAAGGTGCTGACGCCAGGGATCGAACCTGGGTCTTCTGATTTCCGGTCAGATATGCTACTGCTACCATCGCGATCACCAGAAAGATCACCAGATCACCAGAACTCATCACGATCACCAGAATCCAGGTTGAATTGAAACCAGAAGGAAACCAGAAGACCCACGTTCGATTCCTTGGCGTCAGCACACTTTTCCTCGAATGCACCTCTCCCTGTTTGTAAACAAATGACGTCATAGTGTTCTTCAGCGCCACCAATCTGGTAGAGTTGAACAACGCTCGAAGCGAGGGGCGAACAAGGTCGCGCACGAAAGCCGCGGTCTTCAGGTGATTACGATGGTCCCTGAAAGCGACGCGACCTTCGGTCCTACTTTTCTTTCAACAAGTGCGCATTCGTGAAACCCAGCCCTCCCCTTCCAATTTGTTTCGGTTTCAGTTTGTCTACCAACGTCATGATAACGTTTCTCCGGTATAGGTCTATTACTTGAATTCGTTAACTTCTGAGCGTTCGAGGCTTCCGTGTTTGTGTCGTCTATATTTGTGGCCTGCCACGGCCAGATCTCGCCGTTTAAATTGAATCGAATTGATAAATTAGGTAGGATTCTGAGGACGCGGAATTCAGGGAGAATTGGTTCACCATATTATGTATTCCGTGAAAACATCTGTAGTTCTTCTGAGCCGTGATTTAGAGAGCAGTCGTTTTTTTTTAACTGTCCCTCCGTGACAGGCATCATTATTCTCTTCTAATTTATGTATTTTACATCATACACATTTTGATGTCGGGATCATTTAATTGGCGCTATTCTTGAAAGCTCGATGCACCTTTTCTAAATGTTGGTTTGATATACAGCGACGAAATTTGACAAACGCTTAGTGAGTGTCCTGTTGAAAAAATAAAAACAAAAAAGAAGGAAAGTGCGGCAGAGCGAATTTGCTGACAAGTAATTTTCTCGTGAGTTATGAACACGTGAGTACTCGGCATTAGTGGATGCGTGGAATGCTGCATCATAATGTCTAGTGTAAATTCGACCTGCTGTGCTCCTTTTTATGCTGGCTCAAAGAGCGTACCGTGCAAGTTGCATGAAAATTCGCTGAGAAGGTACAAAAAACAAAAACAGAAAAGAAACGCATAGACACGCACACGCACGTATACATAAAAATACACACAAACAAGCACAAACACAAACAAACACACCACAAAACAAAAGAAAGAAAAACAAAAACAAACAAACAAAGAGAGAGAGAGAGGAGCACCATTTTGTCATCCAAACAAAGTTCGGCATTCCATGCAAAGCTCGGCATTCCATGCAAAGCTTTGACGTCAACCCGCATCGACTACTCTCGATTTCTGTGAAGTGCAGAATACCTTCTTTGTACACCTTGTAGATATTTGCTTGCAGTGTGTGATCTGCAGAAGCTCCACGTCGAACAGCCGGGTACCTCATTGCGCCGAGATTGACTCAACGCCATTCGGACTGTTGGAGTTCGAGTTAGACGGACTAAACATAATACGGAGAGGTTGAACTTGTCACCTGACAAGTTCTGCTACTCCGAGAAAAAGCTACGAAAAACAACAACAAGGAAAGAGAGATGACTAGGCTAGGCTGTACGGCGTACTGTTTACGGGCACATGACCGTCAGTGGATCGCGGCACACAGGACCCAGGGCGTCATGTACAGATGAGTTAGTACTGAGCATCAAGAGAACAACTTGAGATGAAGCCTACGAGAGCCCTGAATGCGGCGTCTCTCTGGTTGGCGTCCCACGTCCCCAAGACCTTCTCTATGGAGAAAGCTCTGTTGTCCAGACGAGTTAGTGCGGCCCGCAATGTCTTGCGTTGGAACTGATGTCTTCTGCACTCCATAAAAATATGTTCAGTATTTTCTTCCATCCTACACACTGGGTAATCCGGGGAACCCGTCTTGCCTACCATATGCAGGAAATGCCGGCCATACGGGACGTTCAGGCGTGCACGATGTAGAAATGTTTCGATACTTCTGGCAGTCGAGGGAGGGATGCTGAATTTTAGTTCCCGGTCCTTTCTTCTGAGAAGAGATGACCCACCATTACCTTGCAGCCATTTGCGTTTGCACATGTCGTCTGTCATGGACCTTAGTAGAAGTTTGATGTCCGACCCTGTATACATCACGACGTATTTGGTGGAAGC
Organism: Ornithodoros turicata; assembly: GCF_037126465.1. Lineage (NCBI taxonomy): Eukaryota > Metazoa > Arthropoda > Arachnida > Ixodida > Argasidae > Ornithodoros > Ornithodoros turicata. Next base: position 40,092,698 of record NC_088207.1, read on the forward strand.
CAGGTGTGCAATTTCAGCTAGCTCGTCTGCAGGTTCGTTACCGCGGATGCCAATGTGCCCCGGGATCCATTGGAAGATAACGTCATGTCCCAGGTCCGTACATCTCTTGTATTTCGTTAGGATCTCCTTCACCGTTGAAGCTGTCCAACTGTTCCCCAAGAATGCCAACATGGCCTCCAGAACCAGCTTTTGAGCCGCTGTAGACAATCCAGTGCGCAGGTCGCGCGTGCGTGGCTATGTATCTCACGGCAAGGTGTATAGCTACCAGTTCCGCTGTCGTGGAAGAGGTTCTATGAGATAACCGCACTATGTCCTCCTTGGAGTTCTGCGGTACCACGTATGCCGCTGCAGATCCGGATTTCGTCGTGGAGCCATCGGTGAACATAGCAATTCTTGGTTGGTTGTTCTCCAACATGGACAGGCAGTATTGTTTCAGGGCCGAAGGCGGCAGATTTGACTTTTGGTGATGTACACCTGGCACCGTGGTGTAGATGCGAGGACAGCCAAGCGACCATGGAGGATGTAAGATCGTACACGGAGAAGGCCTCTTAGGCAGAGTCTTGCGGTATGGGGAAACGGCCTCGGAGAAAGAAGAGTTTCTATGGTGCACTCTCCGTACCAGAGGATGTCTGTGGTGTTGCGTGCGCAGTCGGATGTAGTGCCGCAGAGTCTCTTGCGTCCTCAATACATCCACCGGTGGTCCTCCGGCCTCCACTGTAGAGAGTGTGTTGGAAGAAGCAACGGGTACACCTAGGCAGACTTTGAGACTTCTTGCCAGGACGCTCTGGAGCGTCGTCTCCGACGTCTCGCTAATGCCATGCAGGACCGGTAGATGATATGCCATCACCTTCCGAATAAGTGCTTTATGAGCAGTTATGAGGGACGATGTCGACATTCCCCAGCTGGGACCTGCGAAATGACGCAGGATGTTGGTACGCACGACGACTCTGTCCTTCAAGCACTTAACGTGAGCAGCCCATGATAGCTGACGGTCGATGACAACTCCTAGGAAACGGTGATGTGGCACTCTCTGAATCGGCTGATCGGTGAGCTTCAGTTGGAAGTTCGCCATCTTCTTCCTAGTGAAAGGCAAATACACAGTTTCTCGGGGGATATGTCCATACCCCTTTCAGTCAAGAATGTGTGTGTGCAATCAAGGGCTGCCTGAAGCCGCCGCTGCAAGGCTCGCAACTGAACTTCCGATGACCATAGGCATATATCATCGGCGTACATACCGATATGCACACCCTTAGGGAGTTGCTCAGGAAGAAGTGCCATAACTATACGAGGGGTGTTCAAGTCAAACCGGGACTTTCTGTCTCCTGAGTATACAAATGGCTCGCGCTACTTCTTTTTCGTCATTTTCACACGCGACAGGCCTCCGCGTTCACTACGTGGTGGTCCAAAGTTTGTGCAAAACAGAGGACACGTGCTAGACAAGATGGCCGACAACGAGGTGAGCGCGCACATCGAACAGCGAATTGTCATTGAGTTTCTCGTGAATGAAGGCGTAAAGTCATCTGAAATTCACAGAAAACTTCAGGCTCAGTATGGCCACGATACACTTAGCCGCAGCAAAGCGTTTGAGTGGTGCAAACGGTTCCGAGACGGCCGTACGTCAGTGCTGGGCGATCCCGGCCGGGGCGCTCAGAGCCCAATGTCAGAGTTCCTGAGAACATCCAACTTGTGGAGCGCCTGATCCTCAAGGAACGACGGATTACATGTCTCGATATCAATAGTGCATATAGTGCGATCAATAGTGCATATAACTGCCAGGTTCTCGGAGATGTGCATAAGGCACTGAAGCAAAAGCGGCCGGGCCTCATCACCAAAGGAGTCCTCCTCCTACAGGACAATGCACGCCCGCATACCGCGCATCTCACGACACGCACCTTACAGGAACTTGGCTGGGAGTTGCTGCCACATCCCCCTTACAGTCCAGACCTCGCGCCCAGCGATTTCCATCTCTTCGGGCCACTGAAGGCGTTCCTTGGGAGCCGCCACTTCAGCTGCGACGACGAGGTCACAAATGCGGCCCGATCGTGTTTGCTACACGCCGGTAAGGATTTCTACGCTGCTGGCATTCCAAGCCCTCGTGAAACGCTGGGACAAGTGCATCAGTGCAGCTGGAGATTACGTTGAAAAATAAAACTAATTTCTCGCCTGTAAGTTTATTTTACGTTTGCGAAAAATGAAAAGTCCCGGTTTGACTTGAACACACTCCCTTGTGGTACACCGCTGGAGACGTCGCGATTGTCACTGCCTCCGTCTTCCGTGTGCATGTGTACGGAACGGCCTCGTAGGAAGTCCACAATCCAGCGAAGGAGCCGACCGTGAATTCCACGGATGTACAGGCCATGAAGCACATGGTGATAACTAACCGTGTCGTATGCTCTGCGAATGTCTAAAAAGGCCGCCACCGTGACTCGACCGTGATTCAGACAGCGACTGCAGATATATACCGACGGCTCGGTCTCCGCGGGCGTCTCCACAGCAGCACTGTTCCTCCCTTCCGAAAACATCGAACAAGCCTTCAAGCTCCCCCACGAAACGTCGCCCACCGAAGCGGAGCTTGTAGCCATTCACGAAGCACTGAAGCTTGTATCCGCTCGTCCACCTGGAAGCTGGACAGTCCTCACAGACAGCAAGTCGGCGCTGGAGGCACTGTCTTCGCCTCGCTCGCAAGTGGTTTCTGACATCCGCTCACTGATCCTGGTTGTGCACAACCTCCTCGTCACCTCCGGCCACTCCGTGTGGTTTCAGTGGGTGCCAAGCCACATTGGCTTGCCGGGAAACACACGTGCCGACACAGCAGCGAAGCGCGCTCATGGCGCAGCTGAGTGCAACACTGTCATCCCGTTATCACCATCCGTCTGCCGCATACACATCCGCCGGCGCGTTTCCTTCGACACCCACCTCTTCATGGAAAACACTGTCGCAGCCAACACCTTCCTCCACCGCATTGACCCGAAGATGGCCTTCAGTGTGTCGCTGCGGCTGTCTCGAAAGGAAGAGTCGGCTCTGCATCGTCTTCGCCTGAATGTCGCCCGTACTCCATCGTTCCTGTTCAAGATCAAGCAGCGCCCCTCTTCGGCGTGCCCCTCCTGCTCCACCGACGCCGACACCCATCATTTACTCATGACCTGCCCAAGATATGCCGCTCCTCGGACCGCACTCACGCACCGTCTATCTGCCCTGGGGCACAGAGACCTGTCTTTGGCCACCCTACTGGGCCCCGTAGGGCAGAAGCAATGGGCTGTTACCAGAGCGCTCATATGCTTCCTGGGTGACACTGGGCTCCTGGACTGCCTCTGAGCGGTCGTGTACTCATGCCCCTCTGCTGCCCATGTGCCGCTTGCGTCTTTCTCCCTTTCTGTTTTTTTTTTCCTTTTCTTTCTTTTCTTTTTACAAGGAATAGCAAGTCGGCTCCTGCCTGGCTGACCTTTCCTTTTTACCTGCCTCTTTTTTTTTCGCAATAAACATATTCCCCCCCCCCCCCCCCCCCGTGATTCAGACTGTTCTACGATGGCTTCCTATTGCTTGCACAGTGTGCTGTAGACGTAGATAACCTGAACCCTCTGCTCTCAGTGATACAATTTAGGCTTCATTCTGCACTGGACCTCAGCATTGTCAAAACATGTAGCAGGACTGAAACGATAAATGCGCAACGAATCTTACGTTCGCATTTCTACGTCTAATAAGGCCAATGCAGCGCATAAAACGGCTGAATGGCCTCGTTGTGGTGTCGATGTGCGAGCAAATTGAATCACAAATATAATATAATGAAATTCGACAGAGATAACGTAACTGACAAAATCGACTCTTTCTCCTTCTTTCTTTTTTTTCTTCTTTTTTTTCCAAGAGTAATACTTGCGCTTTGAAATGCGAGCACGTATGCTCTTGAGAAAAAAAACTTGCTATGGAGAGAAAGCGAAGCGCTGCGTGGTGATATAACGCATGTCCATTGGAACAGTCGGTATGCAAAATCGAGAGTTGGATTTTTTTTTCGACCATACGACCCGAGATCATATTGAAAAATCGCATTGTTAAGGATGTGATGGGGTATCATTCTTTCATGTAATCCACCTGCATCATTATAAATTCTGTGCAAGCAGATTGCGTTTATTATCTCTCGAAATCCCGCTTGTGCCACAAAACATACAAAAAAAAACAACAAAAAACACCACCCTCGAAAAATCCTGCTTGATTCATTATGCAGCCTTGTAAGGAGTAACCACGGAAAATACTTTTGTTGAACGGTGTCGTATAGCTAAGCAACTCAATTTATATGAACGCTCGCTATTTATAGCCCGCTTTGTGTATCTGTTCTGCATATGCCCCACGGAATAATGTTACCGGCATTACAGGCACCCTAGAATTTGCGATCGGATACTGCATTATCGAAAACTCGTCTTATTTGTGCCGTGAATGTTACACATAAGGTTTCTCTGCTGTATGTGTGGCGACATGTTGCACGTGCCGCCGGGTAGGACTGCGGATAATTTCGACCGCCTGGGGTTCTTTTGACGTGCGTCGGAAATCTCCGACACACGGTGCTGGAAACTCGCCTTGACTCGTATTCTGGTGTTCGTAAATTTCCATGTACTGTTCTACACGAGGGAATAGCAGAATCTGTAGACTCGGGTGTACCTGTTTTCGGTAGATTGATTTTGGACCGTTTCATCGGGTAAATCGCCAGTAACATCGGGAGCACATAAACACACTCATTTACAGCCAAGAGGAGCCCCGAGTAACTTTTGTTTTGTTTGCCAAAGCGAAACTATGGGGATATGACTACTGTAGAGGTCGCCCCCGTTGGCTATCACCGATTGGCTTTCTCCTTGTCGGCGAAAGCTACTGTTCGTTTCAAAGGCAAGCGCCAATCCGATCCGATCCGATCCACTCCGATCCAGTCCGATCGGTTCCGGAGATAACGGACAGCGCAATTCCCATTCCGGAGCTAACTTTCCCACAAAATTCCGAAGGGATATGATGCAAGGTATATCTAAACAGGTACCGCAACTCCCATAGGCCCCAGTGTCTTCAGAATGACGCCATGATAGAGACGGTCAGCGCCATCCATCCGTTGCGCGGACTACTACGTTTGTAAATAAATGGCGTCAGAGATGACGTCATCAGTATGAATAATAAGTAGTGCATAATTAGACATGACAGGTTTACATTCGCGCACTTCGTTTGCGTCGTATTCCCTCTTCGTCACCCAGGCAACAATACCAGACGAGAACACAGAAAAATAAATCATGTCAGGTTTAATGAAACGTATCAATTCGAAATACATACAGTTATCACAGATTTTGACAACTCCAAGCAGAGGGGCATCGTGACGACCACACAGAAATTAGGAAGGTCCCCTTAAGGTCCATTTCTCACCTAGAGCTATAAGTACACGTATTGATTAGAGGTTTGCATATATTCAGTGGGTGGCCATTATGGGTCCATTGCAACAAAACATCACATCGTTGGTGCACAGCTGATTCCTGGCCACTCACGCTATGATGGCCGCTCGTCCCATGACGAAATTTTTTTTCGCGGGGCCCTCAACAGGAGATGTATTGTATTCATCTGTTCACACGTGTTAATCCTGGTCTACAGCTCCGAGATGTGAACGTCGCTTCCTGTTTAACCCAAAAAGTGTACGAACTCCGTATTGCAATGCACGGACACACGGCACGGATACAGAGATACACGGATAAACACGCCCACTGTGACACATGCGCAAAGGAGCAGGATACGGAAATGTACTTGGGTGGTAGGTGATTTCGTATATGTGCACGAGTGGGGCAACAGAAAGTTTTTTCTACATTGAAATTATGTATAACCTATTAGTACACACACAAGCCGTGTCCTTGTTGTAAAGTTTTTTTTTGTTTACGATCGTACCTCTACTACCAACACCCAGGATCGCTCGCGCCTCATGATGGTAGCCTTGCCGATGGGTCTAATTTGGTATTTTCTCTTGTTTTCGCTACCAGTTTAGATATACCTTGTATGATGCTCCATGTTTCTACGAAGCATTTAGATGAGGTTGTGCGGTCTCAAGTTGTCTCGCTTTCACGCCCTGGCTGTTCTGGTCGATTCTGGACACAAGGATGTCTGCTATGAAGAACAAACCGAGAAGAAATAAGAAGAGACCAAACCAAGTTGATCATCTTGACGAAAAGGACCCAAATGGAGCCAACACATGGACGGTCGACAAAAGCGAGATAATAAGAGATATGTGTGGAACGCCCTTGCAAGCTTCAATAGACCACCCGCCGCGGCACGTCATATCAAGATATGATTGGGAAAGAGTGGATCGTTGGCAAAACAAGCGCACGAGGTTGTTGACGTCGTGTATCTTCCTGGTTTTCGCGTTTTGTGAGGTGAGGTCAGGGTGGTATATCTGCCTCGCACATGAATTTTTCCTTCGTATCTCCTTCGCGCAATGGCATCCATCATCGGAAACAACCGTCAAAACAACTCATGTGTTCGGCGGCTGCCACGTGGCTTTATTTTGCCGTTGCGTAGGCTGTTTGCAAACAGCGGGTGGTCTAATAGACGCATCGACAGTTGTGCCATACGTTTTAGGGATGAGACTGCCGAATACATGAAAGCTCTCCATTGGCCCCCGGACCCTCTGGTATGGCCAAGTTGTAAGGGAGGCCACGTCTAACCGGTCATTGTTGCGACTGCTCGTAGGTATATACAGGGTGTTTTACCTAACATATTGAAAAATCGTACGAAAAAGTCTGTTCGTCTGAAATTTATGGGGTCAAAGCTGTTTATCTTGGGGGAGGTTCTGCCATGACTTACGAGAGCTTTTATCAATTTCAAACCGCGAGAAATTGAATTTTCTGAATTGAACTTCGAAATTTGTCAAGCCAGCCTGACGTTATTTTTGCCAGAAACAGAAAGCGCGTGTCGGATTTGCCCCACTCCGTAGCAAAATACATCCTCTGTTACAATAATAATAGCTGACAAAAAATCAAAAATAAAATAAAATAACGAGCTAAAATCTCATTTCGACGCTCGCAAGTTGTAGGCCGTGCTCAGATCTCTGAAAGAAGCGATTCCAGGAGTCCATGCAGATGCCCTTTCACTTTTCCTTTTTCGGATTTTAGCTGATAACGTCAGCATGGTTTGCAACGCCACGTTATCTGAACCAACAGCGAGAAAGGAACAGGATGAGGCGGGACACCGTCTTCTGCTCCCCCGCATCTCGCATAAGGCCCATTTCATACTACCGTTTTTCTCGTCCGTCTGCTTCAAAAATAGAACCGAGAGGCAATCGAGCTCCGCAAGTTCCAATGGGTCCGATTTGCCTCCGTGAAAATACACGGACGGGAAAAACGGTAGTGTGAAATGGGCCTAACCTGATGCAGCACTGAGATCGGCCGACAACTTCAGCTCCACGAAACGAGCTGCTTTCGCAATCTTTTTTTCAGCTATTGTATTTTGTAACGGGATTGAAAAGGGCATAAACTTTCAGGTTCCGATAAAAAAAAAAAAAAAGAAGAAAAGAAGAAGACGTTACGGCAAAAACTCCCTCGAGATAGAACAGCGTAGATGCAAGCTAGCTAGTGGATAAACTTGGATGGGCAAGGCGCGTAAACAACACAACACAAAGGCTCAATACCAGCAAGGCGTTTAATCGATAATGACAAACTTCAAAAACACGTAATCGGTGCGTGTGAGACAGAGAGAGGGGAGTAGGGAATTGAGGGCGAAGTAAGTTGAAAGAAGGTCACAGGAGGCGTCTGAAGGCCGGGTGGATACAAATAGAGTCGCTAAATTGTGACTTTAGATACAAACTATTTAGTGACCAGTGTTGTACCCGTTACCGAAATATGGTATCGGGATACCGATACTCGTTACTTGAGAAAAAAGTATCGAAATACCGGTATCGATACCTCTTTTTTAAAGTAACGGAGTGCCGCTACCGTTACTGAAAGAAAAAAAAAAAGTAAGCGATACTTTTGTTTGAAATATGAGGATGATGCAACATAGAAATATCGCTTACGTCAAATGTTTTGCAGTAAAGCTAAAGCATATTTCATATGTAGTTCAGACACGTTATGCTTTACTTTTATCATGGTTTTGCTAAACTTTTTTATCACGGTTAGTACGAACCGTGCTTTTATCAATAGCTGGTTCTCGAAGCCGTCTTCAGTGATCCTTGCAGACCGTGATCTCTCCCGCAGCTGACAGAGGCCAGTGTGGCAATTACGTTAGTGTCAGGCCCACACATACCGTGGAGCCCAATGCCCAAGGAATCCTATCCGAAGTTGACAATGCCACACCATATGTGAGTGTGACTCAGTGGGACACGGCAGCTTATAGTGGAATTCAGAGGGCACTGTCAAAGACTTGACCTCTGTTCGTCGATCTCAGTTCTTTTCTTGAACACAGCGTGGTTATTTCCTCCAGTTTCAAAGAAAAACACTGAACATGTGTTTGGTATAACTCCATAATTCCGGTAGCAGAGCACGTAGATGTGTACACAGACTTCTTGTCGATGGCTATAGGAGGACCATTGACAATGAATAAGAGTGAGAAATATGGTCGGCGAAGAAAGGGCGAGGCGCTAAAAAGCATCGGTATCGGTAGCGATACAGAAATCGCGTTACCATAAATTTGTAACGTAAATACTTTTCCGATACTAATTTTAAAAAGTATCGCCGATACGCACTCCGATACCGAAAAAGTATCGATTACTGCGACGGCGATACGTACAACACTGTTAGTGACTCCAGATACAAACAGAAAGCACACTAATACGATTGTCCACACTGCCTCTCCCTCGAGATATTGCGTTGACCCCATAATTTTCATGGAAGTGGATTTCTATTACGATTTTTAAGACGTTAGGTGAGACGCCCTGCATGTTTCGATACCAGCTGCCCAGACAAGAAGTGAGAGGGCCCTTCGGCAATGACAAATATGAGCTGCAAGAAAGGACACGCAGCTCATCACTAAACGCGTCGAGCAGCTGGTGTTCTTTCGTGAAGACATGTAGATTTTCACACGTTTTCACGCAAACTGCAGTAAACAGCAATACTTGGAAGTTTTAACTTCGGAATTATTCGTAGCAAGTCATCATTCGCTTGGAATTCTCTTTGAACCCCAAAAATAAGCGTTCCCACAAGCCTAGCCGACATTCGATTGTCTGAACCGAAGAAGAAACCGGATAGTCATTAGCAGAGCCGTAGCAAGGCAAGTTGGCGCCCAGGGCAGGGTAAATCTGAAGCGCCCACCCCACCTTTCCCACTGCCGTCGGAAGTCACGTAAGCAAAGAAATGAGAACGCTTATATGCACTGCCGAGATAGTAAATTCAAATTTTCTTCGTTCCCGCTTTATCCTATCCAAACAACCTGCCAGGGCCTGCCGTTCGCGGGGGCGCCTGACGAGGGCGCCCAGGGCGGCTTCCCCTCTCGCCCCGCTGTAGATACTGCTCTTGTGATTAGTGTCTTCATCTTCGAACAAACGTGCAAATTACGAGACTGAGTGTTGAGAAAAATAGACGAGATGGGAATACGGCCGCGAACATCTCCCCATGATATCAACGGCGCGCACCAAACTGCCAAGGGGGCCGTGGAAACAAAACAGCCTATTTCTCTAGGGAGCAGTCGATTGGAGCGGCAGCGAAAGATGAAGCGGCCGCAAATGGAAAAAATAACGTAGTTCTGAACAGTTTTATGGGACGTGTAATAAATTCCTTCGCTTTCTGACGGTGTACACCACAACGAAAATCTGACCATAAAAAAACTTGTTCTCCACCGGACTTCCAGCACGGAATACGGCTTGTGCCGTTCGCAGAGCAACCACATGATGAACCAATACATACGAAAAAAAATAATAAAAATAAAATAAAAAAGGTGTTAGGCGTGCAGGAAAGAAAACGCGCGGGCGTGGCTAACTTCAACTGTACTCAAAAATACACTCTCAGAAATGAACTTCACCGCATAGCACGCTCCTAGCCAACCATGATCTCGAGTGATATCGTTATCTGCCCTGATTTGTTAACAACGGGATGCGTACGCCTTTTCTGTGACAATTATGAACAGCATAAGTGTCACAAAAAAGGCGTACGCCTCCCGTTTTCAACAAGTCGGGGCAGATAACGATATCATTCGAGATGATGGTTGGCTAGGGGCGTGCTATGCGGTGAAGTTCATTTTTGAGAGTGTAACAAAGACGTGTGGCGGCCCGTGTGTGATGACGAAGACGTGCCTCTGCTGCCACGCGCTACGGCGCTGGCACGGCAGTTCTACCGGCACCGTCCTAGCGTGAGGCCACGTCCATCTGCCCCCTAGGACATTCCATCATCGCTGGTCAGGACTCATGTAGAGGAACTCCACCTCCTCTACAGACGGTTAGGAGCATCAACTATTTTGTCTTGTTTTTACAACAAGTCTTGTTTTTAATTTATATAGTAAATAGTTGATGCTCTTAACCGTCTTTGTTATTTTTGATTCTATCGCCGGAAACTTGTACATTGTTTTTCTTCACGCTCTACGATGTTCAACTATACTCCTCTAGGCTTAAAGCAATGGAAAGAGGAAGACAAATTTTACACCTTTCCATACTTCGCACAATACCATGTGGGACGGTGGTGATGGTGGTGGTGGGGTGGTATTCCCGAGCGGTACGCCTGCCTTGCGGCATGTTGCTCGGTGAGGGTGGGGCAGTGCGTCCTGGGACGACTTCACAGGGAACTGTGCCGCCATTTGTCTTGAAGCGGTTGGCGTAGCATGCTTATCCGGATATCCGCTAAGCCACGGGAAAAGTCACATGCGACTCCATGATGTAGAAGACTATGAGTCTGGGCACACAGAGGGACGACAGACAACACACAACACAAAAGTTTGAGTCGTGTGTTGTGTGTCGCCCTCTGTGTGCCCAGACGCAGGGTTCGCCATTATGGAGTTCATCCACCAGCTATCCTGCCTCTAGGCCATTTTATCAGCCATATGTGACTAACAGAAATACAGTGAGAGTTGGCTATATGAAAGAATTCTGTTTGAACACGTGGAAACTGCTGTGATCACAGCTCATAAGGCTTGAAAAGAAAGACCTGCGGGCATCTCCTTCAAACTTTATCCCGTAGTGCCTCCTATCCTTGCACAGAGATCGGACATGGTGTCTCTCGTATTCTCATATAAGGCAAATTCTTACAGGATCTGCGTGTTGGTTTGAATGAATTTTGGCTACTGCAACTGATGTTTATTTTAAGAAAAATCTCTACTTCATATAAGCCACCTGAAAATTCACTGCACCTTTGACAGGAAGCACATTCCAAAGCTAACTGTATCAATATCCGATAATCACCTATAGAGAAAGACCAGTCATTGCATAAATCAAAATGCTACGGTGATCCTGTTTTAGCAAATTTTGAGCCAATCCGCACTGCGTGTTGTGTCACTTGATTAGTTGTTTTTCGGCGTACAGAACGTCCTCGATGTACCATTCCTTCGAACTTCAGCTCCCCCTATATGCATGCAAAGGATTTCCGACCAGCTCCCGTGGCATATAGGACGATCGCTTTCCACGCCGAGACTGGGAGGTGACACGGGTTCGAATCCTGTCACCGACTGTGCTGTCTGAGGTTTATTTTCCTGGGCTTTCCTATGACTTTCCGGACGAATGTCGGCACAGTTCCCCGTGAAGTCTGCCCAGGACGCATACTCACCCCCGTGTCCCCCACTCCTTCCTGCTGTCCTCTCTCCGTCTGTCCACGTCTGTACGCTGCTCATAGCCACAATTGCTTCGCAGCGCTAACACGGAATTAAAAAAAAAAGGACCTCCGACACCCCCCGCTTCGAAGGTAACGTAAATAACCAATTAAATAGGGCAATGTTGCCTCCCACTCCAATAACGAGGGACAATACGGTCTCCAGTGTAAGACCTTTCTGTAGACCACGTATTCTGCAGTATATAAATGAATTCCAAGGACTCTGCTGAGCCTTCGAGTTAATTAAACCCATTGTGCAACTCTACAATGTGGAGCCTCGTTCCAACGCGGACTCATCATTCTGTGCAATCTTTCCTCATTAACTTGGTATGACGACACACGGTACGATTCCAGTCGGGTATTCGTCCGCCCCTAGACTCATTATCTTTCCCCATTATGGGCAGTAGATAACCAGTTGTCTCCCCGTATCCCGAAGAAGCTATCTAGACTCTAGAGCCTTTCGAAGTGGTCTACTCACGTTTCTCGATCTCCGAATATAAGGTTGCGCGATGCTACGTAATGTATTACGTAACGTTATATTCTGACGTACTATAGTGACGGGTTCTGACGTGGTTGTATGCTGGCGTGATGCCGTACGAGGACTGTAATGCGTCCGTTTATTGGTGGAGCCGAAAGATACAGAATAATGTCAAATCGGATTACGTGGATAATAGACGAAATTCCCGATTTGTCGCTAGCAAAAAAACATGACTTCCGGTTTTTCACACGTTAAATTCAAAGCAGGTAACTTAACCTATGGATTACTTCCGTCCCCTTCACCACGCGTCAGTAGGTCACTCTACTGAAGAATGAGGTATTTATTCCTTTTTTCTTAGATAACCAAATCTTGCTGGGGGTTCCTGAAGCACGCATAATGCTACGTTCATTGCAAATTTACAGTGCAGTGAATTACAGTGTGTTTCAACGAAACTCATAGTGCATATGTCTGAAAAGTTTCTCAACGAACAAAAGGCGTGCATACCCCGCTGTAACGATTGGCAAGGTTCGTCGGTAATTTACTGAGTAAAACAAACAAACAACTAGGTGCAGGTGAATGTAACGTAATTGTTGTTGTTCCAAAACAGTAGTATTTCAGCTACCGCGTTGAACGAGGTTCCTATACACTCGCGACGTTCCTGGACGCTTGATATCGCTCGAACAGAGCCGTCACAAAACGCTCTCCCCCCATATTCCATGTCGCCCTTCCTACGTAGACACTTATCCATATCACCCTTCCCCTCTACCACGTTCCTTCTTGGAAAAATGAAGAACAGAAGAGATGTTACGCGTTGCTACATTGTGCAATTTATCCCGGAAGTTGTACTTTTCTTTTATGGCAATCGTGCTAAGACTCTTTCGGGCGTGATGAACGAGCTAGACAGAGCAGCCTCTCTGAAAAAGAAAATAAATACCGCGCAGATTTTGTCGCCATCGCAGAAACACGTTTGTCAGGAGCAGATAGATGTTCGTTAAGACGTTCGTTTTAGGTTTCTTCAGATTCCGCCACAAGAACGCATTTTACATGTACCGCACGAGGTAAGAAAGGGAATGCTAATTTTGAAAACAAATGTAATAATTGAGGCTTGTGCAGTGACGTCACGTTTGGTCACATGACATTGGAAAACATGGCGCCGCACCGGAGTCACAGTAAGAGTAAGGCATGCCGTGAGTTGCTGCGGACGTCATCATGACGTTGGTAGACAGACTGAAACCGAAACAAATCGGAAGGGGAGGGCGGGGATCCCTCCCTTTCCGATACTTCCGGTACTTGTTGGCTGCCCCCTACTGAAAGAAAAGTAGGACCGAAGGTGGCGTCCCTTTCAGAGACCATTGTAATCCCCTCGAGACCGTGGCTCTCGGGCGCGACTTTGTTCGCCCCCTAGCTTTGAGCGTAGTTCAACTCTACCAAATTGGTGGCGCTGTCGAAAACTATGACGTCATTTGTTTACGAACAGGAAGAGGTGTATTACGAGATGAAATTGTGAAAACACACGCTGCTGCGTCATTCGGCCCGCAGTAAGACGCCTATGACGCATCCCCATGTTTTCTCATGTCACGTGGTTTCAAAGGCTGCGCGTGACGTCACGTACACGGGCCTCATTGGAGTGTTGTTGGTGTGCAGCACCCTTTTATGGTGAAGTCCGTTCTTGCTTCTTACGCGGTGGATAAGAAGAGTACAACACTGGAAAGTAGAGAAACACACACACACACACACACACACACACACGCGAGAGGACACCAACGCACGAAAAAATGCAAGAAAGTGAAGAAGCAGCAAAACGCACTGCTGCTGCTGGTGATGGAGGTATGATGTTCTAAGGAAGAGGAGTGAGGTCTGACTGTTGAAACAAGCTAAGCAAACTGCTCAGCAAACAGCCATTCTGCATGGGGCAGAAGAAGTAGAAGAAGAGGAGGACAATCACTTATCAAGCCAGGCCAGTGTAGAGCATCTATAACTCCGAGAGATCTTACTTGCTAGAATGTAGAACTACGATCAAACACACAAAGACATACATCTAAGCACAAGCACACGAAGAAGAAGATTGCGAGCTCAGAAACCGCCCGCGAAGAGATCTCATTGGTAGAAGAAGAAGAAGAAGATTACTGGCCACTGGCTGGTGGCCACTGTTCCTAGTGGCGGAAGGAGAAGAAGATTACTGGCCAGATTAGCCCTGGCCAATCTTCCTTGCGGATCGCAGCCATCTTCCTGGGGAGAAGAAGAAGAAGAAGATTACTCTGCACGAAACCCTGGCCAATCGCCCTGTGTGGCTAGTGGCCACCGTACCTAGTGGTGGAAGAAGAAGAAGAACAGTAACCTTAGAACGATGTCTGCTCCGTCACCCAGTACACCAGCATTGTCGGTCGACAAAGTGTCCAAACCACAGTATGCCTGCTTCGGAGTCACGATCCTAGCAGCGTCGATCGGTGCCATCTACTGGGCTTCAGTCCTGGTCACTCGCAATATATCAGAACCGCAGCGCACGTCGGTTGTAGAACCATTCTGTTGTCCGCAAGAAGCACAGCGCCTTTTTCTTATTGTCAACACGAGCTTCGATCCATGCCTGGGCTTCTACGACTATGTCTGTTCCGGTGTTACGAGCATCGACAAGGAGCGAGCGGCAATGGCAATGGAATCCCTCTTAGAGTCTGTTCGTGACGACAGTGACCCTCAAGGTCATTGTCGTGACGGTTTCAATGGCCTTCATGGTCATTGTTGTGCAGGGCCAGGTTTGGTCCTACACACACTCTACTGCTCTTGCCTGTCTGCGGTGCGCGGCGGGTTATCACCCCTTGTCACGCAAATTGCAACCAGTATCGCTGAGGAAATGGCTATCAAACCTAAGATGACCCGAGCAGAAGTTGGAAAGTTTTTGCTGGATTCTAGCATCAAGCTGCACCTGGACAGTTTCATAGCTACAAGACCTTCAGGAAGTTTTGAACCATGGCTTGTGGACACGAACAAAGTTTGTCCGCGCTGCTCGATGTCTGTCGTATCCTCGTTGAACAATGTTCTTACGGCGCATATAACCGTGGAAGACCTGTTGCATTTTGAGTCTGAAAATATGCGGGACTACAACTTCACAGCACGCTTACGGGATGTGTCCGAACTGGCGGATAGTCTCAGCGTCCCTGTGGATGTTGTAGTAGACGCGATGAGTTCGACACTGTACGAACTGAACATTACTGAAATTTCCGTGCCAAGCAAAAGTGACCTGGACAGCATACTGAACGCGTTTTCCATCGAAAGGCTGCAACCTGCCAGCATCATCTACATGGTGTACTGCGTTGCTCGCCGTGTCGCATCGAACATATTTATTCCTCGCGTCCAGGTTGGCAGACCTCCTCAAGGCATAAAGTCTACCACATGTTTAGCGATTGCCCGTTCCATGAAGAACCTCGTCGAAGAATTCATCATCCAATCTCTTACGAATAACATTGTTGATGAAATCATCACCGACATATATCGCCTTGTGGAGGTATCTGTCTTAAGGACATTTATTTCCAGCCCGATATTCTCAAGCAGCGACAAGTCTGCTGTGCCGAAGACCCTACACAGGCTGCAGCTAGTGCTGCTGACAAACTTTTCTGCCGAAAGCGTCTCTTTACCGGCGATGAACCACTCCGATTTTGGGGGCAACTACATCAGAAGCCTATCGTATGAATCTGCGGCTGAAAGGGTGAAGAGGCCACGGGCTCTACCAGGGCTTATAGAAGAGCTCGATAGAGACAGTATGTTGTACAACGGGACCTTTGTTCATGTGCTGCCCAGTCACTACTTCTCGGCGAGGTTCCTTGAGCAGAAACGTCTGCTCTTCAATCTACCTGTCCTTGGTCAAGGGATGGCAGAAGCAATGTGGACGTACCTTCTTGGTCTGGACCAGTGGAGCTTGGAAACGACTGCTAAACTAAAAAACGCCCACGCCTGCTTTCAAGAAAAGTACTTTAAAGGACAACCTAATGATTTCGCAGTTGATGCTCTCATGCACACGATGGCACTGGAATCCATATTAAGAGTCGTGGACAAAGGGGAATGGTCTGTCCGTAAACACGCCACGGGCTCATGGAACTTGAGCAACGGACAATTTTTCTACATTCGCTTGACAGAAAGATTGTGCGTTCATCACTCAAAGGACAATGGGAGCGTTCACCTTGTGGATGTCATTATGAGGCATTTTCGAGATTTTCGAAGCACTTTCAGCTGCCCCCGTAGTTCGGCCATGGCTCAGAAGACGGGTTGCTCCACTTTAATATTTAAGTAAAACAAAGTGCCTCGTTGCTTTACTGGCCCATACACATATATTTATACCGACATTTATACAGGGTGGGTGCTCTAAAAGATCGGTAACATTTTCGTGCATGACGTGATACTTCCTTGACCGATACCTCGTCGACGCACAGACTCCCGCTGCCTCAGAGTAAAGGATTTATGCCAGAGAGACCCATGAAAAAATTATGATTACCAAGCACTGTGTAACAAAATAAATACGACCGCGCGAACCTTCGTCTCAATCCATCGGTATCGCTCATAGGAAATGCACGAAGACGAAAGTTTGCGTGGTCGTATTAATTGTTTTTTTTTTTTTTTTTTTTTTTTTTTACGCCGTGCGTGGCAACCACGATTTCTTCGTACATTTCTCTGGCACAAATTATTTACTGTGTGGTTAGGGGAAGTCTGTCTCTCAAGTAGACATAGCGTCACGCGCGAAAATGTGACTGACCTTTTATAGCACCCACCCTGTACATTTACGGACGATGATGTTTGCAAAAAGTTGTTATATTGAAAATATATGGCGTGAGGTGCCGGCGGCGAGCTGCATGGTCGACAAACTTTAATCGCGACAAACCATGAGTGCGTTGCAAGATGCCGTTAGTTTGCCCTTCTACCCTGACCGTGTGACTACTAAAAGACTAGGACTAAGTGAGTTCATGCTAAAGGAGCAAAAGGCTTTTTGAGTTGATCTGTAGGAATCCATTTGCTGGGCATTTGGAAAAGTAACCAAAGTGAATAGTGACAGGAACGGAAAGGTGGGAAGAGGCTCCAGGTTTACTTTTCTTCAACGAAACAGAAGGGCCAGCAATCACGTCCGCTGCACGTGTTCTTTTTTTGTTTTGTTCTTTTGCTTCTTAAGTAGACTGTAGCATTCGAAGATTTACGCTTCAGCGAGTGAGCGTAGGCGCAAGCGCGGAGGCCGCTGTGAACTAACTATATTCGGTTCTAGGTGTTTATAATTTTTTTAGACATCCCGAAAGGCGCGACAAAAATGAACGCCAAACCAAATTACAGTAGTATCAGATTGAATTGGCTTATAACATAATGAAATAACAGGGTAACTTCTCTTTGTCACTTATCTTCGCCCTACCTCGAAAAATATAAACACCGCAAACCGCAAACCATATAGGCAAAGCTACCATTCAGGCAATCATTCCGCTCAAAAATCATTTATGTTAGTGCATTCTATTTGTAGTCGGCAACCATGGTCCCCAGTGAAACTATATAACATTTACCCGAGCATTCCCTGAAACTCTCAAAGATGATTTTCCAGTTTTACGCGACGATGTATTTGCGCGTCGTAACCTGGGCTTTGTCATGGCTAGCGCGATATGAAATGAGTATAACTTTTAATTTGTAAGTGCGTGATAAACTGAGAAAGATAACAGAGACTCATTCAAAACACACACACGCACAGAGGAAAAAAAACTGTTTATGGTCGAAATTGCCCTGAAACGCTTCTTTATAGCGTAATCTGCCTCATGTGCGTCACATGGCAGCCACCGACGTGTAGATCAATCAGCGTCAAAGGCTCTTTTTTCTTCTTCTGTGAGGCTGATTATTTCTCTTTCTCGGCGTAACCATTTATATTCTATTTTGCGCCCGTGATTCAAGTTGCTTTGCCAAATGTATTCCCTATAAGGAGTAAGTTATGCTTTTTCCGGAAGACTGGCTGATCGATGTCGAAGAGAATAGCCTCACTAAAGAAAGGACGCAACATGACATTCATTTCTTCATGGAAAAGCCCGAAGTGCCTCGCGGCGGCGTTGCACGCATGAGTGCGGCCAGGAGAGACTACAAAAGCAGGAACAGAACGGTCAATGCACATCAGAAGTTCCTTGCCGAACACATTATAATATGCAAAAGAGGCACTAGCAACATTTGATTAACTACGTAGACGTATCTTGAAAAGGAGCTAGACGTAATTCCACGAAACGTCCGATTTTAAATTGATCGTCGTGTTGGAGGCTTCGGTTAGAGAGAGCTAATGAAAGAAGAACCAGTATTTAGCTACAGGAAGGCCAGAAGACAGTTTACGAAGGCGGCATTAAAGTGCAAACCTTTCTCCGAGCGGCATTAAAGGTGCCGTTACCTTTACCATAGAGAGTTTTAGTATAACGTCCGCTGTCGCCTTTAACGTGAGGGATTGTTGCTTGGTGTTTCTGCGCAATGCGCAAAGCTCTGCTTGTGTCTTGCGCTTCACGAAGAACACAACGGATGAATCCCGCGTTGTTTTTGTGTTGCTGTAAAACCGTGTATTCACACTAGCGACATTCCCCGGAATACTCCAGCAGAAGATGCGAAAAACGTCATAGCTTACTGTTGTCACGTGAGCGCGAGCGCTCAACGTCACGCCCCTTCGTGCTTTTCTTACCATGTGACATGATATCTGCGGCTCAGCCACAAGATATTCCGTAGCAGACGACAGGACCAAGGGTGTCGTTTGCTATGAACGCAGTGCCGCGCAAATGCTCGACATAACGCGCGGCGGAACTTCAGTTCCGTGAGCAGTTTTTTTTCTTGTTTTTGCTTTTTCTTCCGCTGGGATATTCCGTGGGAATGTCGCTCGTGTGAATACACGGTAAACGTAACAGCACCTTTCATTTCTCGATGATGAATTCTTGTATTGTAGCGCCCCTTTAACAGATGACGTACTGCTTGTAGCTGTTTGTTATGAAGCGAGCTGGTAGTGCAACGTCTCGAAGTCAAAGCAGTTTCGCTTTCGCGCGCCTATGCTCTTGTCGCGACCGCTTCTACTGGTTTGGATTCCTGAATGTCCGAAAGTCCGAAATGCGTTCGTTCCTTCCGTTACAGATGTAAACGCTGTTTCATGTAATGTGTTGTCAATTCCTGTTACAAAATCTACTTGTCCAAAAAAGATGCGGTCAAAGGTATTTATCTGCTGGGAACTCTTTGCCACGACGTGCGTCCGTTTCCATTAGAAATTTAATTTTTTCGCGGGAAGTTAAATTTTCAGAATTGAACTCGAAATTTTGACAAGTGAAGGCAACGTTTTTTTTTTCTTGCCAGAAACAGACAGCCCATATAGGAAATACCCAGTTCTATTCAAAGACACGTTCCAGGTTTCACTGGCAACAGCTGAAAAAAGGAAAGAATGACAGAAACAAAGAAAATCGTCGTTCTGAGACAAGTGAAGTGCCGGTCACCCTCATTTCGCAGTCATGAAGCGCTGTGTGTTTGGGGTGGGGGTGGGGGGGGATCGGCTTGCCGTTTGACCTCACCTATGTGGGCAGCGTCACGACTGTAGCCAGGATGAGATGAGATGATGTGATAATAAATGAAGGAATGATGACGGCCGAAAGTTAAGATCTAGGACGGTCACTGCCAGACGTAGTGAGAAGACCGAGCAAAGAAACTTATATAGTCTCATAGTCTTTGGGCGAGCCCAGACTCCCGGAGAAAGCAGACGAGGCAGCGAGTTTTTGAATGTCTTTCCGTGAAAGGGCCTCTGGGATGCGTGACACCATCCAGCATAGGATTCCTGCAGTGTCTAAGGTATTTTTCCCGAGAGGAAGTCTTGTCCCACCCGTTCAGCTCAGTGTCACGCTAGCATCAGTTGCAGCTGATAATAGCATCCCCGTCCACAAGTGTCACACCGCGGAAATGCAAAGGAATTGCGGAGGGAGGCAGCTGAAAGACAGATAAGAGAAACGATACGCGGCGACACAGGGATGATATTATTAGCTGAGACGGCTAGTGTGACACTGAGAGAGGGAGATGGAGGGGTAGGACAATACTCCCTCTCACAGCGCTCGATCACTTCGAAATAAGGGTGGCTGGCACTTTGCTCCTCTCAGAACAACGATCTTCGAATATTTTTCCCCCTTTCAGTTGTTGCCAGTGCAATAGCCAACGTGTATTTGAGTGGGTTGGGGTATTTCCTACATGGGCTGTAAATTTCTGGCCAAATAGCGTTGCCTTCATTTGTCAAAATTTCGAGTTCAATTCTGAAAATTAA
Organism: Ornithodoros turicata; assembly: GCF_037126465.1. Taxonomy (NCBI): domain Eukaryota; kingdom Metazoa; phylum Arthropoda; class Arachnida; order Ixodida; family Argasidae; genus Ornithodoros; species Ornithodoros turicata. The sequence goes on from NC_088207.1 coordinate 40,113,180, forward strand.
AGTTCCCCCCCCCCAAAAAAAAAGAAAACACTATAGTAAGACCGACGCAAGTCGCGGGAAAAGTTGCCAGAAGATATATACCGTTGACGGTATATTTTTTAGATGAGCTAATAACATGGAATACCTCGTATAGGTACAACACGCTTGTGATTTTTTTTTTGTCCATATCTTAATTTTTTAAATGTAGAATATATGGTTTGACCTATAGTTTGGAGCAAGGGTCGCGAACACGCGGTCCGTCATCAACTATTCTGCGGCCCAAGGGTCTTTGTCGACCGAAACTCAACGAAGAATCAGGAATTAATCTAGATATTAAAGCCTTTTTTACCCCTTTTTTTTAACGCTAGTTTTACCCTTGCTCGGCTGCGTAGAGCTGCATGAATGACCACGTTGGTAAACTAAACTTTTTTTAATTCTGTGTTAGCGCCGCGAAGCAACCGTGGCTGTGAGCGGCGTACAGACGTGGACAGATGGAGAGAGGACAGTAGGAAGGAGTGGGGGACAAGGGGTTAGTATACTCCCTGGGCCGACTTCAGGGGGAACTGTGCCGACATTCGTCTGGAAAGTCTTCGGAAAACCCAGGGAAAACCTCAGACAGCACAGCCGGTGACAGGATTCGAGCCCGTGTCACCTTCCAGTCTCGGCGTAGAAAGCGAAACCACAATGCCACGGGAGCTGATGGTAAACTAAACTGGATACCAGTATTGTATTTACTGTATGAAGGGGAAAACAACTGTGTCTCAGCTGGCAATCATAAGAGGCTCAAGAAGATGAAAAAATAAGAAAGATGTGAGAGCCTCCGAGAGATTTTCGTAGCGTCCCTCGTTATTGGAGTCTTGCTTCTGCAATATCCTACTTCGATAAAAAAAAATAAAGAAGACCCGTCGCCAGGATATTTAGTTCGAGCAACGAAATTGGAATGCATCGGTATTAGTCGTGGTCATGCGAACGAACTTTGTATCGTAGGTTTTCTCTGCGCGGATCCAAGCTAATGTGATCATGCTGTGTGCTTTGCACATATGAAAAGTATGCTATAGAATGTGGCTCACATGGCTTACGTGTCTTAAATGTGGCTTAATATTTGTACACCATATGTCAACGGGATCAAGGTGTTGATGTCCTACCTCTGCATCTACGTTTTGCGAGGAAGTCCTTTACTGCCATGCCCGTATTTTAATGTTCGCGTTTCTTTGTGAACCTTCGTATTATGATACTTTGTGCATGAGACACATTCATAGGAGATTCCTTCCTCCTCAATGTTCTCTTCTTCTTTCGTAACGAAAAGAATCAAAAGGAAGGAGATGACCCAATTGGCAATGATGTTGAAAAAAGCTTCATTGCGTTTGGGCGAACCAAACGCATCAGTGCGTTACAGCAAACGCTATCTCCCTGCAAGTCACAGTTAGTGTTTCTGTCGGTTCTATTGCTTAAATTATAAATGAGTTACGAAGCCGACTCCGGCTACTATTGCACTGTTTTACCCTAAAGTGAGTAACTTGAGAAGAAACTAAAGCCATACAGTCCGGGCCGATATCTGAAAATAAAGCAGAGTCTTTCCAGAACATCAGCAAAAACACATCACAAAGCAAAAACCTGCACACTGTGAATATGAAACGCCGTGGGGCAGGGTGCACTTGTGTGCTTGTACGAAGAACAGTATAGAGGGCTGCGTCCTACTGTGAAAATCTTATCACCAGCGGCATGGCCGAATGGGTTAAGACGTCCTCTAGTTGGTGATAGCCAAGGTCGTGCTGAAGACTGGGAAGTGGTGGGTTCTCCCGCTCCTCGTCTGTACACCACCATCTGTCCACGTCTGTACGCCGCTCAGAGCCACAGTTGCTTCGCGGCGCTAACATTGAACTAAAAAAACAAACAAGCAATCTTATCGCATCGACACACTTCAGGTGAATATCGTATATTATACCAATACGAGTAGAACATTGTTGCACACGAACGAAATCAGTTTACGTTACTGATGGATAGCCAAACTGCGTATTACTCGTCGAGTACACCGTCGAAACTACGTTTCATGCGCACAACACTGCGTCTAAAACAAAAGAAGTCGGCTACGTAGACATCGTGTGCAGTAATCCAGTCGGGAACATGCTGTTGCTTCACAGATTGGGAACTGTTTCTCACCAGACGTCGCCTCGTGTCGTTTTACCGCAATATTTTACTTGTAAATTAAAAATATTTAGCGTACTGAATATGCAGCGCTAAAAATGAGGAGTGCTGGGTTTACAAGCAACAAGTTGTTAAACTACGTCGTCCGCATAGCCTGTATGTCTGCTGACAATGCCTTTAAATACGCTAAAACACTGTCGCGGAAAGCTACCAGGATGCAAGGGAACACTACGACATTTTAGAGCGCAGCTCTTAGCCGCCCGTTCCTGCGTCGGTGCAGCGGCGTCGGTGTTGTAACGGGCAGAGCGAACGGGGAGCGAAGCGAAGGATGAAAGTATTTGTTTATTTGTTTGTTTGAGCGTGGGGAGGAAAGCAGCGGGGGAGCGTACGGCGAGTGTGAAGAGGGCGCGAGGAGGAAAGCGAAGAAGGAGGGAACGGCGAAAGCGAAGAGGGGACGAGGAGGAAAGTGAAGGAGGAGGGTGCTACGCGAGCAGTCGAATGAGCCACGCTGGGTCTGCGGCTTCTGCCCATATAAGCGCAATAGGACACGCTCATGACCATCAAGAACTGGGATAGGAGTGCTACCTGAAGAAAGTACTATATGTGGAAAATAAAACAGTGCTGTGTAACTCAACTTCACACTGCTGCAATCAAATTTCGCATTACCGAATATCGTAATCGTCCAGTGAGTTTTTTTTTTCTTTCGACAATACTCATGGTGTTCTGGGCTCGCTTGCACGAACATTGTTCCTCAGTGCTGTGCTCCGTAGCTGCGGTAGTGATTTTTGCACACGGTACTGCCCCCGATGCTTCACTTTCTTCTAGCACTGGCAAGGCTACGGAGTACAGCCACGAGGGAATAGCCTCAACGTTCGTGCGAGCTCTCCCTGATCTTTTCGCCTGCGACTGTCTAATGCCTTCCTCAATTTACCCTCAGGAAATATTTTAGACTCGACCCTGATTAATGAGGGGGGTCCCTCCAGTATGTCCTTTTAAATCCTGCTTTGTTAATTGAAACGTGAGGAGCCATTGCTGCCGAAATCTCTTCCGTTTACTCGAACTGCGTTAAGACGCTTAATTGATGACCAGCTTTCCTTTAGAACACGGTTTCGTCGTCGTCTCCAATCGTGCTGCGCGCTATTATCCCTTTAGTAAGGACCAAGGTAAGTAAATGGTAAGGACTAAACTACAGGGAGGGTCGAATTTTTCTTCGGAACGCACTTGCACGACGCGAACACAAACCCGATGTGTAAGGTAGCGTCCTCGTTAAAGTATTCCACACTGTGCAGCCGCTGGGGATCGTAAAAATCACGCGAAGGACCGAACTATTTTCTTTTGTAAAGCCACTACTATTTTGTGACTTAGCGATCCCCATTAGGGTTCCAGCTTGGGTCACGAATGTGAGGTGGCATCATTCTTTCTACCATTGAATGAGATATTCTTTTTACAGCGACAGCTGTTAGTGGCTCATTTCCCGAGATTGCGGCGTCGGCATCGTCCGCAAGAGGAAAAGCGAACGCAGTATTAGTGACGACGACGAGGACAATGATAGCATGGCTATGGCGGGCTAGAAGGACCATAGCATGGCGCTTGAGTATTAGGTGGGCAAGCTTGAGAAAAAAAAAAAAAAAAAAGAACGAAAAAAGAAAGAAAAAAGAAAATGCCCTTAGCGGTTCTGGTTCAGACGCCATGGAAATAGCGGGTCCTGCTGACGCACAAGGTCTGGTTCGGGCAGCGCAGAGCTCGCGAAGACCCAGCCCGTCGTGGAAACCGAGGCCGCAAAGAAGAGAGTGCCACTTTAGGAACCCAACGTGCGTGCCGACGAAGCTGAGGCAAAACAACATAGGTGCGAAGACCCTGCAGTGCGTGGCGCCGAAGCAGAGGCAAAAGGCGGACTCAGGGGCAAGACCCTGTGGTACGTGCCGCTTGAAGGAATGTTCGCACGTCCAATTGTATGTATGGCGAAAAAAGATGGTTCAGTACGTATGTGTGTGGACTTTCGCCAGTTGAACGCGGCAACGCAACCGGATCGTTACCCGATGCAAACAGTAACTGAACTTTTGTTCGAAGTAGCAAAGGCAAATTTCATTACGGTGTTGGACATGAGCCGAGGTTACTGGTTGATCTGGAATCTCAAAAATTCACTGCGTTCGCAGCACCTAGCGGCCTGTACGTGTGGAAAGTAATGCCGTTTGGGTTACGCAATGCAGCCGCCTCATGAACGATCAGTTCTGCAATCCAATCCAATCCTGCAGTTTTCCAATCCAATCCAATACATAGATGGTGTAGAAATCTACTCGATGACGTGGAACGATCATTTAAGTCACTTACAAAAGGTTCTCGAAACTATTCTCGAAAGGTTCTCGAGGCCTGGTATTCTTGACTGAGGCCCAGTGCCGACGGTGGTGTCGCTGAAATTCGCGTTGTTTCAACCGTAACCGTCCTGTGATTTTTTCTCATCTTCTCTGACTGCCCATCTACCACAATATCCAACTGGCACTGGGGCGCTTCGCCACCCGTTTAAGATGGCTACGCTACAACAATCAAGTAGAATAAGGTGTATAGGCTGGTTGGTACGACTACATGAAATAGGCGACAAAAGGAGACACAGACGTCAAGGGTGCCCTACAGAGATCCTGCCCGCACAGCATGCAAAAGGCTTTTGCTGACCAGTTACACAGATTGCGGAAAGCCGGTTATTCGGAGGACCTTACAAAAGGAGCAGCCCGGTCTCTGGTAGATGAAGACAACCGACCACAAAAAGCAAGAGGTGGTTCGTCATATTAGGACAGTACCATATACGTCCATGCAGCTACACACAGAGTCACCAACTATAGAAGGTATATAGCGTACAAAGATGGAGCCTCAGTGGTCACGTCCCGTTGAAAAACAAAACAAAACAAACAACTCTGCTCCCTACCCGGTATATACCAGGATACCGGATATGTAACTATAGAAGAAAATGCCATGAGGTGCGAGGCACCGGAAAAGCTTCGTGGAACGGTGCTCTGGGCCCCGATCTTCAACTTTCACATAGCGATCGCCATCGCTATATTTATAAAGTTCGCACGCTCCAATAGCTCCAATGCCGAAGCTCGCGCAAGATCTCTCGGCGAATCACGCACTGGGGGCCGACAACGGCGAGCCTTTTCACCACCACCACCACCACCATGGGCCGAAGTGATGCATTTAGCGCGCGTTATGGGATAACGACATGTTGAAGATCGGGCTCCAGCTGGTGTGGTTTACTCCATCCCACTGACATGCGGTGGTACATACGTGGTGGGGGTACACGAAGATGTATGAATCTTAAATCAAAGTCGTGGCGTAGTTAAGTGTCTACATGAATATGAAAGTGAAGCTATTGATATCTTTTGAAGCAATAGTGCACTCAAAAGGCGCTAATTCGCACTTCGACAGCTTTGAAGGAAACACCCATACACACCCAGCAGTGTACCCAGCCGTGACTTCTAATGACAAACGAAGAGAGAGAGAGAGAGAAATAGACACATAAAGGACCCCTGCTTTCTGTCACGACTACAATGTAAGCAACGACGACTGTAATGAAACACCGCGGTGGCCGTACCATACCGGCTTCACTTGAACTTTTCATACCTACGGCAAGATTAAACATCTGGTTACCTGAAGAGGTTACACTCTATCACACTTTGACCTTTCCCTTCCTTTTTTCTCCCTTCTCTTTTGTCACACTTTGTTAATAGAGTTTTCTGTGCATTATTAGCAGGGCCATAACGACGTGCGCAGCATAATCAATTCCACGATGCTTTCTCAACCTTAACCTGCGAATTACGTTTTTGCTTCTTGACGTCTTCATGGCCGTAACACACGCAGAATATTTCCCTAAGAAAACAACGTGCAGCTGCGTCGGTGCTTTTAATCAAATCTACGGTGCAAGTGCCGCGTCGTTTGGCAATAATTGAATTTTATCCCGGAACTGTCCGGAAGTTAGACTAACTTGGAAATATTCGTCGCGTTGCCTTTCTCCCAGTCAAGTCGGCAATAAAATGATAATTGTGGATGCCTGGAACATCGTCGGGTAACGCAAAGTGCAATTTCGAAACCACACGAGTTTCAGCTTCGCGTATGTAACAATATTAGCGGGTATGGCGCAAGAGTCTCGCAGAAAGCGGCGCACATTCAAGAGGGGATGTCTCACAATCACACAAGGGCCGTTACGGCCTTCACTTCTTCACGGCCGTTACTATAGTTCACGTGGAGAATCTTCGGGTCACGTACGTATGAAGGCAGAGTCACATTGAACATAGAAGTAAGGTGCAAGCGAGCAGGTGTATGCTGTCTGTCTTGTCTTGTGCTGTTCGTTTTTGTGTTTTGCCTTTTGACCTTCCCCCAAGCCCAGGGACATGTTGCCATCGTCTAGGGCATTGCCGTGCTATCGGGTAACTACGATTGATTGACTGATTGATTGCGCATTGTCATTAAGTAGGCGACATACTTATGGAGGTAGGTCCATTTGCAGGTGTTCCAACTCTAGCCTACATACTGGAGAATAACACCACGCCAAGCACGCAGCTCCAAGGACAAGGAGCTTTGGACGGTACGGTCCTAGCTTGGCGACTAGAACATGATCTCCCACTCACCTCGAACATGACGAAAAAGATGTGTGGAAGGCAAAACCCCGAGCAATGTGCCGCCAACCTAGCCAGACAAATCCCCCCCAGGAAGGCAAAAACTGGCGCGAGCACTGTGCAAGTGCGTCTCTACGCATTAGAGGAGGCAGTGAGAGGGAAGAGGGAGGGCGCCGCCGTAGCCAATGGGGCTTTCCGAGTGGAGTAACCGGGAGAGGAGATATGCGCAGAACGGTCGGTTACTTGCAGAGCGTATTCATGTCCTATAGGTGAGCACGAAGACCAGCACGAATGGCGCTGCACCCTGAACTTCCCGAGTCTAGGCTATCGAACGCTATGCGATGTCCGTTAAAGTTAACTTCCGTAACCACCGAAGTGTACTAATTCTGTTCCCATCCCATTGTCATGAATGTATAGCTGTCGTCGTTGTTGCCTCTGTTCATTCCGTGCGACAGGTAAAGGGTCCAAAAGCTTAACAGGGGCCCAGTCAGCGGAAGGCAGGCCATACAGTTCCAGCACCTGGTGTTCCAAAGGTGGAGTGTGGTATGACATCGCAACGAAAACGTGTGCATCGTCTCCAATCCACCTATATCAGCTCTTTTACCGATGAATGAATCAGCTATGCGTCGGCAGGAAAGCACGGTAGCGTGGTCATGCGCCTCGCGTATTCCCAGTTTCCTTGTGAAAACGGTAACACACCTATACATCTGCACATGTTAGAGCTTACGATCTTGGTTCGCAACTGCTTGTTTAAAGCTTTCAATGAGTACGCTCAGAACAAAATCTGCTCTGCGAAAGCCATCTGATGGTAAAATCGGTTGACCATATGCGGAAAAAGCAAATCGATAATAATCAGAGGACTATTCCAAGGAAAAGCCAGGGAGACTGTAGAGGCAGATGTCCATGCTTGTCGAGCTGAGCTGAAGACCTGGAAGTGACAAAGCTAGTTATGGGATGCATCAGGAAGGGATCGCCAGGGTTGCGTCGCATTTTTTCGTCAACTACCGTTCTCTCATAGGATGAATCCTGAGAAACTGAAAGATGTGCTTCCAGAAAGTCGTAATCCATGCAGCGAGTGCCTGGTTTCCCGGAGGTAAGGGGATCAAGAATGCCCGGGACGGCACCGCTGAGCGTTGAAGGGATGGAAAAAGCTCACGACATGGGTGCGACGAAGAAAATAAAAGGTCGTTCGAAACGCCTAGGGCATTTAGAAGAAATTCCCTTACAAACAAAAGCCGGAAGAGGTGCGTGCACTGACCTCGGTCGTTGAACCAACTTGAGTATCAGCATCCACCGCTTTCGTGTACGATCCTGGTTTCTGGTAGATTATATTATATTAGATTAGATATAGACTATCTGAATGATAGAAAGAAGAAGTAGATGAAAAAAAAGTTGGAACTTTCAGAAGCCATTAAAGGCGCCACATGCTCCGTTGCCAGCGATGCGTAACCGCAGCACACTTCGAGATTACAACGAAAAATTACACAACAAAGCAACAACAACAACAACAAAAGAAAGCAATAAAATACAAGAACACAGAAACAAAAGAAAAAGAAGGAGAAAAAAAAACAGTCACCGTCAGATGTCCTATAGTTTGCGTACGGAATTCATTGTTCACATTTCATTACTGAGTCCAGTCCGGTTCAGGAAGACAACTAGAAGGGAGATTGCTTGTCTTTGATTGCTGGGGCTGTCCCAGGGACCCAAGAGCTGAGCGAGAGAAGCAGGACAGTCTGTCATGTGCGAAATACCAGTCAGAAGCGATTCTCTTTCCGATGTAAATCGTCTACACTATATAGAGTAGCAGAACACCTGGTTGTTTCTGCAATTGATGGGGAGGAAGGTTCGTCAAAGCCGTACACAGCAATCTGAATGCAGATATTTGCGGATAGTCTCAAGGCGACCGTGCTGATCTATGTTGGGCGGTGCAGCCGCCCTATGGAAGGAGCCGTGCTTCCACAAAGGTGTGCTCTATAGTAATTACCAGACTCAGCGCTGCTCGCCTGTTTGAGTGATACGCGTTCGACGACAATATCTAGCGAGTGTATCGTACTATCCCTTGGCCACGCTATCAAATTGCATAGTGTAACCAGGTGGTTCTGAAGTGAGCGTGCAAAATGCGAGACGTTGATAGACTAAGCATCGTGATTTCCATTTCTTGAGAAAGTCTCTGTCTCGACTGAATCTGCGACTGCTTGTATAAGCTGTTGTAATGACGATAATGATGATAGCACCCTAGAGCAAGAAAATCGATAGTAATTCCCCTACAGCAGGCGCACTGGGCGTCTGGGGCTCTGGACGATCATCATGAACTCCATGGCAAGTGCGCGTGGTGGCCAGACTTGTACGTGTTTTGAGTATTGTATTTAAAATACTTTTCTCGGTACTTAGTATCTTACTATTTGCGTTTTCCGAGGAATACTTTGTACTATTTTTTAATGTCGTGTTAGCGCCACGAAGCAACTGTGGCTATGAGAGGGGTACAGACATGGACAGAGGACAGCAGGAAGGAGTGGGGGACAGGGGGATTAGTATGCGTCCTGGGCCGACTTCAGGGGGAACTATGCCGACATTCGTCTGGAAAGTCTTCGGAAAACCCAGGAAAAACCTCAGACAGCACAGCGGGTGATAGGATTCGAACCCGTCTCACCTCCCAGTCTCGGTGTGGGAAGCGATCACCTAAAATATATCTCTATATAAATCTATATATAACTATATCTCTATAAATAAATATATCTCTCGACTCTATCTAAAAATACGTTTTTCAGTATTTTCTACTCGGTCCTTTAATTACTTTGTCAATCGTCTTAGCACTACTGGCAGGTTCTCGCTGCCTTTCACAGTTTTCGTTTGTTTGTTTCGTTTGTTGTCGTCGATGCACCACGGGAGGGAAAAAAGGAGAGGGGAATGACGAGAGGAGAGGGAGGGGTGTGCAGTCCCTCTTGCTCTAGAATTCGGGTAATCCAAGAGGATTACCCACCCCAGAAAATATGCGAGCATCCTTCAGTAAGATTTATGGGGATGCTCCCTATACCATCCCACACTCTAAGGAAAAAAAAAGGAGTAAAATGGGGAGTAATTGCAGCTTCTAGTCCCCCTTTATTGCCAGTTACTTCCCATTTTAGTCCCCCAACCCCGACATTTACTCCCCAGGACTGCAAATTATCAGTGAACTTCGCAAATGGTCTTCCGAATGCAACACTCTACGTAAATATGTGCTCTTGGTCGATTTGATGACATCAGGCTGTATAACTCATTCAACTTAGCAATTTTCCACCCACACAGAGTAAGAAACAGTTAGGACTTCTTTCTTCGCAAGTTGTGCCCTATGTATGCCGCAAGGTTTTATACCATTCCATATATCATGGTTGACGGCTTGATTCAAAGTATTTAATGCATGCACACCAATTATGCACCTGGGACTCTTAGAACAGAGCGTGAAATGCAGTCTCCACTCTGTGACATTCATTTACTGCCGTGCATTTACTCCCGAAAGGGAGTAAAATTACCCCTTTTTTCTAAGAGTGCACCATGCTCTCAATATAAGCTTCCGTAACCCCGCAGTCTCTTCCCCTTTAGATTGTCAGTTTTTTTTATGTTATCAGATATACTGACACACCCTTTTCTATTGGTTCCCGGTAACTCCCGTACTTGCTTTTTTTTTTACGTCGTCTATAGGAGCGTCTCATACTGCACGGCTTCATGAGCTCAGTCATGAGTCCTACAGAACATCGTCAAAGCAACAGTCTAGACGAGACACATAAAAACCCACGGGAATCACGCTATGGGTACTCTGTGACCTCACTATGGTTCTTTGCAGCAACATTATAGTTCCTGCGCAAATAAACAATGGGCCATACGCGACCACACTAGACGGAACCCTCGCCATCCCACTGTCGCTGTTCATCGCGGCCAGACACGCTTTCGGTTCTTTGCGAACGCGCTCGCTCTCGTCTTTTGTGAACATGCCCTTGGTTCGTCGAAATTACATCTGTGTTGACTGTGGCATAACTTCAGTTCGGTTCAGCTTGTTTTATTGGACGTTAGTCCAAGGTATCTGGAATAGTCATCCGTTACACGAGAGTCAAAATACCATCACTGTCGGGAAAAGTGTATCGATATATAAAAAAATTACGTTACCTTTTAAATGTGGTGGCTGTCGCACTGGAACGCGGTTTCAAATTATATGAGGCAGTCTTCATCGACTTGCGTAAATCATACAGTTTTGCCCAGCGCTGCTACTCAGAAGATTCGCAACTCTGACGCAATGAGTTGCAATTCTGTCAAATAATAACGCGAAGTTGCGCAAAAATAATTCTCCGAAGGGCCTCTGAGTGAAGACTCCTGACAGTCTGTCACATTCATACTTAAAAATGTGAGCTCTTCTATTGTTGGTGGAGCATACTCCTTCTGTTCAGGGTCATCTTTTTATGCACCTACGAACAAGCGAAACGCAATAAGGCAACCCTATGCACATGGAACAGAAACAAACAAGGCAAGCAAAACAATCAAGAACAAAAGAACTTCCACTTTCTAGATTCAGTTGTGTATGCAATCTCATTTTCTGAAGTTGCCACCGTCATTGTTTTTCGTAACACCGTCGTCGTTCTTCACAGTTAAAGTGATGGCAAGAACTTTCAGGGTTAGCCCCACACAATGCGCACTCACTGCACATTCCCCGTTTGAGTGATGATCGTCTCCTCCTCACGACTACACAGCAAAAGAATGTACTTGCTGTTCAACGGAAATACAGCATTTAAATAAAGGTATACACAAACTTGGTTTGAACGATACGTGCACAAGCACCGCTTCTACAAGCTCCACCGAAGGAAAATGAGGCAAGGGGAAAATTTATTGGTCGGTTTTGTAGGTGTGATGAAACCCGTCGAGAACGGTATACGTTAGAATAAATATTGTTATGCAGCAGCCTTTTGATAGAAGAGAAGAACGGATGGCCCGGCGCGCGAAGCCCGTTCTCTCGGTTTTTTTTCCAGTCTGACGAACAAACTTTTCATGACTCTCTCTTGGCCTGACTTTTCTACATGTTATACCCCTGTCGCACGGGTTAATTTAGTGTCATTTTCATGAACTGCACTGCAACTAAGCGATTGTCACTTTCACTACGTGCTCTTGCTACACAGGCTTAAGTTACGACACATGTTATGATAGTTACATGGCAGTTACGCTAGATGAGAATAAACGGCGGCAAAATCTTTAGGCGTGCGCAACACTATCTTCCTCAGAATGTTTTTCTTTGATGTAGAAACACCTCCTGCAAATCTCTTCAAACATGTGCCACAACAAAAATGTCCGCCGCCGGATCGCCGAGACCGCAAAGTTCTCACAGGCTGTTAACGAGAGTAGTTCTCCTTTCTTCTGCGTTCCAGCCTCAGAACATCACGTTCTATAGAGTAATGACATGTGTTTTTCGGCACATTGTCACACTGTGCTAAAATATAATAAACAACGCTGTTGAAGATACTTGTTTAAAAATATTGTGGTGCCAGGGCCCCTTTCTTTTTCTCAATATTTTTACCTGTACCACAAAGCCTGCCGTCGAGGCTACACACTCGGTCAGCCGAAGAGATGTGAAGTGAGTTCGGGGAACTCACTAAATCGTTAGTGCACTTTCTGCCGAGTGTCACTGAAAGATGTCGTGTGACAGCACACGAATGACACTAATTGCAAGTGTCACTCGTTGAAAGTGACACTAAATTAGTCCGTCTGACGGGGTTGTTACTTCACAATCGAACAATATGAGGGGGGGGCTATTTCGTGTTATGAGTCAGCCTCGCTGAACGACTTGGTAAAATATAAACGTCGCGCTTCCACGAATTTTCCAAAGAAACCGCACGATTTTATAGTTTCGTATTCTCCAAACGTAGCTGACGTCACTATGATTTCTGACGTCCGTCCCCTATCAATAGCGCACGCACCTTCTCGTTCTTCGCTCTCCGCCCCACGTCGGAAGACTGCAAGCTGCTCTGGTGAGGACGGGGAAAGCCGACTTGGAGATGGCAGATTGCGCATATTGTGACGTCATGCTTTTCAGAGCGAGGAACTAATTTTATGACACTTCCACGTCACGTGAAGGAAATGGTTTGGCAGAGTACAATATGAGAGACGTAGATTGCAATGACAGCAATTAGGTAGCATCCTTAAGACACGATATTTAGTTTCTAGTGGCGCTTGAACAACAAACAACAGATTTTTGAGGTGAGGAATGGGGAGTTTCATCGCCAGGGCGATAGTCCACCACATCGGTGGTGGTGATGTGGGGAATAATATAATGAGGTTCTTCACAATAAGGATCGAAGTCCTATTGTGTCCAAAAGGGTCAAAAGAGCTTTGAGAGCAGGGCGTTGGTGGGCTGGATTTGGCAAGGAACCAAGCACTTTTGACAGAGAGAAGGGGCGAAAGTCCAGCTGACTAAGAGAGCCGGAGAGTGTGGTTCGCGGAGGTTGGTAGTGTGGGCAAGGAAGAAAAATGTGCTCCTAGAGCACCGCAGTGACAGCATCTGGGAGAGTCAACTAGTCTCAAGCGGTAACGCCACTGAGCTGTAAAAGGTACATCGAGTCGCATTCGGTGATTAAATGCAGCATCTCGACTGGGATGAACTCTGTTCAGCATAGATGGGGGGGGGGGGGGAATGTCGGTTGTCCATTGGCGGGAAGCCAGGGGTGTCACGCGGCGTCGAAGAATGGAACGACGGTCGATCTCTTCTCAGCAGTGCAATACTCGTCCACTTTCTAGTGGCGCTTGAAGCATTCATACTGCTCACCTTATACTGATGTGGTAGTACTTCGAGTCACTAAATAGGTGTACAGAGTATGGTATTCGTTTTCCGCGGCGGAGCCGCCCTTCGGTGTCCGCGATTGGGCCGATCGTGTCACGTGGTTTCTCTTTCCAAGACCGCGCCGGTTTCCTCAGTTGCGAGCTGGCTCGACTGTATCTCGACTGCGTGCCGTTCTCCGGCGGGGAAGGGGGAGATTGGCGTTCCGTTGCTAGGCGACGCAGCCGCGCCAAACCCAATATGGCGGTCTCGCTCGCCGGCGTGGCTCACTGTCGCTACTCTGCTCCCTATTTAGTGTATCTAGTAGTACCCATTGTGGCTCATTGTCGGGAGTGCACCAAAGTCTAATTATAGTCGTGTTCAACTTAAAGGGAGACTCCTGGACAATCCGAAACTATTATAATGGCCGTGTAAATATGTTCGATACACTCTTCCAAAATGAGAAATACAATTGGTTTGGCAATATGGGACTCATTAGTTGCCAAAAGAGCTGGGAAGCTCAAAACGAAACCGAAACTTCTGAAGGTTCCCTCTACTACCTCCTGTACCATGCGTGACGTCACCGGTAGTCTCGTGTGGGCCACCGGCTGTTTTTCGGGCACGCGCTTTGTAACTTCTTCGTGTCGCATGGATGACCAGTCGTCTGCTTCTTCGATTTCGTTCTAAAATATTCGCCAGCAGTAAAAGCAAGACCTGCAGAAAGCCGTACACGAGGAATACTGGTGAGGTGAAGCACAGTGTTGCTTGACTGCTTTCCCGTTTCTAATCATCTGGGCCACTTGGGGATGAGAACTTGTATTCACTGGAATATCATAGGGTACGGATTGATGTCGCACTGTTACCTCAACACGCTTTTGGTGCGGAGCTTCCCTTTAAGGAGGAGAAGAAATCTAGTCCGTCAACAACATACGCCGTTGGATAAAAAGAAGCAATACTACAAGAAAAAAAGAAAATACTGCAGCGTCACCATGCGCCATCAGTAGGGGTGCGCACTGTCTGCCGCAGCGTAGTGTCATGCGGCCAGTGTTAACAGTCAATACGGAAGCAGAGTGAGTATGAGGGGTTACACTATCTGGCTCAAGGAGGGAGTGTGATCTCTCCGTGTCTAGCCATCCTATCCGCGGCGCAGTAATACTTTAAGAGCTGACGGACTAGATTTCCTTTCCTTCTTAAGTTGTATACAACTATAGCGTGAATACTTTCCAAATAGCCACTAAACTTCTCCAGCCAAAGGGTTGAAAGAAGGCTTAATGACGCTGCGGTGCATCTATCTTCATTCGAGATGATAAAAATAACAAAGATAAGAGGCTATGAGCAGAAACAAGGATAATGCAAAATAGAAACAGGATCGAGGCGATGAAAGCAGGAAGGGTTATTGGAAGAAAATAAGCGCACGGGACCATGACCAAGCGGAATAAAGCGTAAATGGGAGCTGCGCAGCCAGATACGATGTCATTTTTTCGTCTAGGAAGTTTTGTTTCAGACACCTAGTTGAGGGGGAGAGAGAGAGGGGGGGGATCGATGCTGCACGGTGAAAGCAAGCACAAGTATTCCACAAAAAGCTCGGGAGAGAGACAAAGAAACGACATAAAATATGCCAAAGTTGTTGTACGATGAAAGCTACAGCCATTGGAACGTACTTGTTTTATTCGTTTATATTTATGCCCCTTATAGAACACACGGAGTCATGAACCACAGCATCATCATTACACAGATAAATGCACCGCCTTTCCTTCTTTCCCATCCCTTTTGTCAGGTCCCTCTGTGGGCTTATGAACACGTATTTGACAATGCTTCCCGCTACTCGCTGTGAGGACAGGAAGCAAAACTGGTATTTGCTCTTGGGGAAATAGCGGTTTATGAAGTGTCTGTACATTTTTAAGACCACGATGATGGTCATCACGAACGATGTGACATGACAGCGGAAGTGAACATCAGCTTCCGCTGAGAATTATGGTTGTTTCATAGGATAGAAGGAGATCGGTCGTAATGGATCACAGCCTGTGTTGTCCGCCTGAGAAAAAAAACGTGGTTACTTGTCCGCTTCCTTGTTATTCCCCTTGGTTCCCCTCACAGCTTCCCTTCTTTTCAGTATGGGGAGAGGACGTGTGCAAACCTCACACGAATGGAAAGAGGGACGCGGGTCATCTGGAAGGCAAATAGTAGGCTTTTCACGTTGGGCTATGGCTCGAACGAAGGGACGTGGCGTGAGACGAACGACAGAGAGGAAGGAGAGAATCTTCGCTCCATTTTTCCTCATTCCAAATATATATGTGGACATGCAAAAAATAAAGTGAACCAGCCGTATTTTTACTGCCCTTTTATACGACCATAAACAGGCGCCCATGGTCCATATGCCGCTGCAGAATCTCTCGTGTTCTACATAAACAATTTCGTCCGAAGATCTCAAGCCTTGATGGTTCGTAGCGTTATAATGCATGGTGTTTTACCCAGCGTTGTATGAAAACGACACACTACGATTTATAAAAGTTTTACGTAAAAAAAGAAAAGAAAGGTCTGTATGGGGTCGACTTTCGTTCTTCAGCTCTGACGTACTCCAGTTACATCCCAGCAATTGCAACACTTTTTTCGTCAGCCGCGTTGGTATTTTTTTCTGCATTATTGTGGTTGCAAACATTAAATCAGCTGCTGTGTCTGTGTTACATCCAGAGTCGCTGGAACGCCAAACTGCCCAACTTGTGGAACACCGTAGGGGAACTTGTGGCACAGTGAAGCATGGAGTAGAGTGTCACATTGCCGATCCGTCAAACAGTGCGTCATCATCATCAGTTCACACAAGTCGGCAAGAAATCGGCAATCGGTAGGCAAATGGTATCGGCGGACGTACTTCGACGAGGAAAAAGTATATTGTTGACATTTCTTTACGGTATACAACAATAGTGACTGGAGTCAAGAACTTATGACAAGCCGAATCACTCAGAATTAGAATCAAACGATGGCATGCTGGTTGCTAGAGTCACTAAATAAGCTACGCTTCAGAGTATAGACACTGAGTTCCAAGAGCGAGCATGCGCTATCTTGTTTCCGCGCCACAGCGGAGCGATATTGTTGACGTCTTGCCTACGCCACAGTCCGCTCTCGCCAGCAGATGCCTCGAGCCCTGCTGCACGTTTGAAGTTGACTTTGCATCAATTAATGCGTTGTATGCTCTTGGTATCATACGCACCCCACGGATCGTAACACTCTGCCCGAGCCTGGGGCACACAGTTACACGAGTTAGCTGCCTATATTTTTGCAATTTGTCGGAGTATCTTTTCGAAAATAACGTTTATTTTGTATGACCAGTATAAAACAAGACTTGTTCTAGTCAGTGGAGTTAAAAGTGCAAAGTTTTCTTTACTGTAGAAAAATGCAAAAAGGCCGACAAACTTTTTCGTCTCATTGTGCCTCACGTTCCCTTTAACACGAAGCATACACCTTCTGGTGCACTGTGTAGACGCTTCACGTGAGCAGACAGTCCTTGCAGAGTTAACTAGATATCGTGGACCCTCGACCACCCAGCATGGAGAAGGTGCCGAAAGGCTCATCTGACCAACAAAGAGACCCCGTCACACGTTCGAAAGGACATCGGTGCTGCGGCCACCTTTTGAAATTCTAAGGCTCACAATAGTGATTAGCAGATCGTGCTGAAGACTGGGAGGTGGTGGGTTCGAATCCTACCACCGGCTCTACTGTCTGAGGTTTTCCCTGGGTTTTCTGAAGACTTTCCAGACGAATGTCGGCACAGTTCCCCCTGAAGTCTGCCCAGGACGCATACTAACCCCCTGTCCCCCACTCCTTTCTGTTGTCCTCTCTACATCTGGCCACATGTATACGCCGCTCATAGCCACAGTTGCTTCGCGGTGCTAACGCGGAATAAAAAAAAGTGATTAGCGTCCTGATACAACATTGGCGATGGCTTCTTGGCCACGTCTGGACTCTGGAGTAATCGGCTGCACCGGAGAGGCCGGCACGTCATGTTTTTCTCTTCTCTACCTGTCATCCCCCTCTTGCGTAGTTTTCCCGGATATCGTTGATCAACGTAATTGCGCAGTGAAAGCATGCCAGTCCCTCCGGGCCATCATGTGCAGCAAGCCAGAAACAACTTGAGTGACCACTCCGAGTGAACACGTAACATGAGCAAAGAAAGTTGCTTCGGGAACATCGTAATTAAGCCAGCGTGTAACATGCGGTTCTAATGAGTCGTTTGAAGTGACAAATCGAAAAAGAAACGGACAGTCAGGAATCGCTAATTAGCGTTCTATGCCGCCCGAGGCTCTCGCGCAACATATGCAGCCATTTGTAGTATCGTCGGGCTCTGTGACAATCAGGAGTGATCCCCCCTCCCCTCAAAAGACTTGTCTGCTATATACTTAACTGCGAAAGGATACATGCCATTCAACTACACATGGGTTGATTTCTCAAGGAATCGGCGCAACAAGTGCTATGTCCTGGAGTTAAGAACACGACATATCCGATAAAATGACAAACTAAGTAAAAGGACCTCGTGGAGTTTGACTTCGGACACCTTTGAAGCGATTCTAAAATCAAGCATTTGTTTGCGGGTGAGGAGATGTAACGCCATCTTTTCTAGGGATGCGTACATATCTCGTGGTGCAATGTACAAGGACAGCTTGTCAAGTGCTTCCTAATGAGATAATAGCCATATCTGCGTAGATAATCAGTCATGCGCAACGTGGTCGGATGGTAGGTGTTGGCGCCATTGTAACATTCGAAACGATTGGAGTATATGGACTCCTCCCTGCGTGATTGCATCTGTAAATGCACGTCTGTTAGCAGTGTCACAATTTGTGCGTATATATATATACGCACAAATTGTGACACTGCTACTTTTATTTATTTATTTATTTTGGTACCCTCAGGGCATAAGCTTTACAGAGGGGAGTGAGACAAGAAACTAAAGAAGAAACGACAGGCACATACAAGGCAATTTCAATCGTAACATAAAAATGCAAAAAAAAAAAAAGAAAAAGAAAACACGCAGACAAGGTGGCCTAGCAAAACTAATCACTGGCAGAGTAATGAATTGCTACTGATTTCTTGAAGAGTGTAATGTCAGTTATTGATGTTAATGATGATGGCAGTTGGTTCCACTGAAGCGATGTTCTAGGTATGAAGGACTCAGAAAACGTTGTAGTTGCACAGCGATGAATACCCACTTTCTGGCTATTATCGACGCGACGCGATATGTAATGAGGTGGGAGAATGAGTGATTCCTTCAACGAAGGGTTGTGGTGATAGATTTTATGAAAGAGGTTCAGGCGGCTCAGTTTACGGCGCACAGACAGAGGTGGGATATGGAGGCTACTTTTCATTGATGATACACTAGCGGTGCGATTGTAATTGCCGAGAATGAACCGTGCTGATCGATTCTGAACAGCTTCGATAGCGTGAACGAGCGATTCTTGATAAGGGTCCCAGATAGCTGCCCCATATTCGAGTTTTGGTCTAATGAGTGTTTTGTACAGTGTTAACTTTAGATGAAGAGGTACTAGATAAAAATTACGTTTGATGTAACCCAGAGTGCGATTGGCACTACTGATAATGTGTTCAATATGCGTGCGCCAAGATAAGTCCGATGTGATATGAACGCCTAGATATTTATATGATGAAACGTGTTCAAGTATGGTGTTGTTGATGCTGTACTCTGAATAGTTTGAGGTTTTGCGGCAAACTCTAAGGTGTTTGCATTTATTAATATTGAGCTCCATACGCCATGTGTTACACCAATCAAGGACGTGGTCTAAATCAGATTGGAGAATGCTGGCGTCGTCACTCTTCGTAATTTCACGATATAGCACGCAGTCATCAGCGAACAGTTTTATGTTTTTTGCTGGACTTTTGCTGGACTTTTCATTTTTCGCAAAAGTAAAATGTACTTACAGGCGAGAAATTAGTTTTATTTTTCAACGTAATCTCCAGCTGCACTAATGCACCTGTCCCAGCGTTTCACGAGGGCTTGGATGCCAGCAGCGTAGAAATCCTTACCGGCGCGTAGCAGCCATGATCGGACCGCATTCTTGACCTCGTCGTCGCAGCTGAAGTGGCGGCCTCCAAGGAACGCCTTCAGTGGCACGAAGAGATGGAAATTGCTGGGGGCGAGGTCTGGACTGTAAGGGGGATGTGGCATCAACTCCCAGCAAAGGTATTTTAAGGTGCGTGTCGTGAGATGAGCGGTATGCGGGCGTGCATTGTCCTGTAGGAGGAGGACTCCTTTGGTGATGAGGCCCGGCCGCTTTTGCTTCAGCGCCTTATGCACATCCCTGAGAACCTGGCAGTAATATGCACTATTGATGGTGGTACCACTCGTCAGAAAATCAACATGAACAACGCCAGCCTTGTCCCAGAAAACCGTGGACATGACCTTACCCGCACATGGGGTGCTTCGGAACATATTTGGAGCTGGCGATCCCGGATGCTTCCACTGTTTTGATGCGCGTTTAGACTCAGGAGTGAAATGGTGCACTCATGTTTTATCGCACGTGATGATCTGATCAACTAACGGCTGTCCTTCAGTGTCGAAACGGTACCTTATAGCTCTTGGGAGATTTCCATTCTTCTCTGCTGGTCAAACACGGAAAGCTGCCTCGGGACCCAACGGGCACTAACTTTCCGAAACTGGAGGTGTTCATGAATGATAGTGTTCAACGTTCCCACAGAAAGGTCCGTCTTTCGAACCAGTTCGAGACATGTTATCCGTCGGTACTCGAGGATCAGGCGCTGCACAAGTTGGATGTTCTCAGGAACCCTGACACTGGGCTCTGAGCCGCCCCGGTCCGGATCGTCCTGCACTGACGTACGACCGTCTCGGAACCGTTTGCACCACTCAAAGGCTTTGCTGCGGCTAAGTGTATCGTGGCCATACTGAGCCTGAAGTCTTCTGTGAATTTCAGATGATTTTACGCCTTCATTCACGAGAAACTTTTAGACAATTCGCTGTTCGATGTGCGCGCTCACCTCGTTGTCGGCCATCTTGTCCAGCACGCGTCTTCTGTTTTCCACAAACTTTGGACCACCGCGTGGTGAACGCGGAGGCCTGTCGCGTGTGAAAATGACAAAAAAGAAGTAGCGCGAGC
Source organism: Ornithodoros turicata (assembly GCF_037126465.1). NCBI lineage: Eukaryota > Metazoa > Arthropoda > Arachnida > Ixodida > Argasidae > Ornithodoros > Ornithodoros turicata. The sequence continues at coordinate 40,133,801 of NC_088207.1, forward strand.
CATTTGTATACTCAGGTGACTGAAAGTCCCGGCTTGACTTGAACACCCCTCGTATATACTCTGCACTATTTTGCGGGTACATGTACTCTCGGACTGCTCTCACACGTAAGGAGCACTTATTCTTCTCTTCGCCGACAGCTCTTCCATCTCAGCCATTTGCGTGGACCCGGGTGTTTGCTCAGTCCTCGTGGTGTTGCATATCTGAGCGTGTCAAGATGGGTTCCTTGTATTGAAGTACAGCGTTAGCGCCTTGCTCACTCCTTCCCTATTCTGCTCACGTTTCCTGGCACGTAACCACGGCGGTGTCCCGATGCATCTGAGTTCATTTGCATAATTATCGTTTAGGCTGACGCTTTGCTCGTGCGTTCATGTCCTTGGGACTCTCAGTGGGATGCGTAGCACGGCGAAGTAATCGCCGCCTTCCTGCCATGCCGTTTTGTCGCTCTCTGGAGCTACTACTCACACAACGCTTCTTCAGGCTTCACAGATGTTGTGGTTCACTCTGGTGAAGGGAACAAAAGGTTTGGAGCTATTATGCGGACCTTACATGACGTATGCAAACTATTTAGAAACCGAAGAAGAAGCGGGGAAAAGAGAAATTAATCCACTGAGAGTTCCCTACCAGTATCTTCATTCGTGCTTACGGGACTAGTTCAGCCAATCTGATCTTGTTATCTTATACATGGTTATCTTAATGTCTAAATTTCTTTGTACCTGTAACAAAACAATAACTTTATTGCGAGATGATGGATGGAGAGTTTCATCGCCAGGGGCGACACTCTATCCCTTTGTTGATGGAGATGCGGGAATGAAATAATGAGCTCCTTCACAATGAGGATCTAAGTCCTTTGGTATCCAGAAAGGTGAAGAGAGCTTTGAGGGTAGAGCGTTGGGGGGCTAGATGTGGTCAGGGACCAAGCAATTTTGTGAGAGAGAGGGGGCGAGAGTCTAGCTCGTTAAGAGATCCGCAGAGCACGGTTCGGGAACGTTGGTAGTGTGGGCAATGGAGAAGAATGTGCTCTAGATCTTCTACACCGCCGCAGTGACTGCATTGGGGAGGGTCAACTTGTCTCAAGGGGTAACGCCAGTGCGCTGTAAAAGCCACATTGAGGCGCATTCGATGAACTAATGCGGCATCTCGACGAGAAGTATGTCGAGGCATGCAGAAAGCGAATGCTGGACCAACTCTGCTCAGCATGGCTGGGGGGAGAATGTCAGCGGTCCATTTGCGGGTAGCCAGGGGAGTCACGAGGCGTCGAAGTACACCACGACGATCTCCTCTCAGCTAGGCAATACGCGTCCGTCTCCGAGATGAGAGAGCTGGTTCTGCGGCGCTATCGGCCTGCTCATTCCCTTCGACACCGCAGTGGGCTGGAACCCATTGGAGAACCAGCCTGTGCCCTGCTTCGTAGACAAGGTTGTAAGCCATTAACACATCCATCACCAACGATGCGGATGAGCCTCGGATGCCTTGTAACAGTTTCTGCTCTGACAGTCTTTTCTTTGGTTTTCAGCGGTTTTCCTGCCCGGTATGAAGTCGCTGAACCATGTAACTCTTCACAACCTTCTACTACTAGTTATTGTGGTAGGTCGTGCAAACGGACTTAACGCAAGTTTCAAGACGTTACTATTCAACTAACATGCACCGAAAGTCGTAGAAAATCACCCCTGAAAGGTGCTTTCTGTCCAGTGTACGACCGCCCTACGGCGTGCATGCGGAGGCAAGGCGGAAGGAACCTAAAGCAGCCGGACACACGGAAGTATTAAGGACGCCGCCGATATTTCGAACAGAGAGGATAGTTCCTGACTTAGGCAGTCTCGATCTGTTCGGAATATTGGCGGCTCTCGTGTTGAGGCTGTTCCCTTAGCATTTCCCCACCGGAACGCCTGATTTTCTAGCCTACCATACAGCCACGCAGAAGGGCGGTTTGAGAGCGAAGAGTTATTCACGGCGCACAGTTCAGCCGATGATGATGATCGCAAATTTCTTAAAACCGGGCGTGATGTACCGAGGCGTTTCCCAACTTATGTTCTCATGGCTTCAGGTCTTATCAGGATGCGCCAGCTCACCTGCGCCCTTGCCCCTTTTGCCTTTGTACTCTATCTTTTTTAAAATTATTTTATTTTGTTAGCGCCGCGATGCAACTGTGGCTATGAGCGACGTACAGAAGTGGACAGATGGAGGGAGGACCGCAGGAAGGAGTGGGGATCGTTTGCGTCCTGGGCCGACTTCAGGGGGAACAGTGCCGACATTCGTGTGGAAAGCCTTCGGAAAACCCAGGGAAAACCACAGACAACACAGCCGCCGACAGGATTCGAACCCGTGTCACCTCCCAGTCTCGGCGTGGAAAGCCATCAACTTAACCACTATGCCACGGGAGCTGATGCTCTCTCTCTCTCTTTAATGATTAACGGCGTTGTCCGCCGGGCATCTGACAAAAACCCGTATTCTTCGATCAATCAGCGTTAATTCTATATTTATTTTTCTTCTCACCGCCTGACAATCGCCTTGCCGTTCACACGGAGAAGAACTTGACCATCGAGTGTCAGGATGACAAGAACTTTCTGGAACACTCGCAGGCGGCGTTAGTAATCATAACAACGGCAAAGGGAATCCAGTGAGTAATCTACTGGGAAAAGAAGTCCTCTTCCTCAGGCAGAGGTGCGCGATTTATCACGGTGAACAGGATGGCAGATGAGGAGCAGTCAAACATATGGACTCGGAATCACCTCTTCCGCGCATCAGCGAAGCTGTCTTCGCGCGCTGTCCGTTTATATGAGAACGTGCACGCTATATATTTTCTTGCGCTGTGGAAACATTCTGATTTTATATGACTGCCTTAAGGAAGGAATGGCGACGCAGATTTATCTGTGAAAGGTATCTAGAGCGCTTCACGTGTGCCTTCAGGGAGAAACCTGAAGTTCTTTTTTTTTTTAATGCTGATAGGGTGATTTACTACGTTTTTGTTGCAAGATGACATACATTAGGAAGCGCATTAGAGATGATGATGTAGCTGTCCACTATTGCTGTTACAGTGCTTATGATTGTGCTGTTCGTAACTGAACAGTTTGAGAAGACAATTTAGTATTATGTTTCTAGTCTGTCGACATTAGAGCGCATCCGTGTTTGCATTAGTTATTGAAAGGGACACTGCAGCGCTGCCTCTCATTGTCGGCAGGATAAAAAAAGCTTTTGTATATATAGCCTGCAAGAAGAAAGGGAGGAAATTGTTTAACTAGAGTGACACCACTTTGTTGACATATGCTGCTCTCAAAGACGGAGTCTACGCTCTCGTTTATATGTATCTCACCCGTATCAGTCTCCGTCTCACCCATTACATTCATGAACGATGAACTCGAATTTTCGACCGCTTGACAGACACGTACGTAGCGTTATTTACATTACAAATACATTTGCGTGCTCTGACACATTTCACAGATATATAAAAATAAACGTGCAGAAACTGACACTGAAGATTTTTGTTTAGGTTTAATTGGTACAAGTCTTAGGGTTAAGGACCGCGCTTCTTCAGGGGTTCTCTTCAGGGTCCCTTGGAGAAGCGTGGTCCTGCACGCGAAAGCTTGCATCAATTAAACCTAAACAAAAATCTTCAGTGTCGATTTCTGCAGTTTTGTTTATGTGGCCTGCAGCACCTGACTCCCCTCGTCGTATACGCTTGATATAAAAATAAGCGAAAAGCAGAAAGATGGTTTTTCGCAGAGTTGTTCCACATCTCACTCACTTTGCACCATACGTTTTCCACCGTATTTCTGTGGAGCTTTTTAAATCCACATTGCCCATGACCTGTGAGCAGCACTATATGCGTCCTGAACATCAACTTGTGACCGCGGCAGTACAATAGAACGCTGCTGACGCTTTTGCTTATGAAAACTAACCAACTGTTCTTTTAGTTTTTCGCTTTCTCGTTTTATCATTTCTTTATGCATAAGAAGCCGATGAGCCCTATAAATATCTGTTGATAAAATATACCGTGCAACCGCGAGATCAATTTTATGACTACTATGGTATTTGCACTTCACTTAATGCATTTCGGGAACTGTCGAAGTTCGGTAGTGCTCTATCCAGGTTTACCAACGAAATGCCAATGAAGGTATATTGGCCGCACGGCGGCTATAGATTGGCGCTTTTATTGGCCCACTCACAACCAGTGTCCACGTGCAGCGCAGCAAGATACCTCGTGGACTTCCCCAAACAATCAAGAGTCACCGACGTGTGACTTCACCGCAACCAACGTAGGAGCCGGCTCTACTTACGTTTCTCGCTCTTTAGCCCACTCCTTTTTCACCTCCCCGTCATCCCTGTCCCACTCTCTTCCTTCCTACTATATTTTCTCCCACTCTACATTCCCTTCACTCAAAACGCCTTTCGACATCCTTTTATTTTTATTTTATATATAAAAGAGTATAGCAAACCATTTACATGGTTGACTACTCTCACATCCTACCAAGCAAGCGAGCAAGCAAACGAGAGCGCATCTTTCGGATCCGCGGACCCGATCTCTTGGCGTGACGTAGTAAGGTCCGTGTGACGTAGCAGCAGCGTAGCGAGCAGCAGCGAGGTCTCATTTACCACTAAAAATTCATCTGCTAAGAACACGTAGCGTAGGTTCTCTTGATGTCACGGAGTGACGTCATCGCCACTCACTCTTACGAGCTGCCTAAAAGAAGGAAGGAGTGGCTAGATAGTGCGCAAATCAAAGACTTCTCACACACGCTTGAGCGCATACTGAACATATAACGCATACGCGAACACACAATACGCAGCTGCTAAAAACGAAAAAGCGTAAACTTTACTGAGGGGTCCTTCGCTGCAATTGTTTCATAGCCTCTGCAACTTGTGTATCTGTGTATTCACGCGAGCGACGTTCCCCAGGATACTATACAGCGGAAGATGCGAAAAATGTCATAGCTTTCTGCTGTCACGTGATCGCGAGCGCTCAACGTCGTGTCTTCACGTACGCAGTTAGCCGTGGGGACTATCCTGTCAACCGTACAACCTACGAGATTATACTGACCATGTCATAATCGGCAACCCCTATGAGGAGTCCGTCCGCACGAGCCGCTAGGGGCGCTACTCATTGGTCCGCGAGACCTACATCGTGATTGGACAATGGAAATTTGAATTTTGAACGCGCAGAAGCGTATATACCACTACCGTAGCGGACGACAGCAACATCTCCTATGAAAACGCGTAGACTGTTGATGATAATCCACTTTAGAAAGAAGCATCCTTTCGTGACACATCCACCGCCTGTCCAAAAATACTAAGGTAAGCTGAAGTACAAAGTATTGTAGAAATTGAGGAAGCAATAACCAGGCCGATGAGTAGCGCCACCGCCAGCCTCCAAATGCGGCACGCGGCTCTGGGAAGGAGCCGAAATGACGTGGTCGCTATAATCTAGTAGGTCGTGGTCGACACAGGCACAAGATATTGCGTAGCAGACGACAGGAAAGAAGCTGACGGTGTCGTCTGCTAAGTGTGCAGTACGTCACTCCCGATATTCCGCACCGTGTGAATGCTTAACATAACACAGGACGGAACTTCGGCTCTCTGAACAGTGAAACAAGGGAGAGGGTGCAGGCTAGCTGGTATAGATCCATGAAAAAGACCGAGAGGCACGGACGTCTTTTATCCCTCTCGCACCCCTTCGAAGATTTTTAGCTTTCAAGTTGAGATGAGACAATAAATTATTGCTGTGTCTAAGAACATGCGTGTGTCGTCCTTCTGTGTCCGTGTCTCTCGGTCTTCTTCATGGATCTGTGAACAGTGTTTTCCCTTTTTTCTTCCACTAGAATCTTCCGTGAGGATGTCACTCGTGCGAATGCACGGTAAAAGATTATGATACTTGGTGACGCGATTAAGTTATCGCTGTACTTGAATGAACCGTAATTTTGACGAGCCTTGTATACGAAGTCGGACGGCTTGAACCGAAGGCTCCAGTATGAGAGAGCTCGCTAACCATAGACGATGGAAATGAGGAGCTTCTCCTCGTTCGTTTGTTTGACTAGCCTCCATTTTCGGCTTCGCCTACAAATGCGATGCGGCTCCTCCTCTCTTTTCTTTCCTATGTGATGCCTGCTCTGTTTGTCCTGGCAGAGCCGATCGAAGTCTGGCGACACAAATCTAGGGCTGCCAAGAGACTCAGAAACCCTGCTCTTGCGATTGTTTATCCTTATTGATTTGTGATTTACGTTGTTGTGAGGAAACCTCACTTTGCTATCTATCTATACTTTTCCTTCCCAAGGAAGAATGCGAGAGAAATATTCTTTCTTCTGAGCGAAATGCGAGCCGTCCCTCAGAGCGTGAAAATGTTAAGAAATCTATCCATCTCCGACAATACAATAACTGAGCTTTCCTGAACATGTACTTAATGCGTTTCGCAATGTTTAAAAAACGAAACAAAGAAGCATTTAGGAGTGCACAAAGCGCGCTCGGGCTTTCGTGATGCGCTTAGTGCTCTCGGAGCTCTTAGTAATCAGTACAATCAAAATCTGTTTAGACCTTTCATCCCGAAATTGATTTCGGAGGCTTCTAAATGGAAAAGTCGCGTTCCTGTTATATCACAATTTCCGGAGCTCCCCGTCATGCCTAGAACACTTGTCACTTGAGCAGGAATAGTGAAATTTATACATATTAAAATTTATACATGTAAAATTTATACCACCTTTGAGAACCCGTACACTGGTAATACACTCCTCGAAACTGCTGAGTGCTGTTTTGCTCCGACCGAGCGTTTCCCAGGCTTGTAGTGTCTCTGTATAGTGCCTCTGTACTTGTGGTTGCTGCGTGACAGCTAGCGAAATTCTTCTTCTTCTTCTTCCCATGGATAATTGATAATAGACTCTAGTACCTTTTTCTTTACTTTTTCCTTTGAAGTGTTAAGTCGGTACATTCGATGTAAATTTAATCTTGGTTTACTAACTCTTTTTTTTTATTGTTTAAATATATATCTTTCATATCCTAATCTTTCAGACATAATTCATCTTCTATAATCTGGCATCTAGCATCGGAGGAGCGCGAACACGGAGTGAAATCCCCAAGACTAGCCCAAGGGAAATTTTTCAATTTCTGCTTAGCTTATTACAAAAAAGAGCGTGCTCTCTGCCCCATCTCTTATAATTTAACTGCCTCATTTACGACCGTACCATACACGTCTCCAGAATACAATTTGACACAGGTCACCATAAGTTTCTGGCAACAACCACGTACTGGCATCATTGTGTCTGTGTATATCACGTATCACATGCGTGCAATCCCTCCAGCCTGACGTGAACTGGTATAGGACAAATACCTAGCCGCGTCGCACCTCTAAGTACCCTAAGGGACCATGTGGGATTCTCTAAGACCAACGTCCTATCTTATAGAGCGTTTTATGGGCACTTTCCGTCGGGGGGCACACATAACCTGGACGCTAACACTTCCTTCCGCAATATCTGAACACGCCGTTCCTCATTCTTTCCACACGGCACGACACCTCCAGCCCACCATAAAAGAAACTGCGTCGAGAGAATACAGTACGTTAGCACGCACGACATGTGCGTATACAGTACATTAAAGCATATATACGTCACGATTTATAAATATTAAACTGCAAGTGGGTGGATACCCGTCTTTCGAGATAAGGTTTATGTGCTTTCGGGAGCATATTGTGATGTAGTCGTTGGTGTACTCCGCGCTGCTTCTCAACTCTACTCTTCCGTGTCGCCCTCCTCATCTTCCTCGCATCTTTCTCTCGGTTCCGTTTGTGTGTAAGATCGTTTGGTGGCGCATATGCGCATAAAAAGAACAGCTTGCCTGCACACGTGTCGCGATCCCAGCATTTGTCTGCGTGCAGCAAATGTTCTCAGCATGGGTTGTGCGTGGTTTTCAGGGTTTTTCGCGTCTGCTCGGTCGTAGAAGCCATTCGGGAAGTGCGTTGTAAATGGAGTACGCTATGAAAGTAGGTCAGCCTTTCGTGCAGTCCCTCACCTTTTCCCTTTCCCCTCGTGCACGTAGAACGGTCTCATTGGATCGCTCTCAAATAAGGTACCAGCTCGCGTGACTGAGTGGTTAGCGTTCTGACCATGTCATGTCGAGACTGGGAGGTATCCGGGTTCGAATTCCGGTGCCGGCTGTGCTGTCTGGGGTTTTTCCTGGGTTTTCCTCAGACGCTTTCAGACATATGTCGGCACAGTTCCCTTAGAAGGACGTACGGCCCAGGACGTACATTTCCCCCAGGGCGCTAGTCGTGACGTTGCCCACCTCAGTGAGGCCGACAACGGCGAGCCCTTTCACCAGCCACCACCACCACCACATTTTCTTTCTCTCATACGCAGAGACGTACTGCCGTAACGTATTCAGAGTGCCAGAGAGCCTGTCATTGGTGTCCCCGAACGACCCTCCCGCGATGATTGCTCAAATCGGTCGAGGGGACCAATGAGAGGCCGCGCGTGTTGAGAAGAAGATAAAAGGGAAAGGGTAAATTGCGGTTTTGTTCGCGCATCCATCACGAATGACGTAACGGATGGGTCCCGTTTCTTTTGTATTGCTCTCAAAGTAACGTCATCTTTCGGAGCACATAGGCAACGGAGAACAGAAACGGAGAAATTTTTGCACTTTAAAGTGCTCGTTTAAGAGACGGGTACGACCGTTCCACGTTTTATTTTTCTTTCTCACACCAGTATCATTATCTGCGCAACCGCTTTTCATGCTTACATCGCGCCACGAAGAAGCTATTTCTTCAACAAACTTTCTCTCCTTATGATAGACCAGCTCCCGTGACATAGTGGTTACCATGATCACTTTGCACGCCGAGACTGGGAGGTGACACGGGTTCGAATCTCCGTATATATTTTCCAGACGATTGTCGGCACAGTTTCCCTTGAAGTCGGCCCAGGACGCATAATAACCCCCTCTCCCCCACTCGTTCCTGCTGTCCTCTGTCCACCTGTCCACGTCTATATACGCCGCTCGTAGCCACAGTTGCCTCGTGGCGCTAACACGAAATTAAATAAAAATAAATAAGAATCGCTGTGATCGGGGTATATTAGCGTATATCGGGGTATATCGGGGTCTATCACACTCTTAAAACAAAACTTCCCCGCATAACACGGCTCTTGTCAGCCATTCATTCCGCATGAAACCGTTCTTTCGCCTACGTTATTGAATCATTTGTTGTCTTTGATGCCAATACATCTCTTGGATCAGTTGAAAGAGGGCTACCACCATAGATAGTTCTCCTACTTGGTGACAATACACAATCAGGCCCGGTTTCACCAACGACGGTTAACATTTGAACCGAGATCAAAGGGCCCTTAACTTGGATTTAACGGTTAACTGTGCTTCACGAAAGAGAGTTACTGTCACTAAAACACTCATCACGTCACCAACTGACAGTTATAGAAATAATTGAGTTTTAACTTCGAGTCTTAGCAACCCTTGATCTGGGTTCAATGTTAAGCGGCATTGGCGAAAGCGGGCCTCAGTCAACAATACAAAAAGTTGTCGAAAACTGCTTGCGCAGGCCTCTTCGTGACATTTATGCAGTTATGCTAATTGTCACAGGATGACGTGCGCCCCCATGCTTTCCATGAATCAGGAGCAATAACGATATTATTGTGTGCAACGGCTGGTATTCAGCGCGTTGCGTGCTATGGAGTTATGTTTTGCGAGTGCACTTGACGGTCAATAAAGTGCCTCTCGCGCATGCATGATGAATTGCAACGCCATCCATATATCTGCTTTGAGATTCAGATACCGTAAAGTGGAGCTCACGCCGCACTATATAGGTACTGAAGCACTCAAAGCTTTGACGTCCATATCTGCCCCGAAAACAATCTTCTAGCCACCATGGCGTTGTCCATGCCCGTGAGTCCGTTATGACCATGACAGATAGCGTCCGAAGGGACTGATGGCTCCTTGGAACCAAATCGATTAAGTGGAAGACGGCACGAGAAGTGTAGTGCAACGGGATGGAAAAGTCTCCTCCTTTGCTCGCGGTACATCTTTGTGATTAGGGTGAACGGCTCAGCGAAGGAGTCCACTAAGATCACTCAATTCTCCTAAAACGCGGACGCATCCCTGGGTAGAGTTCCCTTTGGAATGTCTGGGAGTAGTATTTTCTTCGTTGGATATTCGAATGGAAGTTGCTTCTCGCAGTTGCGTGGGGGCTTTCACTTCTCGTGAGGTTTGTATAGAGAAATACAGCACCGGGATGGCAAGCTTAGCTGACTTGAACTTTTTTTTTTTTTGCGACGCGTAAGCAGCTAAAAGTAATGATGAAAGGTAGACTTCAATGGAGACTTCTGTGAAATTCCGAACAGCGTTCCCAGCAGAGAAAATGCACTAACGGAAAAAAACTGCGATACGATCAACAATAGCAAGAACAACATAGATGAATGGATGATGATGATGATGTGGGATGTTTCCCTGCGTTGAGTGCAGGACACTACTCCACTCCAAAAAGGTTCACATGAAAGGATGAAAAGAGAAGGAAAAGAAAAGAAACCCGTACAGTTCTTGAAGGAGGCCGGTGGTCCTCCGAAAGGAAAGAAAAGCTCGAAGTGCTCGGCACTGATGTGCAGGGTTCACTCCATGGGCCGAGAACTTTGCAGATGTTGAATGGCCTCTGATCCAGCAGTTCAAGTTGACATTTAAAGGCCCGTCGCTACGGTCAAGAAACACCGATAGAATAGTTTAGTGTGTAAAAATCGCTTCAACGAAGTTTCTCTAAGAACATTGGTAGTAATAATCAAATAATGATATTAAGCGGGAGTAGATGTACATGAACGGACAATAATAATAGAAATAAGAAACCGATTTACTCTTAAGGTGAGTCAACTTTGTTTGTGTAGCGACATGCAGCAGCCAAATTAGACAACGTTCCTTCCGGTACGACATTGTTTCGTCATCCCCGCAAAACAGGATTACTCCCGTCCTGATCATATTAAACAATGAGACGGATGAAGCTACAAATTGAGTTTAAATTACGAGCTCTCCAGTTGCCCCTTATCCTAGTCCAATTATCGTATCGTATTCTCCTCATCGTCATTTCGTACCAGACGCTGCCAGTCGTCAAAGTGTAAGGAAAAGAAGCCTTACGCGATTATCTAAATTTCTTTTTCTGTGCAGGTTGCTTGCAGTATTTGCTGTATTTCTGTTTAAAGATCCTTCATGTACGCAAGCGCCACCAACGATGAAGCGGGTAGCAGTATATACATCGACTCCCGTTGTCCAGTAATTGCTGTAGCTTTGATGATGTCGATAGGAGAGCAGAAACAAGAATATAGGATGTCACATCCCTGACAAGGACGTGTAATAAGACATGTTGACGGCTCCGGGTGGACTAGAACTGGAGTCTACTGACCTCGGTAAGTCGACAGAGATCGTCTCTATACTTTATAGCCTCTTACTTATAGCCTTACTTTACTTACTTTATAGCCTCTACTTTATAGTAAAGGTATGTTCTTTATCCAACCTTTAACAAAAAGCTGTGAAACGGCTTTAAAATATTCATGCCACATAGTGTACCCACTGTGCGTTCAATTACAAGATTTCGCTATATCTGGCAAAACTTGTTACACTAAACGGATTTCAATCGCTCAACTATAGCGTGCAGAGTTCTTTATTTCACATACCTTTTCCCTCACTCGCTGCGCTTACATTTGCTTGCTTTCTGCACTTTATATAATACACGTGCATTATCTTATTTTATTGCTCTGCAACCCAATGTGACGTTACAATAACTTTTATGCGCTCCGGGGGGGGGGGGGGGCGGATATATTTCTTAGAAGAGACGAAAAACAAAGAAACAAAAAATAACAACTTTATTGCGACATGATGAATAAGGAGTTTCATCGCCAGGGGGATATTCTACCCCATTGCTGGTGGTGATGCGGGGAATGAAATAATGAGCCCCTTCACAATAAGGATCGAAGTCCTATATATGGTATCCAAAATAGGTGAAGAGAGCTTTAAGGGCAGAGCGTTGCTGGGCTGGATGTTGTCAGGGACCAAGCAATTTTGTGAGAGAGAGGGGGCGAGAGTCCAGCTCGTTAAGGGATTCGAGTACGGTTCGGGAACGTTGGTAGTGTGGGCAATCGAGTAGAATGTGCTGTAGGTCTTCTACAGCACCGCAGTGACTGCGTTGGGAAGAGTCAACTTGTCTCAAGCGGTAACGCCACTGCGCTGTAAAAGCCACATCGAGGCGCATTTGATGAACGAATGCGGCATCTGCCGCATCTGTGGGGAAAAGGGCAAGAGTAATGCGTGTTTGCAAAATATAGCGTCCTTAAAATAAACAGGAAACAGCGTGAGCAAGAAGCAAAAGTGTCTACAGAGTAAGTACGGGAAACAATGACGTCTTCATGGCTAATCCAGCTTAACCATATAGAGCCTGCGTTTTCTACGCGGTATGCGTTTCCGAGAGTGCCTGCCCCAGCGCATGTACACTGTTCACTGACTCTAAAAATGTAATACGTGTGTACTCGTTGGGAAAAAAAGAAAGAAAAAAAGAGGCTCGAAGCGCTGGATGAAGCAGCCACGTTAGAAAATTACCCTCTTTTGTCGAGTATCTAGAGGGCGATAATTAGCTTTAACTAATTACGTATTGTATATCAGCATTGTGAGATGAAAAATGATCTCGGCATTGCGTGCGAAGAGGTCTTCATGCTTGCACTTGTAGAAGGAAGCTGCTTCCCGAGTAGTTTTTGCTTCTTGTTTGTTTTGTACGTGTACGTGGTAACGGTCTAACAACAATGTTTGCGCTCTGCACGTATCACTGGCAGCAAAAAGAAAAAAACAACAACAACAACAAAAAAACAGACGGCTGAGGTGCTGTGCTCTGTCAGTGTTCTGGTAGGCGTATGATGAACAAAACAACTTCATTTGATGATGATGGTCGGGGAATTTCATCGCCAGGGGCGATACCCTATAACCCAGTATATGATGAATTTCTAGCAACAAGCCCACATTCCTCTGTTGTCAGTGTTTTGCTTTCATTTTTCACTGGAGAGATCAGCTGGTCAATCTGTCCTACACATTCCAAGGAAATGGCTTGCTTTTATAAACCTACATCTTCTGGATTACCGGCAATCCAGAAGATGTGGGTTCGAGTCCTACAGCTGGCTAACCTTTTCAGTGACTTCCATCTGTCATTCCTGTGACTTCCATCTGTTAATTTCTTAGGCAATTTGAGGCTTTGTATGTATTTGTCCTTTCTATGTTGTTCCAGCCTCAGAACATCAGTTCTCTCATGTTGCTTTTATAGTTTGCACCAAGTCAGGCACCGTGAACAATGACATGGTTCTCTCTTCTGATTTGTTGAAAACGTTAGCCATACGCCTTTTTCGGACGCACTATATTTTTGCAAGCGGCCACAAAACGGTGTACATCCTGCTCTTTCTTCAAATGAGAAGCGACCATTGCGTGCTGTGTTATGAACTTCTGCTTTCAGAATACAGAGTATTTGTTACATAATCCCACACAATATCACACTACGTTTTTCTTTTTATCGCAGCGTCTCGCTGCAAAGACCCCCGCTAGAAGAAATCCATCATTGAAAAGGAGCCATAACGGCCACGCTAAAGATTAACGAGGGCATACATGAAACGCCTAGAGCTTCGCCGCTGGCGTTACAGTCCCCTGTGTTGCGGCTATACTACTAAAAACGGCAGGTTGCGCGTTATTGATTTCGTGCCAATATAAAACTTTACAACGGGCTATCATATCGCTGGCGAATGGCCACCATTTGTCGGCAGAACACATACCATGCGTTTTACTTCTGGCCGAATAAAATGAAAACCGATTGAAAGACTGCCTTCATCTTTCATACCCATCCTCCTGCCTTTTTTGCTATCCTGCGACTTCAAAGGTATACTCAACTCGACGAACATTTTGTTTTTGTCTTTGGAGGAAGACGACCGCAATTTTTACCTTGCGGGAAAAGCCAGCGGCTTGATTAAAAATATTCATTCATATATGTGCGCTTAATTAGAAGATCACTCTGTGGTGTAACGTGTACGAGGTGTATTCAGGTGCTCACAGCGAACGCCAAACAAAAGCAACGCCCTGTATGCGTGCGCGTGCGCTTTTTTTCTTCTTCTTTTTTTCTTCTCTCTACTGATTTTGTGGTAACAGGGGTGATAGCTTGCCGTTGTTGACCTTACAATTTTCAAAGTGTGTGTTACCACCGCGAAGCGTCCGCGGCCATTCGCCGTGTGCTGAGCATGACAAAATGGAGGAGGTAGCAAGTGAGCATGCGTATTGGGCCGACTTCACAGGCAACTGTGCCTGTGCGGAAAGTTGTAACCTCGAACTTGTACACTTTCTTTTTTTACCGCGTGATATGAACCTACTGTCTTCAGGAACTGACACGTAAAGTATTTTTATTTATTCCCTCTGGGAAGTGCGCATTTTCTGAGAAAAAAATACTTTACAAGAACTCGCGCCGCTGCGGCGGACTCCTCCCCAGCTCCTTCTGGGTGTTGTGACGTCAGCACAGTGGAGCACTTTTACTGGTTGCCGAGAATCGTCTGCTACGACGCGGGAGCAAGACGGCCGGACGACTGCTCTGTGTGAGACGCGGGACTCATGGCACCAAATACACACACAAAAAACAACAACAACAACAACTTTATTACGGGATGATGGCTGGAGAGTTTCATCGCCGGGGGAAACCGAATGCACAGCCTCACTATAGGGCGGATTAGGTGACGTCACACACTGGCAGCCAGTGGAAGGGGCTTTTCCGACCCGCGAGATTGGAAGCTCTTTTGCGCACCAGGATTGCGCGCTGCACTCATATTGTGGTGGAGAGGATCTCATGAGATCCCGTCATACCGGCTTCGCTTTGAACAAACCATAGAACTCTCATAATAACTAGAAACCAAGCAAGCGAAGAGGGGCATCTCAACATGTTATCCGCCATGATAGACACGGTAGGCATAACATGTTACGAACGGTATCTCCTACAAGCTCCGTGCGCCGTTCTCGTATGTCGCAGCACAAGGTTTAACCTGTACAATACCCGTTCCTTACGGAATAGGAAGCAATTCAAGCACACACGATGATAGTGCAGACAAAACAAACTCACTTCGCACACGGCGTGGCACACAGAGCCCAGCGGAAGAAAGCACGTCCTGGATTGGATTGGATACCTGGGTGCCGAAGTGGACTGGCGTTCACGCGTGGAAGGACCGTGGCCGAATCCACCGCATCGGTCATGGCGCCTCCCAGTCTTCGACGCTGGGAGGAGGTATCGTCTCTGTATAAAACCTCTGCCCTCCCCCATTACTCTCTCTCCCAGCTTTTCTTCTCTTATGATATCTATGGAACAAACCGACCACGTCCTTCTCTCTCCAGTAAAACCCCACACCCCACCACTACTACATTTAGACCGTCCATCTGGGCGTTCAGTAACCAACATGCCTCTATACAATACTTTTTCTGTGAAACAATATTTTTCCTGCGAAGGACCCAAGGGCTATGTGGGCAAGGACTTGTTGTCCTAATCTCCACTTGGTCTGGCATGTGTGTTTTGAGCCCCTTCATGCTCCTCGAAACCTCCATAATCAGTTGTTTCGCTTTTATTTTTTATTTTTTTTTGTTGTTGTTGTATGCGTATGCATATCTAAACTTGCCCTGTAGTAATAAAACTTATTACCAGTTAGCAGCTGTACTGTCCTGTTCCGTTCTGCTCCGCGTGTGTTTATTCAGTTGCTTTTTCTGGATAATTACCAACCACCCCGTCTATCTTGGCTTGTGCAAAACCTCACACGGCACAGGCTGTGTGGGGGACACGTGTGTGAGCTGTGGCGTATTATGGCAGAGTATCAGGACCGAATTTGTACCGAATACCTTTGGCTGAAAGGTGCAATGATGGCACAGTGGCGGCGTGAAAGTGCACTTTTGCGTGTGAGTCTTTCGAGTAAAGTCTGTTTGTAGAGTTTTGAGTAAACTCCCTCAGGACTGTGCATCTCACAAGTATGTCAATGATCTTCATCTGAACTTATGCACCACGACGTTGCAGGCGAACTGGTGTATTGCAGAAAGGGGTGACGTTCCCTGAATCTGAGCAATACACCTACAGCACACTGAACGTGTGACTCATCATTACTCACTGAATAATAAAGAGTCGCACTTTTATGCAGCTTGAAATGGTTAAAAAAAGCGCGCTACCAAGATGAAATATCGGAGCTAATTAGTAGCAACTAAGTGGTCAAATCTTGCGTCACGCTGTGCTTTGCATTCTGTGCGTCCGTGGGTTCTGTATAGCGGCTGTCAGAAGCAGATTATTCGGAAACAGTTTCGTTCGGAGGGGGGGGGGGGTCTACTTAAGAATCTTGCATTCTCCTTTACGGCGGAAAGCAAACGTGAATATAAATGCGTATTATAATCTTTAAAGCGGATTTTGTGGAGTAAGGAGATAAAAAAGAACAAAGTTGAAAGTCGAGCGTGGTCGTTCAGCACAGATTAATTGCGCCAAGCATGCGACGTTTCCTTGAAGTTCCTTATAAGAGTGAGATTCTTCGGGAAACAAGGCTTATGTTTCGAAACAGCACGCAGTACGCTCGTGCTATAATTCCTCGCATATATCTCTACGTCACTTTACGGGGTGCAGCGTTTGTGCACTTTTTATGCTACTCCTTAATGATCATAGCTCCTGGGTGGGCCTCATACTAAAGCGTGCTGACATTTGCGTCAGAGCGTTCGAGGAAGATCCAGGGAAAACAGCCACGCAGCACGGTCCGTGTCGGGATTTGAATCTGGGTCACCTCGGAGTGTTGGCGCCGAAAGCGGATCCTGAGGTTCCTATCATTTCTTTCTGATATACGTAGAGGCGGTCTAACTTTCCGTCGACGAAACCTTTCTCTCTGACATTAGTGCGGAGCGAAGTTAGTTTTGTCAGAAGCGGGAACGGCATGCGTGAATGGCTGTGTCTGCTGTCGAGCGTACCCCTATCTCCTTCTGATTTGGAGAGTAGGCAGTTTGGAGGTCACGGAGTTTTGAGCACTCCGTTTCTTTTGTATCTCCGTTTCTCTTCGAAGGCTTTATCGCTTCAGTCTTGCATGACCTCAGTCTCAGTTTGTGTTTACGGCCTTCGCAATTTAAGGCCTAACGCCCGTCCTAGTATAGGGTGTTAGTATTTGGGGAAGTTGTTTGTATCTTGCGGAGCACGCATTCCCCTGTCTTGTGTGTTTCCTTCCAAGGCAGGAGCCTCAGTCGATCCTCTTAATCATGACAACATCAAGAGTCCTTTGTAGAAACACCTTGCTGAAGTACGTATTTTCTTAATCCACAGTGACCACAGCAGTCAAAAATGAATTCTGCGTTAAAGGTACAACACGTTGACATTCGCATCATTAATGATTGATTGAGTAATAGAAAAATATCAATATGGAGATGCGCATAATTTGCAACATTTCCGGGACTAAAGACAGGGAAGGGGCCCGTGAAGCGTAATGGCTTGGTGTGTCATTAGACTCACGCACACAAGCTACACGCAGGCAATGTCTATTGCAATTTACGGTGAAGGTTTCACTGATGTTCATGTGCTCCACAAATTACATTAGGGGCTTGTATTTACTGGCGCTCCCGAGAGAGAGAGGGGGGGGGGTATTCGTTTGTTTCGGGAAGAGGAATGCACGATCAACGTTGAAACAGAGATCCACGCGCACACCTTCAACCTTCAACTGAACAGAAAATGAAAAAGTCTCGAATAATTGCCCGACTTTTCACCCATTTTCTCTAAATAGACTCACGTGCCCCATAGGTCTTACGCTTTTGTCGCCGAGCGAACCGAGAGATCTGCTTCCCCGAGCTCGTTAAAGGACCCCAGCGTGTCTTGGGAAAACAGCGTCCCAATAAGGAGTTAGGGGAACCATCAGAAGAAAGGGTGATGAAACCCCTTTTTGGCAGCAGGTGAAGACAGCGCGTCAGAGGAAAGTCTCATCGATTCCTTCTCGTTACAGGAATAGCAGAATCATAAAAGAGCAGTAAAGGAGGGTGCTGATAAGGCACGTTTGCTGTTTGTGGTGGGCCTTACGTTTAACAATGCCCTTCACGTCACTAAAGCCAGTGTTCTTCCGTATAGATCGATCGGATGGTGGGAATGTACGCTTCGTTGGCGGTATGATATGTAATTGAGGTCTCGAGTGGAGGCTACGGTTCTGAGCACGACGGTTAGGAATGCTTAGCACGTCGACATGTCGATGTTCTCGCGCGGTGTGTTGTGCATCGCATGTGGTTAAACCCAAGTCATCTGCTTGCCGCTGGGCGGCAGCAAATTGTTCGCAGGGTTGCAGGGTCGCGGGCTGAGTTGCCTCCATAGGGATCTGTGTTGATTAATTGTTACGATTACACGGTGTCCGCAAATGAAATGTGCGGAACCAATCCTGGCCCATGGACCACGCCATGGGTGGGACCTGGAAGGTCACCAGATGGCAGCAGAATAGCTTTTAAAATACGTTAAGGTTTTAAAGAAATCGTCCCCGGAAAAAACGTCCCCCGGAGAAAATGTCCCCCGGAAGAAATGTCTGTCGGAGAAATCGTCCCCGCAAGAAAAGTATCAAGAAAAATAGTTTTCGTCAAACGGCGCGTGCCCAGCTGTGGGTAGCCCCCTCAACCGCATGGCGAACTCTCAAAAACAAGCCTAAACTAACCTAACCTCTGAAAGCTACCCTAGGACCCGGTTCTAATCTAGGTTCCCACCGGGGACGTTTTTTCCGGGGGTCATTTTCTCCGGGGGGCGTTTTTTCCGGGGACATTTTCTCCGGGGGACATTTTTCCTGGGACGATTTTTCCGGATCTCGTGTGTATGAGAAAAAATGGAACAGAGACTGCGTGAAGAGAGTAGAAGTGTGTCCCGTTAGTCGAATGAGGCCCCATGGTAAGTCGTCGGAAGGCAGATGCCAGCGCAGCGTAGTTGGTTAATGCACTCGACCGTCAATCGAGATGCGCCTGGTTCGATTCCCACTGCTGTCTGGCTTTTACGACGGCCGCCATATTTCAAGCGTTCATGTTCTTAGGCACATTGAGACTTTTGTGTTGTGTACGTCTGTTGTGCGATTAATACCCCTGTCACACAACAAATTGAATGTCATTCCCAGCGAATGACATTCGTGACGCGGTGAAACTAAATGGCAATACATGCGAATGGGTTCGGGGAACTCATTCGCTTTTCCCTCTCGCACCGGCTGCGAACCCTCGCAGTAGAGAGGGATAGCGAAAGCAACAACGATAAACCGTTTGAAGAAATCAAGCACAAATGAAAAGATGTAGTCCAATACTTTATCGCAAATTTTAATAACTTATGACACGAAGGAAGGAAGTCTCTCTTCAGAGAACTATGCCCTCGTTCACAGTCGCCATGCTGCCAAGTGTGGTGCAAAGACCGCTTCTTACTAGTCTTTGCTTCTGATACTTAACTAACTAGGTGTCGTCCCTAACGCCTCGCTTTTGTGAAATAATCTAATGCTTCGCTAGTTTCGATAAAAAGGAATTAAAAATATCTAATGTACCTGTATAATGCATATGTTCGGGCCTGGTGTCTTAATTATCGACAGTGACATGATAAGTTGATAAGTAAAGATTAAGAAAAAGCGACAGTGGCATCATTTGCGAATGGCATTCTGTTTCTTCGTATAGCTCGATATATTGGAGCCCTGGACGTCGTCCCTGCTTGTGTTACAAACGCTCGTACTACGGTGTAGCCATTGAGCTTCGGTCTTTTGAGGGGGTACAGACGGCCACTAATTAGCGCTAGAATAATGATAGCAAACTAAGAATGCGAGGATGAAAGCCAGTAATCTGTTGTCAAGCAGGAACTTCACAGTACTTCACCACATAACACGTACACATTTGTTCGGATATGTCCCGCTTATGTTTATTGCTTCATTTTTTTTTTCATAGTGCGCGCTAATACATCGTCTATACTCTATGCGTAAAGGATTTTATGGCCACATTTTCACGAACCTCCTCACAATATGAGGCTTTAATACGAGCGCACGGAATCTCACATGCAGCCACCCTATCACATTCAAGACGTATAGCTGGCGTAAGTGCTTCAATTGCCTAAATGACGTCTTTCCGCAGCAACGGTCCATTAAGCAGGGTCGTTAAGACGATGAACGACTCCACCAAACTGGCACAGCCCAAGTATCTTTAAGTTGGAGACGTGCTGCAGAATACGTGCCACGGTGAAGGATAAATTATGATCCTCAGCACTTCCGAGAAGTCTCAATAACGTGTCACTGGAACTTGGAAGAGTAAAAACTGTGTGCCTCCTGAGTTGTTGAAACAGGAGGATGCGCCTATCTTTGGACAGTGTGTCCAAGATAGGCTTGTACGTCTAAGAACCAGTCACACGCTATTCAGACTTCTGCTCAATGAGCGGAAGACATCCTCATACCATCGTCGTCATCATGTATCTCTCTCTCTTCTCCGAATTACTGTGAACATTATTTATCTGGACACCACGCGGTTATGAAGAAGTAAACAACGAGAGTTGTCCGAGGCAGACCACAATTAGGGACGACACAGACACGTAAGCCTCGAACGCCCAGAAATTAAAGAACTCAAACACAGAGTTGGTGACTTCAGGAATTGAACCTGGGTTTTCTGATTCCAGGGAGCGAATGCTGATAACCGTCAGATACGTAAGTGCTGGTGTGGTGTAGCGATTAGCATATCTGACCTGAGATCAGAAGACCCAGGTTCGACGACGATACGATACGATACGATAAGATAAGATACGAAGACGATACGATAAAGAAGACTGTCAAAATCAAAGAATAGCAATGTAATGTAAAGGAAGAAGTCGGTTATCTTATCATGTTGTGGGAACCGTTATCGTGAACACCTGTGATTTTAGCTGCTGTATCTGCTACGAAGACCTGAGCTAACCTAACCTAACCTAAGATCACACGTATGTAGAGGCAACTATCAACTATAGAAGGTGCAGGACGGACCCCAAGCAGTGTTGAACCAGGCCGTCGTCTCAAGTCTGTTCATCCTACACTGTTCACACTCCTAGCCAACCATAATCCCGAATGACAACGTTCTCGCCACTGATTTGTTGAAAACAGGAGGCGAAGCCTATTTTGTGTCCATTATGTACGGCATAATGGTGCAAAATAGGCTCCGCCTCGCGTTTTCAACAAATCAGGGGCGAGAACCTTGTCATTCGGAATGATGGTTGGCTCGGAGCGTGCTATATGGTGAAGTTCATTTTTAAGAGATCTGTTATCACATCATCTCATGTCATCCTGGCTACAGTCGTGACGCAGCTCACATAAGTGAGGCCAACAACGGCAAGCCAGTTTTCGTCACCACCACCACCACCATTTTTAAGAGTGCACTTATTAACGGTTATAATCGTCACCTTCACCCTCAGGCAAGTGGAGAAGTTGTTCACCAAAGCGAAGCCAAATTCAATATCCCTTTGCGTACATGTGAAGTGTTACAGAAAAGGCGCTTGCCTCCTGTTCCGCACAAGCCTGAAAACAGAACAGTACCATTGTGAATGATGAATGGCATTTATCGGGTCATGCACTGAGGTTTTGTCAGTGTAAGGGCCGGAGAAATTTATCATTCCCAGGTTACATCATATTCTTCTTAGGCGAACAAGATGCGAATGTTGTGAATGTTCCTATGACAGGACGCGGTTTTTCGTTGTCCACCGAGATGGAGTGCCTCGCGGGAACCACCTTTCATATTCTCACTAAGAGTAATTGGACAGGTGATACGACGTATACACGGATAGATACGGAATCGCTTTTCATTGTTCCTCTACTCCTTAGAGAGGGGAACAACTCACGTGTTAGATGAAACCGACGGATGGACGGCTGTACATGGAGATAAAAGCGCAAAAAGAACACGAGGAAATAATAAGAAACAAAGAAAAACTGTACATCGACAGAAACAAGAAGTGTCTGGTGGTGTCCCTCTAACAGATGTGCAGTCTCCTGAGAGGTTTCTAGCTGAACGTCGGCTGTTATTGAGGAATTATCTTCGCAACCGTATACCCTCACGAGGAAAAGAAAGACTAGATAATTCGGTTGGGGGGTAACTCGAACGGTCGTTGATGGCGTAAGAGTAAATTACTTACGTGTCAGGTAAAATGTAGTGTAAAGTAAAGTGCTGTAAAGTGCGGAGTAAATTACTGAGATTAGTGACGTTACGAAGAAAGTGGGAATGAATTGCTTGAGCCTTGATTGATAATTGGTTTTCGACAAGCACGCTCTAAACACAGACGTTCGCTGCACAACACGGTCGGAACGGTCCTCCATATTCTCTTTCCTAGTTTACTGAAGATGGAAAGCGTAAGACTTTTTGTGACAAGTTGCATATGTATTAATTGCGAGGTTCTGTTTTTACACACTTTTTTTAATTTGGTGCTGGCGCCGCGAAGCAACTGTGCCAATGAGCGGCGTACAGACGTGGACAGATGGAGAGAGGACAGTAGGAATGAGTGGGAGACAGGGGGGGGGGGTTAGTATGCGTCCTGAGCCGACTTTAGAGGAACTGTGCCGACGCCTGGATTATACACTATTAAAACGGGCGGTGATAATAATATCGGCTTGCGCCTTTTGGGGACAATTAACGCAACTGCATAAGCATAAGTGCCACAAAAAGGCGTACACCTCCGGTTTCCAACATCAGGGAAGAGAACGGTGTCATTCGGGATGATGGTTGGCTGGCATTGTGTTGTGCGGTGAAGTTCCGTTTTACCAGCATACCATTCTGCGCGCGAAGCCCATCTCCCTCGCTTCACCTCGGGCACGCTAGCGGACATCCTCTACCCCGCTGGTTCTTCTGCCGAACGTTCCGCCAAAGCAGGAAACCTCATTCTCTTTCTGCAGAAGGCAGGCCTTGCTCAACGACCCATCTAATACTTTGCTCTCCCCGACGGCCTCGTGCACACTCACTCCATCCCCATCCTTCATCCTCCTCTACCCTCCATTCGTCCGTCCTTTCTTCGTGTTTTGTGGTTTTTTTTTTTTGCTATAGTCGTGACGACGCCCACTTCTGTGTGGCCAACAACGGCGAGCCTATCCTGCCATCCCCCCCCCCACTCCGTTTTAAGTAGTTTTAACAGTTCCCTTAGAAGTGGGCCCAGGAGGCACATTTCTGAGGCCGACAACGGCGAGCCCTTTCATGAGCGTCACCACCACCACCTCCGTTTTAAGTATACGTCCTACGTTGTCAGAAGTATGTCGGCGCAGTTCCCCTAGAAGTCTGCTCAGGACGCACATTCCCCCAGCGTTAGTCGTGACGTCGCCCACCTCTGTGAGGCCAACAACGGCGAGCTCTTTCATTAGCACCACCACCACCGTGTTAAGTCGGCAGATGTCGGCACAGTTCCCTGTGAAGCCGGCCCAGGACTCACGATCACCCCCTGTGCTAGTCGTGACATTGCCCGCTTGAGCGTGGCCGACTACGGCAAGCAGTTACGTCACTACCAACAACCACATCCGTTTTAAAGGCTTACGGTACCGAGAAAATTCCCCGAAGAGTCGAGTCAACCGCTTAGTGAGGTCACGAAAAACGTGTTCTCTCCCGATGACTCCCGACGTCACTACTCGCGCCGCGACGTCGTGTCGGGCGTCATCAACGAAGAACTGAGCAACAGAGTTTCTCGCACCATTTCTCAGAATGGCGAGAAAATCGAAACTATCGATGTCATATTGACGACGACGATGCGAGCTTTACGATAACGTTGGGCTCTGCCAAGCAGCGCTCTCGCTGCATGGTTTCGAATTAACAAACTGTCATTGGGTGCGGTATCTCCTGTGCGGCATTTCTAGTAAGTGAGTGAGTGAGGGGGGGGGGACCGTGCGTCCTGGGCCGACTTGACAGGGAATTGTGCCGACATTTGTCTTCTCTGTGCCGGAGTTTGTCGCAGATATACGCTCGTTTATTGGCCACTTAGGTTCCTTAGATTGGCTTATTGGCCAATTAGACTCCTCGAAGTTAGCTCACGATGTGCCTGCGTCAAATGCTGTTTAGGCATGGAAATAGAAAAAGAAAGAAAGGAAAAGGAACGTTCAACAATATCGGCGATGACAGATAGCATGAACACCCGTGTATCGATGTACGCTGCTCTATAGTGGCGAATTCGCATGGTAAAGTTGTGTCAACCCGGTCTAGCAGTCGGAAATTGCTAGCCTTGCCCGCAGCAGGTCACGTGACAGTTGTCACCCGAACATGAGTGGCCAGAAGCTAGCGGTTTTAGTCGCTTGGATCACGCGGGCATCGCGGTCGCAGGACTGTTCCTGTTCTGTAGGCTGCTGTAACCCATGTTTAATTGAGGATGCCGGCCAATCAGGGCTAATGCGGGCGTTCACGGTGCGGACGTGGCGACACCGGATATAGTTGCGCAACCTGCTGGACGGCTGCATTGAGGCCGCGCCAAAAAGTGCTAGATACCTTTCGAAACACCTTATGAACTAAAATCGTATGCACAGTTGCAATGCCATCAGTGAAGCACCACAATTTTAGCTCAATTTGAAAGGAACAGGGTGTGTTTTACAGAAAAAATTAGAGAAAAAGGTAATCACGTTGAGTTTCTAACTATACTTTTGGTACGACAACCACCGCGATTGTTGCTACTTAACCGACAAATGTCTCGCAATTCTTAAACAAATGTTCGAAATTGCAGACTAAGGAAAGGGAATCTCGGAAGAATAAGTTAGGGAATTAATAGAAGTGTATATCCGATAATAAAAGTGCGGAAGAGGAGAGAGTATCATTTATGCTCTTTGATTGGCAACGGGAATTTTGGCAGGGTGAAGAGAGTAGAGACGAGCAGAAAAGAGTAGGAAGAGAATAAAAGTCAAAGTTACTCATTTTCTTCTTCCTCCTCTGAGAGTGTGCTACACTCTGCAAAAGACAAGCACTCTCTCAGTGGACGTGACATTTTACGGTCAGAGGGTTGTCCGGCTTCAGGAAGACCTTCAAGGCGGCTTCATGCCATAACTGTAGCTCATGTAGTACACATTGGATGTTCCGTGTACCACGACCCAACTGATGCTTAAATGGGCGGACTTGTGCGAAGGAGATCAGAATGTAGGAAAGTTACACATCTTTCGGTACAACTGAGAGCCAACGACGGCCTTCACCGCCAACTAAAATATATTATCGGTTATCTGCGAATAATATTTACTGACCCCGAAGCAACTGAGTACAAATTTTTGCAATAGTGAAAAAAAAAAGAAAGAAAAAACGGGGTTGGATTGTTTGCTGCTGGCTTGTCTGGGCGAAGTTACGAGATGTGTGTCACGAGCTCTCGTGGCTCAGTGGTTAGCGTGCTGGCCAAGTCACGTAGAGACTGGGAGGTACGCGGGTTCGAATCTGTGCTTCCAGACATATGTCGGCACAGCTCCTTTAGAAGTCGGCCGTGACGTTGCCCACCTCTGTGAGGCCGACAACGGCGATCAGTTTCGCCACCACAAGCACCGAGATGTGCGTGGTTCGTCTCAGTCCCCCTGCAATGCTATCGACCTTTCTCTTTCTCAGTATTCCCTTGTGAGAGGGTGTTCGCTGTAGTGCGATGGAAATGCCTTGCTTGGAGGATGGTCTGGTGCACCTGTGCAGCTGTCCCAACCTCGCCTAGAAACAAAGCCTGGTACTTGAAACGACATGAGCCACCATCAGCTGCGTGGCAAGCCATTAGTATCCACTAGTGGTCACAAAAAGCCTGTGGCATTCTGACTTTATACGTCTTTCGCGCAAAGGTTGCCCACTGCTGTGAGGCCGACAACGGCGAGTCCTTTCGCCACCGCCACCGCCACCACGCAAAGGAGTGAGAGAAGGCATTCGGCAGGTCTAGGTGGCGTTAATTGTGTCGGTGCCTTAGCGAGGAATTCTTTTCTTTGGCGGACGGGACCTCCAGAGGGTGTGTGGGGGCGCGGAGGTACAAAGAAATAAGGCTGGTGTCAACGTCAATGACGCACATTGTCATAGTAATCGTTAGACGATCACTAGCCATTGGTGATCCAATCTCTTGGTGGCTTCAGCGAATTCCCTGAGCCCCCTGAGCTGACCGTGAAAATATGGCTTCCCGCTCCACGTTCTATATTGTATCTGAAAGTGTGTACCATGGGCAAGCAAGCGCACCGGTGTGAAAAGACTAACACCCCCTAGGCACTGTTATCATATTGCCTCATAGTGTGAGGTCGCTGCCGTCATCATAGTATTTCTTCGGGCTCCTGGCCTCCCTGGTGATTCTTCTCAGCCAAAGTCAGTCGTTCCAGGGTTTCCGATAAACCGCTCCATCGATTTATTTGCTTCACATCTGCTGGTGCGGCAGCGACCGCTCGCAACCTCATCCCTCTCGATAAACCACATCGATCAAAGACAAGTCAATGACACTAAGGTACTTCTTGCTTTGTAAATGCTTGCATGGCAAATTGCTTCGTCCACGGTCACATTCGGCTCACCAGCACCTGCCCTAAAAGCGCTGAGTTACCTTTCCTGACACTGTATGACTTCAGTTGTCACTGTGAAGCTCATCATTATATCTTCACCAATCTACCGCGAGCAGAGGTGAAGAGTATCGCTTATGCCGATGAAACACGCCACACATTATTACCGATATAAAATTGTTGTTATTACCAATATGTTGGACACCCCGACACAATGAGGCTTTTTTTTTTCTGCGGCAAGCGTGCCTCCGCAGCCGCTCTCACCCAAGCAGCACATCTTGGCCCAATCTTGGCCCAATATTTTGATTTCTGCTGGTACAGAAATATATAAATTTATATATATGTATTCGTATATACATATTAAATAATATATATGTTTATAAGTCCGAAACGTCGCCACACCAGCATTGGACAGCTGTTTCGGCCTGATTGGGCCTTCATCAGCAATGCGTAGGTGGGCGACGTTTGAGCGAGTGGCGTCGGAAGGTCACGTGGAACGTGATGTCCTCCCGTCAGGGTGAGTGACTCACCTCTGAAAGCACAGTGCGAAGCCAGTAAAGTATTAAGTGAAGAAAAATAGCATAGGCTCTTTGGCTGCACGTTGAACATATGTTTATAAGTCCCAAACGTCGCCACACCAGCATTGGACAGCTGTTTTGGCCTTATTGGGCCTTCATCAGCAATGCGTAGGTGGGTGAGTGGGTGAGTCACTCACCCTGACGGTAGGACATCACGTTCCACGTGACCTTCCGACGCCACTCGCTCAAACGTCGCCCACCTACGCAAAGAGCCTATGCTATTTTTCTTCACTTAAATATATATGAGTACATCCGTATCCATCTACCTGCACTGCATACAGGGTGTCCCAGAGAACGTGTCATTGAATTATAATAAAAAAACGACCCCACCTAGAATCATGCGGCATTTGTTCTTTCTAGGTTTTTGCCACCTCCTGATTTGAAGGTCGTGTCATCGAATTCTAATAAAAAACTACGCCACCTAGAATCATGCCGTCGACGGCATTTGTTCTTCCTAGGGTCTTGCCACCTCCTGATGTGCATGTCATGTAACCTAAGTTTAATTATGTAAATTTTTGCGAAGTGAACTCGGAAATTTGCAAAGTAAAGGTCACTCTTACCCCACCAACATGAAGAGCTTGTCGAATTTACTCAAATTCATGATAAGTGACAGTAATGTTCAGGATCTATCCTATCGGGAAAAATAGCCGAACATCATGCTTCTCGGAGCACTTGCGTATAACGCGCGAGGACTTTCTGAGCGCCATCGCTGTCAGTCCGACTAAAGGAGGTTGGAAACCCAGCCTACAGAGTGATAGTAGAAAAAGTGACAGTTCCTGAAATTGGGGAAGGGAAGGTATGGTCCCAGCCAAAGCCGGACGCGATAAGCAGAAGCATGTCTGTGTTATCTCTTTTTACCATGCCGGTGTGGGCTGGGTTTCCAACCTCCTTTCATCAGACTGACAATGATTACGCTGAAAAATTCGTCGCGCGCTCTCCTCTGGGAGCCCTGTATAGGGCATGATTTTCGGCTATTTTCTACGATACGATAGCTCCCTTAATATTCATGTCAATTATCATTAATCTGAGTAAATTCGGCACGCTCTTCATATTGGTTGGGGTAAAAAAAAGTGGCCTTTACTTGGCAAAATTTCCGAGTTCATTTCGCAAAAATGTACATAATTAAACTTAGGTTACATGGCATGCACATCAGGAAGTGGCGAAAACCTAGTAAGAACAAATGCCGTTGACCGCATTATTCTATGTGGCGTAGGGTTTTTTTTTAAATTAAAATTCAATGACACGTTTTTTTGGGACACCCTGTATATATAAATAAGTATAAATACATTGGCAATACCTGCCCAATATTTGGCTAAGCTGTTGCGCTGCTTGGGTTTCCATTATACGTACGTCATCTCAAAAGACTCACTGTGTGTTCATTTTATATTTATAATGGCATACAATTCGGATTGTGATTATTCCGTTATCCTTGTTTAAGAACAATGCCAGACGCAAGGAAAATCGATGTACCGGAACGAAAGGCAGTCTCCCAGTTTACTCTGAATGTAACGTCTTGCATTAAGAAAGACAGCAGCAGCAGCATTCGTTTACCCTCACGACGGCGAACCGCGGCTCGTATGTTCTTCCCCCTGCATTCGTTCGAAACTAATGTTGTATGCATCAAGCGAGACATTAGGTCGTCATTCAACATGCAAGCGACGCGGTCGTCTTGAATAATATGGCCGGTTCTCTTTTCCTACAGTAAGAGGGAGACAGGGCATTACGGACAGGGGCGACATTTTGTTTACGGCGCGCTTCAGTTGAATGTCGCCTGAAGCGGTCAAAGGGGGGGGGGGGGGGGGGTAACATTAAACACTGCACGGGCTCTGTGCTGTGGTGATAGCTGGAAGTTTCCTTTGCAACTTACATCGTTATAAGACAAGACTAAATATTTAGCGTTACTTTGTTGGAACGGAAGGTCAGTGCGTCCGCACCTCATCTCGCGAAGCTGCTCAACATGTTAGTGTTTACCTTCTGATACGGAAGAGGAGAAGGGGAACCTCCAAAAAAAAAAAAAAAAAGAGGGGGGGGGGGAAGGTGCCAAAGTTGCAGGGTTTAAGGTGAGGTGTGGGCAGGATGATTGACAGTGCACTGTGGATGAGAGGGGTCTTCGCACGAGGCCCGTTTCCTGGAGAAAACGCACGAGGTTGCTTCACCGCATAGCACGCTCCTAGCCAACAGTCATCCCGAATGAAAACGTTCTCTCCCTTGATTTGATGAAATCTTGGGGCGTACCCCATTTTCCTGGCAATTATGAACTGCATTCTTAAAAATGAGGGGGGTATATTTATTAGACGAAAGGAAAAAGAAAAAAACGGGGGAAAGGTCAGCCAAACCGGACGTCGGCTTGCTATTCCGCAACAAAAAGAAAATTAACGAAGATGAAGAAAGAAGAATAAAATCAATAAAAAGAAAATAATTGGGAAGTAAAGGAAAAATGGGTTTCACCACATAGCATGCTAATTGCCAACCATAATCCCGAATGACAACGTTCTCGCCCCCGATTTGTTGAAAACTGGAGGCGGAGCCTATTTTGTACCAATTATCTACTGCACAAGCGGTACGAAAAAGGCACCGCATCCCGTTTTCAACAAATCAGGGGAAAGTACTATGTTTCTGACGATGATGGTTAGCTGTACACTCTTAAAAATGAGGGGGGGGGGGGGGGGGGTGTCGAGGTAGCTTGCCGTTGTTGGCCGCACTCAAGTGGGCATCGTCACGACTATAGCCAAAAAAAAAAAAAGGAAAAGAAAGTGGGAGAAAGGGGAGTTGAGGACTTCAAAGTGATGTAGAGGCAGGATGACCGGCACTGATGGGACGGAAGCACACTGTAGATGAGAGGTGCACGGGAGGAGGAGCCTATTTTGTGCCATTATGCACGGCACAAAATAGGCTCCTCCTCCCGTTTTCAACAAATCAGGGGCGAGAACGTTGTCATTCGGGGTGATGGTTGGCTAGGAGCGTGCTATGTGGGGAAGTTCATTTCTAGGAGTGTAGGAGCGTGCTATGTGATGAAGTTATTTTTTAAGATTTTTTTAGTAGAGACAGGCTTTAAGAAAATGAAAGAGAGTAAACTGAGAAGCAGTTACAGCACCTAGTCTCCCCAACGGCAATTACTCCCATTTCACTCACGTGACCCTGAAATCTGCTCCCCAACACTGAAAGTAGTCCCTAAACGTCGCCTAAACTTTCGTGAATTTAGTCCCGAAAGGAGCTAATGATTGTGGCAATGTCCGTAGCTCCGGAAAAGGACTAAGGTTAGTCCCCTTTCTCTTACAGTGCACCTCACGAGGTGTAATCAGTTTGAAATAACATGTGCTATCCTCCTGTAAAAGTGCATGTGCGGCGTACGTGTAAAATGTGTAGTAACATTTCAAACACGCAGCTTAGACAAGAGAGCTGTTGAGCACGTTTCCAGGAAATGTGACCGGGGAACATAATATCGATGAATAGCTAGAAAAATCAACTTTCTACGAAGACAGCGGTTTACATCTATCGTAACACTAAGGCAGGATAATCCAACAGAGGATTTGCATAAAGGTCTCGCCCCATTGAGTTCTGAATATGTGATCCAGAAATAATTCTTGGGTGCCTTCAGATAAGGTCGACGCGTTAGCCATTGTGTCGACTTGGTCATTGTAATGCGGGGTATTGGAAAGGAATGAATGGGGGGGGGGGGGGTTATGTGGAGATGGAAGTTCCACAACTGCGGATCCGTCTGCTCCATGACGCTTAAAGCTGAGTGCTCGTAAGGTGAAAGAAACGGTGACGAAGGAGTGGAGTTACTGCTGCACGAGTGTGCAAAAAAAAAAAAAAAAAAAAGTGAGGAAGCTACAGTGTTCCTCCCTGAGGTCTCTGAGCTCTAGAACTTGGTGTCCGCCTCAATGTCCTTGAAATATTGAACTAGAGCGCGAAAAGCTCGTTGCTTTAAAAGACGACCTCAGATAATTCCAGGGAGTTTTGCGCCGCTTTGAACTCTGGGAACTTGCTGGTAACAAAGGAGCTCCAAGCTGTTTCGGTGCCTTCCCTCTCGACCGATGATCCACGAGGTGTCAAGGTCAGCGAAAACGAAACGTGGAGGACAGTTTACTCCAGTAAACTCCCAGGATGCAACACATACGGGAGGAGCACTGGGATTTTCTGAAATCGTCTATTGTGGACCCAACAACCTTCGAGGTTTTGACGACGCTGAAAGGGCGTCGTCCAGCGCTGCCAACTCCGATCGCAGGCGGCGACTTAGTTTCACACAAAACTAGGTTGTGCTCCACATCTTCCACAACTCCCGACACAAAGCAGTTACGGGTGGCCACTTTACCAATCTTGAGCAGAATACGCCCACTGTAGGGGGACATTCAGTCGAAAGCGATGCAGGAGTGTCTCCGTTGGCCGGAACAACGATGGAGGAACCACAAAGATGTTGCTTGGGTCTAGCGACGAGGTGCTTGTCGGCACGTGTCCACTAAGCAAGAGCTCCTTGCCACATTATCTTGGCCGCGTGAGAGCTGGGGAAGTACTCCCAAGGTACTGGCCCACCCCGACACGATATCGTGTCCTTTCGCAGCACAACAGTGGGATATGCCAAAGGGGACGCATATAATGGGAGTAATGCTTGCGGAAACCAACACTGCTTGCAGGGCTTTCAACCCAGTTTTTGAATCACTGTATATGACCCATGATTTTGCTGTTGCCAGTTTATTCATGAACTGCAGTGTCATGATGCCGTATAGAGCCACGCTGAAGTGGAAGATGCGCAATGAGACAGACGAGCACACACCGCCTCGGTGGCTCAGTCGGTAGCGTGTTCGCCTTCTGATCCCGAGATCGCGGGTTCGAACCGAGGACGCCAGCAACGTGGTGGCAGGACACAAGTTGCTTAGGCACGTCGTCTTCCGCGAGGGACGTTAAATACGGGGTGCCGTGTGATGAGCTTTCATCGCACGTTAAAGAACCCTCAGGTGGGCAAAAGCAATCGACAGACCGACCGCTGTGGCGTCGCTCATGATCTCAGTTGTCTCGCGACGTAAACCCCCAATTATTATTATTACAGACGAGCACAACCCTCAACCGACCTCTGAGGAACCACATAAGCGCATGTCGATCCCCATTCTGTTGTCGATGGATCTGTGAGTTTGAGTTTGATTATAGAAAAAAAAAAAAAGGAAGATATTGGGTGCCAGAAGGTGTAGAGCGTGTTGGTTGGGACAGAACATGATTAAGAACGCGGATGGTGTGTTTGTCCCTGTCCCTCCGCGTTCTTAATCATGTTCGGAAGATATTGAATTCGTCACCTGACGAATACTTCTACTCCCACAAAGGAAATGAAATGAAAGGAAAGAAAAAAGAAACATGAAAAGATGAAAAGATAAAAATCACCCCTCCCGGTCACCGAACTCTACGTGCACATGCAGCTACATCCCCTAGAAGTGAACTCAATTTGCGAGAAACTAACAGGAACGGGGAACTCGACGACACATGCCTAGAATGCCCGGATCTGTGAACTCTATTCTGTCCCTCTGATTGTGTGAAACCTGAAGACTGTTGATGCACTTAGGAACTAAGATCGCAGGGAAAACTACAGGATGTTGAAGAGTCAATGGTGGGATGCAGGGTACTGGCAGCTGCTTATGTCGAGGAATGCAATGACGGCTAGGCATGACAGCTTGGTGAAATCTTGAGGAGCTTCGTGTAGAGAAGGCCCGAGATAACGGATGTCGACGCAGACATGTGATGACACGGGGTGTCTCAGGTTACTTGAAGCAGTTTTTCAAAAGAACATCGTACGCGAATGAAACGGGATGCGTATTGTTGACAGTCGTCTTGCGCAAATCAAGGTATCCTTATGTTACCGCCATTCAGTTACTTCAGAGTAGTTATAGACTTTTAAATGTCAGTTTTACATCAGTCAATTGGGACCTGCAGGACCTGCGTTCAGAAATTTGTCTTTCTCAGACAGACCGTTTACTGCGCTATTTTACGTCCTCTCCCGCACAGGCTTCGTCTCAATGTAGCCTTCACTTCCCAATCCAAGTATCGGATCGGATACTGTGACAGCAGCCTATCTGCTCCAAATGTGGCGTCGTGGCGAGCATTGAGAAGGTCCTAACAGAATGTGAGCTCTACGAAACGGAGAGGCGGAACTCTGCTGAAGGTGCTCAGTTGAGAGCTTCTAGCAGACAGACATTCAACCTGGCCGCAATTATTGGACCATGTAGCAGAACCCCGTGAAACAGCGTCGATGTCCTCTGATGCTCTTGGGGTTCCTCTTGTCTACCGGTTTGCTCCAGACGCTGTAGTCTCATACTCTGTATCCCAATGACCATTGCTGCTTTTTCGTGTGTTTTTTCTTCTTCATCTTCATTTTGAGCGGCGTAGGGCAGCCAGTGGAGGACATCGCAATTGTCGCGCTTGTATATAACTAACTTCCCAGGACGCACATTCCCCCAGGGCGTGAGTCGTGACGTTGCCCACCTCCGTGAGGCCGACAACGGCGACCGCCCCTTTCACTACCACCACCACCACCACCACCACCACATAACTAACTTCGCAGTTCCTTTAGAAGTCGGCCCAGGACGCACATGGGCGTCAGTCGTGACGTTGCCCACTTCTGTGACGCCGACCCCCTTCACCAGCGCCAACCACCCACCATCTCATATCTCACATCTAATGTTTTGCGTGTAATGGGGTAGTGTACTGCTCTCCAGCAGTGAATCACCCCATGTCATAGACATTTGTTGTTGTTGTTGTTGTTGTTGCGTTCAGAAACGGAAGCCCGACTCCATTGCGTGCAGTCAAGTGCCTCCTACGGGTTCTCTTTTCGCATGCTCCGAATAAAATCCGTGATATTTGGAAGAAAACTTCACATGACTGCGCACCTGCGCCTGGATTGTATCTCCCGAGCGTGCGGGTTAACGAAGTCCGCGCCTTCATTCCATTTCCACGGGATCGTCGAGCCATGCTAGGAGCTAAGGGGTTTACGTTGTGCAGCTTAGCGTCCCTAACTATAGCGCATTCCAACGCAAGTCTGCCAATCAATATCTTCGTGTTGATTAGCTCTCCCGCGTTGCGAAAAGCCGTACTCCCGCACGGGGACTTCATGCTCCCATGGGCAACGCAGAAGTTCCAGTTACAAGCCCGTTTGTTTTGCCCGGACAAGGCCGTCACGAAGTAAGTGCAACGCGTGGGAAAAGTCAGGCATTACCTTTGCTCATCTGGTTTTGTCATGCCGCTGCGAGGATTTATCTTAGACTGAGCCGGCGATGATACTTTTGGGCGATATTATTCCGCATTTTGAGATCCCGCTTTGCCCGCTTTGGCTTAGGAAACATGCTTTTGCGAGGAACTGCGTTTACTATTCATGTTTTACTATATGTACTGCATTAACCTTACACACTGCAACACGACTTCATTTGATAAACAAGGCTATATATATATCGCAGACCTAAGCTACACTCTTAAAAATGAACTTCACCGCATAGCACGCTCTAGCCAACTACCATCTCGAATGATATCGTTACCTGCTCTGATTTGTTGAAAACGGGAGGCGTACGCCTTTTTTGTGACAATTATGAACAGCATAAGTCTCACAAAAAAGGCGTACGCCTCCCATATTCAACAAATTCAACAAAAAGGGAGAGAACGTTGTCATTCGGGATGATGGTTGGCTAGGAGCGTGCTATGCGGTGAAGCTCTGTTTTTAGAGTGTACCCACTACTCAGCTACGTTTTGAGGCGGTACTGCTAAAGCACTCTTTCCAATTAATCGATAGTGAAATCCGTATTTCACACTTAATGAACGAGACGCGTTTCTATGTACGCATTCGTTGCAAGAGTGCTAAGTTCACACATACACTTACAGATACTCTGTTTTATCGTGGAAGAGCACACGATTGGAACAGTGTATCGACGGCCATTGTGAACGAGGCGAATACGGCTGGTTAAGTACGTAATTTAAGATTCGGTATTATACGCGTGTTGAAGAAAATAAGGAAGGTGCAGAAACAGCAGAGGCCATTTCACTGGGGAGCACGACAGGCGCTTTATTGGGCCATTTTATTTTTTCTTAAACAAAAACCAAACCAAACCAAACAGGCGCTGTGTCACCCGACACTTTTATGACCCTGGGATCCGGTCCGAAGCCGCCAATGGGGAAGGTGGCCGACTTCCCGGTCACAGGGAGAGGCTACCATTTTGCGGAAAAAAAAACGGTGAATGCGCGTGACGGCAGACTTGACTTGGACTCTGTTCTTCGTGCGAGCAGCACGCACTCGTGATGTGATGTGATGTGATAGAAAAAGGAAAAAGAGGAGATTTAAGTGACGAGAAAGTCAGACTGGCTACCCCAGGCCACTTGGCCGCAGTTAGTTGAAATAAATATAAAAAAGAAGAAAACCCAGCAGTTGGGGGGCGGGAGACGAAGATACCGAACTAGTGGGAACACCTGTCACAAACGAGGGACCAAAAAGTCTCACAAAATGTCAATGAGATGCGTTTCTTTCTCAAGGAAACGTAGGAGCGCTTTCAATGCAGCCGCTTGATGATTGAATGGCTGAGGACCCAGGAGCTTTAAAAGGTCAAATGGCCGAGCGTCCATGCGAGCCAGAGTTGCTTCTAGTGTGCGGCGACGCAGTTTGGAGATGGTGACTTGGCCAGCTTGTGGAGCAACCGACCGCTGTACGGGACATTCAGTCGGAGCCTCTGCACGAGACACGCTGCTTGCCGAGCACGCACTCGTACTCAATCTGTTATCAACAACAACAACAACAACAAATAGATCATGACTATGGCCTGGGGTGATTCACCGCTGGAGAGCAGTACACTACCCCATTACACGCGAAACATGAGATGTGAGATATGAAAATGAAGCTATGTGCAAGTACAACACTTGAACTCTCCTCCACTGGCCGCGCAGCGCTATGTCACACAAAAGGAAGGTGAAGAAAGAAACACATGAAATAAGCGCCAATGGTCATTGAGATGCAGGGGAGGACCCTACAGCGTCTGGAGCAAACCGGTAGGCAAGAGGAACTCCAAGAACATCAGAAGACATCGACGGTGTTGCACATGGCTCTGACATGGGTCCAAGAATTGCAGCCAGGTTGAACGTCTGTCGGCTAGCACCACTCAGCTGAGCAGAGAGTTGCCGCCTCTCCGTTTCGTATAGAGCTTACGTGCTTATTAGGACGTGCTCAATGTTCGCTGTTATCAAGACTTTCATTCATGTATTCCAAATTCGGTTACAAAATACAGCTGTCTGTTGGCTGCGAATAGTACTGAGCCGTCTGGATTCGTTTCCTCGTCGACAATGTATTGGACGATCGCGACCAACTTCTACTGTAACAACGCCAGACAGCTCCTGCAACGATCCACAACATTGATCAACAGTATTGCAAATAAATCAATAAATAGCCAACAGACCGAAGCGGACTGTCGTGAAACAGAATGAATTACCTGTTAGACAAAATTTAACTAGAGCGTGCAAAGCTCCCCCGAGCTGGGAATTGTTCAAACAACACGCTTTAAGTGGCTGAGAGCTTCGTATGAGGTAGCGCAAAGCGCAAGCGAAAGGAAATGTATGCCCAAAGTAAGTTTTCTCTCTGGAAGTCGTCCTTCTGCGTACTCGCCCTTAATTGCTCGCCTAATTGCTCCCAATTGTGTTCCCTTCTAATTGCTCTTTTGCACCGTTGATTCGTTCACTGAGGTGGTTATTACGAGTCACCCTTACTCGGCTTGCGAGATAAGTGAACTGGTTCTTAAGGTCTCGGTTGCTACTAGTGTTTTTTTTTTCCATCTTCCCGGTGTAATTCAATAATTAGCTGCTTGACAATGATGTGACAATGACAATGATGATGCGTAAGGAACCGTTATTTCCGGAAAAAGAGACACGTGAGACGCTCGGGTTGCAGAAGCTGAAGTGGATGGGATGAAGATATAAGCATTTTTTCCAGCATCCATATACCAGGCGTGTATATGCCCTGTAGGCGTGGAACGCCCTGTATATGGCATTAAATGCCATATACAGGGCGTTTCACGAAAAATGAGCGAAAGGTTTTTTTAAAAAATGGTTCATCGCACACAAATAAGACGGACTGCATTGTGTTACCAGTGGTATGACACCATACCAGTTACTGTTACCATAGTGTTACCAGTGGTGTCAATGCTCTGTCTGTTGCCATGTGCCTCCGACTGTTGTATACCTCGAGGCTCCATAGGCTACGCACTGGATCTGGATCGGCTCTAGATCGGCTGGATCTGGCACGCTAGCAGACATCCTCTACCCCGGTGGTTTTTACGCCGAACAGGTGGTTCTTACGCCCAACCACCCCTCTAGCACTTTGCACTCCCCGACGGACTTACGCACCCTCTACACATCTCCACCTTTCATCCTCCATCCGTCTTTCTTTTTTTCTTTTTTGCTATAGTCGTGACGACAACAACGGCGAGCCGATCCTGTCATTAACCCCCCCTCCCTCAGACTATTGTACTATTAAACGTTCCATCTAGTACATCCAAGCTTTTTTTGAGCACCCACACTAAATGCCACAAAGCATCCCTCCCAATCGTATCAAGCCTCAATGACGGGAGTCATAAACAACATTTTTCTCCGAAAATCCACTCGCTTCCTGAAACCGGCCCTGCTTCACCACGCGTCGATCGACTAGAGTACATGATCCTCAGTCAACGAAAGATGGCGAGGCACTTTGTGAAGCACAACCTGAGGCACTTGGTATCCCAACCTGAGTGAAGTCTATTTCACACCTGAGTGCCTACGTTCGCTCATACTGCAGAAAATTCCGCCATATAGAACGTCACCGAAAAAAAAAATGAGGGAGAAGAAGGTGAAAAAGATGCTGCGTGAACGTATATTGAACACGAAGAAGACCAGCTTTCTGCCTAGTCTTTCTGGCCTACCAGAGTAAGCGTAGGAAGCATTGGGTCCAAATTCTGTCCTTGAAATGCTGGAAGTCATTGTGAGCAGAGGCAAGGTTTTTCTGAGGAGGGGGGGTATCCTACTTCACTACCTAAGATGAATTGAAACTCTTTGAAATGACAGAAATTGAGAGGGGTCGGGACGTCCCCCCCCCCCCCTACATCTGCCTCTGATTGTGAGCGGACAGCGTCGTCGTTCTGCGAATGATTCGTAAGTGCAGTGATGTCCGTGAGTTTGCCGCAAACGGCAACATTTCAAGGTGCGCTGGGCATGTGCAACGGGTGCTGAATGGATCACAATCTCATTTGTACGGCCCACCTCAAAGCTTGTAGTGTGTTTGACGTGTAATCAATTCATATGTATTATTATACAGTGTAGATAAAACGCGTCGTACGCATTCATATGAGTGCCTAATATTAAGAAGGATAAACATCTCGTTACGAAAAGTCTCAAGTCATCATTCCTGTCACAGTGATGCCGGCGGAATAACGCGCTGATTTTATTAGGCCACGTTGGCAGGAAAATAACACGTGATATCTACTAATCCGCAGCGATTGGCGTGGGTTTCTTGGTCATATTTGAAAGAACATCTAGCATACAACGTACCTCTACGTGCCCCGTAGGCTGAGTTAGAAGTCCATCACTACTACGCATTCACACACACACATACATTAGATGATGATGATGAGGTGGGCGATTTACCGCCGGCATCATTAATACATCAGACTACTTAATGCTGGGCAAGATGAATGGGAAACCGTAGAACTCATTGAAAGGCCATGATGCATTGAAGATCGGCAATCGGCTGTATGGCTGTGCTTAATCCAATTCAATCCAATCCGATCAAATCCAATCCAACCTGTCACTTTGAAATGAAAACCAAGTTAGCGCTCCCGACGGCAACACCCTACAGGGAAATAAACACGTCGTCGTTTCTTTTTTTTTTCGCAAGTTCTTTTTTTTTTTGCGCAAGTTCTTTTTTTATTCCACGTTAGCGCCGCGAAGCAGCTGTGGCTATGAGAGGCGTGCAAACCTGAACTGAGCTGACTGAACTGATGGAGAGAACACAACAGGAGGCAGTGGGGGACGGGGTGGTTGGTATGCGTCCTGTGCCGACATCCATCAGGAAAATCTGCCCGAAAACGCACCGAAAACCTGATACAGCACAGCCGGTGAATGGATTCGAACCCACCACGTCCCAGCCTATAGAGCACGCCATTGGTGACTAACGACCAGATACTTTTATCCATTCAGTCGTGCCGCTGGTCATCGTGTTTCAAACTCCAAAAAAGAGACATAAACGGATGGAAAAGGAATGCACTAAATTTAATTAGAGGGGGAACGACAAAGACAGCAGCAGCAATTATTGTAGGACTTTGTCGGAGAAAATCCCAGTAAGAACATTCCTATCAGACCGTTCAGAACGGGTACGCTGTTCTCAGCAGTTCTGAGCAGTCCGCGTGAGATTCATCCGGGAAACGACTTAGTCTTTCAGCCCTATCGTCGTATCTCTAAGTAATAGGGTCACTTTTCCGGCGATCGTGTCGTTCTTTTCTTCGATGAAGCGGTCGCTATACAGCTGCCGATGTCCCTTTCAAAGTGTATGGATTTGTGTAGTTTCTCTTTCTTCTTTTCTGGATAAAGCGTCATGGAATAGCCAGTCCCGAGTGGCTAGGGAGTAGGGACTAACATCTCAATTTGTTTCTTTTACAAATCATTCAATCAACCTGCTTCCGAACGCTAGCAAGCTACGGCTTTGGTTTGGACAGCCTTCATGTTTGTTGCTTCAGTCACACACGGCAGGGGATTCTGTGGCGACCCTGTCATGTGCTATATACGTATAACGGCTATGTCATTTGTATTAAACTTTGAACTCGTGGCTTGAATCTGAAATATTAGCGAGCCTTCCCAGCTATCCATAGACCAACACTCAAAAACAATAGACAGTGAAGTTTTCTACATTTGCTTGCCGTGCTATAGCTTTCATGTGTGTGGACAACGCTTATTCAGGTACAGTGGTCAACCACGCGAAAGTTAGTACCGTAAATAAACGTAGAAAACTTCATCGTCTACCGTTTTTGAGTGTTGTTTGATCTTCGAGGGCGTCACTCCTTCCCGCCTTGTTTCTACATCAGCGAACCATGGCTTTATTTATTTATTTATACCCTCAAGGCATGGCAGCTTTAAAAGCTGGTGTGGGAGGCAGGTGCACGGTGTAGACGAAATCTTTTTGGATGTGTTGATTTCAGACATTTTTTTAGCACTTAACAAGATTTGAAATTTGAGGAATCTTTTTTTTTTCTTTTTCTTTTTTGTGATGCAATTTGAGGGAGTGATCACAAAAGTGAACGAAGCAAGAAATACGATTTGGTGGAGTCTTCGGAGCGCTGTAGAGAAAGTTTCTAAGGCAAACACCGGAAACCTGTCCTCATTTAAGCACTAGCATTCACTAAAATTTACTGAAAAAGACATATTTCACTCGATTTGAACAATTTCTCACGGCGCCGTGTACCGTGTATAGGGTCTGACTTTTCCGGGTTAAACTCGACTCCGCTCCATTATTCCCTCACGAATCATCTTGGGACTAATTCGGGTAAATCTCGATCTCTCCTCGAATTATACGTTGTGTCACGTATTATTTGCACTGTTTTGCGGCAATTTCCACGCACGTCTGATGTAAATAATATTTCAGTGCATCAGTATGCTATGCGAAGCACATTTCATGTAACAACATGTAACGACGTCAATATAAATCGCAATATGTATGCATGTTTGACTAATATACAGGACTTGCGAGACTTGCACTAGTATTGCGTGGGGCGCCTTGCTGGAGAGAAAGCGAAAATAATAACCCCATAATACAGAATGCATCAGTACAGCACCCGTCTTCACCCCGAATTACAGGTTTTAAAGTAGCTCCCGATTTTTCGACCCTGATTACGGGAAAGGCATTTCTCCTGAAAAAGTCGGATATTTGCGTTTCAAAATGTGTGCGAAATCCCGTAGAGATGGAAGGGTGCGCCCCGTTAAGACTAGACCAAGAACAAAGACAGAGTCAGCCCACTGAGTCGTGTGATGGCACGAAAACTAACGGTGTTTTCGAATTCCTTTTACCGCTCTGTATTCAAAATATTCCCAAACTCCCGCCCAATTATGTCAAATACAGATAATACAGCACCGCTGAGAACGGCTAATTTAATTTAATAACGGCTGGACTTGCTTACATTCCAACGTCTGTAGCTCTGCCGTCAAAATGGCACAAATGCAGGCAAGCTGGTGGGGCCATATTCATTATTAGGGAACCTGAGCTTCCCCAATCATGGAGCTCTATATACAGTCATCGAAAACTGCTTCCATCTTTTCTGCCAGCTATGCGAGGTCTGCGCAGTGATGAAGTTCATGGTTTTCTCGTTATTATTTCGGGAACTATAATCACCGCATTCCAAATTTTAACGCAAGCTATTTTTATTTTTGTTTGTTATGATTAGCAATTTTGAGCTCGAAGAGTACCGAAAAGCGTGGCTTCCAATATTGAAGCATGTTAGGGTGTTGTGTCAAAGGCGTTTAGACGGAGCAGCTTTATAGGGCCGTTGTTTGCGACAAGTTGTTTGGCGAACACTGTCACCGTCATCCGGGCGTGATGTCACGTGACAGCGCAGTCACGTGATCTATAAAGCTACGGGCGGACCTACATGGTGGTTGCTTTAAGATATAATTCCGTGGGGTAGAAAGCACTGCTTGGTGCACGTAGAAGCTGGATGATGTACACATAAGATTAGGGCATTAAGGTACGTGTAACCTTAAAGATAACGCTATGTTTTAATACCGTTTTTGATGATACGCTGACGGGTACTTTAGATACTTGACAATTTGTACCTAGTCTTTTGCTTTCAGTGCAATCAAATGCGAAAATGTTCGTCCTGCATTGTGAAGTACTTCGTTCTCTATCTAATGCTTTAAAGTACATATGCAATTGGAATCTAATGCGCAATTACAGCACTGACGCGTGTGCTGCAGCTCCGATACCAGCCCTCTACAGACCACTGTCTTTCCGTAACGAAGTGCCAATGTACCGAAATTGTCCTACGAATCCCTTTCCAGGTGGCGATAAGGTGTTACAGCACCCGTATCTCGGTAGCTCCTAACGTTAATTGAAATATAACGTTTACTCGAGAAGGGACGTAACCTTTAAGGTCTTAATGACCTTTTATCAGATCGCATCAACTTCGTGACAATACCCAGCGATTTACCCTACCCCCACCCCTACCCCCACAACACCCCCAAATATTTCGCGACACCTCCAACTGCTATGGCGTAACTGTAATAATGACCCCTCTTTTTGGCACCCCCCCCCCCCCACACACACACACACTGGCCACACTGCATCCGCAACGTCACCCTATCCGTCGCGCTACGCTAGAAACCGGGGGCTGGACTGTCCTTCTGTGGATACCTCGCTGCTGACAGGGTCACATGTTTTTTCTTTATAGCTTCTACTTGTGGCAGCACACTCTGAAAGCAGAACTTCACCGTATACGACACGCAGAGAGCAACCCCTCCCCTCTAATAATACCGTTTGCTTCCCCAGATGCGTTGATGTGATGTGTCAATGATGATGTACCGCATATCAGGAGTGATGACGGCATCATTCTGTTCATTGGATAGTCTTCAGCGTATTATGTGGGGAAGTTGATTTGATTTGACTTGTAAAAAGAGAAAAAATGGGAGATGTTGGGGAGATTTTCAAAATGTGTGGCCCTTCTTTGAAACGTGACTCATAAGCTCTCTTCCTTTTAAGATTCTTCCCATACGCACTGTTGT
The DNA here is from genome assembly GCF_037126465.1 of Ornithodoros turicata. Taxonomy (NCBI): domain Eukaryota; kingdom Metazoa; phylum Arthropoda; class Arachnida; order Ixodida; family Argasidae; genus Ornithodoros; species Ornithodoros turicata. Next base: position 40,176,550 of record NC_088207.1, read on the forward strand.
TGACACGTGTAGACTGCGTAGACTACCCCCCCCCCCCCCCCCACACACACACACAAACACACACACGCACAAAATTCCTTCGAAACTGAGAGCCTGTGCGCTCTCGTCGTTGGGTTGCGTTCCCAGAGTGACAAAACAGATTTTCTAGTTGCACGTGCATTAGTGGGGTCCATGCCTCCCATACACTGCTCACGTTTCCTGACTGCACTGAACGCAGCAGTATCTCGGCGCATCAGAGCTCATTTGCATAATTATCTTTTGGCCTAGTGCTTTTCTCGGATAGTCTCGCCGTTCGAATTCCTCCCTTGACACACTGGAATCCGCAAAGGGATAGCGTACTGCGTGGCACCGTTCGTCAATTTTATTGACTGGCTGACTCCTAAATAGCCCCACATTCATGAATCAGCCAGCAACTCAGAGGAATTTGATAAGTGCTTGACTAAATGAAGATTGTAATTTTATATGTATCTTTAAGTCTGTGCAGGGCTACCCACGTATGAACTCGAATTTCCTGCCGCTCCAGCTGTACACATGTAAAGCAGTTGCGATACTGATTAGGCGCTCCCCTAGTGAAAAGCAGTCCAGCAACACTGAGCTTTACCTCACAGGCATTCCTCGTGTACTGCCTTCTGTAGGTCTTGCTTTTGCCGCTATTTTAGAACAAAATCGAGGAAGCAGATGACTGGTCATCCATGTGGCACGAATAAGTTACAAAGCGCGTGCCCGAGAAACAGCCGGTGGCCCACACGAGACTATCCGGTGACGTCACGCGTGGTACAGGGGATACGAGAGGAAACCTTCAAAAGCTTCGGTTTCGTTTTGAGCTTCCCAGCTCTTTTGGCAACTAACGAGTCCCCGACTGCGAAATGAACTTTATTTCTCATTTCGGAAGGATGTACCGAACTTATTTCCACAGCCATTATAATAGTTTCGGATTATCCCTTTAAGGCGGTTCTGTTCTGTATTCTGGCTTCAGTGTCGCAACTGTTTAAAGTATGTTTAACAGAATGTACTGTTACATCTACTCATGTACTTAAACTATGGTGGACGGAAGGGGCACTTGGTAACGATACAAGTGAATAAAGCAGCAAAATGAACGCACGCAACAGAACACAGCAAAACAACTAAGTTGCAGCGTCATGCTGTGTTCCGCTGTCTGCGTTTATTTGCTGCTTTTTTTTTTTTTTCATCATCCGCTTAAACTACAAGTCTACTACTTCTGTCGCCATTCTATACCTATATGTTCACTATTACTTTTTCTTATATTCTCAGTAGAATCTGTTTTATTTCTGTTTCAATATCAACTAGATTGTTCATAGCTGCGTAAGTTATTTATTACATTGAGACTATACTGCGCCGGTACCTCAAATCAGCGAGCAAAAGAATTCCATTTTTTTCTTTGTACTTCTAATCTAATCCAGGAATATCACGTGCGATGCCATCTCTTGTATACTGTTGCGTGTCGAAGAGAAATACGCCTCGGTAATGTGTGAGAGAGAGAGAGAGAAAGCGAGGTGTTGCTGCAGTTTTTCAAACTTGCTGATGTTCTTTCCAACAAGAGCGAAATAAACAGAAACACTGGTGCGAAGAACGGCATTTTGGGAGCCCGCTCCGACAAACTCAATACTCGTGCAATATCCCTTCGTCAAAGCGAGAAACTGCCGAGCGGGACGGCTTACGGAAGGAGATGCTATTCATGTATGCAAGAACCTGAACCATGCAGCGCATATAGCGTGCACCTATGTAAACATGTCAGCGACGTTTCTTAAAGCTCCCTCATGCGAATACGAATCAACACTGCGGAAATACTATAGCGTATAGAGTATATAAGCAACCTCAAAGTAAAACGTAAAACCGACCGCTCAAGTGTGGATCACAGCTCCATGCTATAGCGTATCTTGTTTACTGGATTTCCGCATCATATTTTCTTTCTTCTTCTCTTTTTCTACTAGCGCGTAGAAACGCCCTACACAGGCGCGCAGAAGATACGCTGCTTGTTTTCTGTATATACGGGATTTTCTCTACCTTTTCAGTGTAAACTGAAAAAGAAAATGCGCGTGTTCTGAACGTATTATGAAGAAACATGGGACGGTTCTCTGCATTTCTGTTCTTCACTGCAGGAAATGTCTTTCGTGCGTCTGACGCTGACGCAGATTAAAACATGCACAGGGTACTCGTGAATATGGAAAAGAGGATATTATAAAGCGAACACAACCAATGCTTGGGTATGTTCCTATACGCTCACACACAAAGTTTTGACCGGAGCGATGCCGCGTATACGAGCTGAAGTGTCGTTAGCTGTATACCGTGTCTTCGTACGGTTTTCTCGGGCTCGTTCTCTTGTTACTGGCACGCCTTTCTCCCAGAATCGAACTGAATGATTTTTGTTGCAGTTGTTGTTGTTGTTGTTGTTGTTGTTGGTGGTGGTGGTGGGGGGGGGGGGGGGTATGTATAGATGGTAAAAATAAAAAAAGGAAGGGAAAGTGAGGCTTCCTACTCTCAAAAGCAAAGAGACGCAAACAAAAAGGAAGAAGAAGAAACAAAACAGGTTTCTGTTGGGGAGGGGGAATATATATTGATTGTGTATATTGTGGCCATAGGCTAGGTGAATTCATGCAGAAAAACGCTGCCTTAACTTGGCTAATTTTGGAGTTAAGCTAGCAAAATTAGCTTAATTAATGTGTGACATGTGTGCTGACTACTAGAACGTGTGACACAAGAATGTCGCAGGACTAAGTACCGTTGACCCCATATGCATACGGTGCATACTTTTCGAATTAAATATTTTTACATGGACGTGGTTACTAACACATCCTGCATGTGAAAATATACCTATATGCATTACTTGCCATGTGCACAATACGGTGTTATAATGAGTTTGGCACACCGCCATTTTGTGCACACAGGTGACAGGTCTTCAGAAGACTGCAATCACACGCATAAAAATGGGTATAGAAATGTCCGTACACGTCCTTAATGCATATATCTGTACATTATAGCGGTAAAATAAAACTTGTTTTCATCGACTAGCACATCCACTGCTCGTTTAGGGTATTCCCTTCAGAAGTCGACAAATTCGGTAGGCTGAATCCGTTCGCCGGACGGGCTTATATGCTGTCACCGCTATTCGAAACTCAGCTCTTCGTACGAGTGCGCAAGCGCGACTGTGCCACACAATGTTTCAAACAAAAGGGCGTGAGGACATGAGAAAAGGATGAAGCTATACGACACGCTGACGAAATTAGGCTAGCGAGACACAAGAAGCAGACAGGCTGGAATTTACGCTTCCTCGGTTTTTAGTCAGTACGGTTTGTCCATAAAAAATAAGAAAGTTTCCATAACGCACTTCTCGACAAGAGCGGCGAAGGACGTTAAACGCTTTAATAATGCATGATGTGAAATGAGAGTAACAATTTTACAGTCGCTCCAAACTGCTTTCGCAACGCGCACATGAAATGCGAGACAGCAGACAATAACGCTCCTCGTGACACGAGTTCGTGCTTCTCATGTCGTGCTCCGTTCCACCTCCCGAAAGAGGAAGAAATGATAGCGTCGCTAAGGACCCCATTCGTATTCACCAAAGTGTTGTGATACGTGAAGGATGTCGCAACGTAATTCGAAAATGATTCATGGAGTTGATCATTACTCAGTTGTTTTACTTGCATGGCACACTTTCAGCCGCTTTTATGCACATTGCTTACGACTGTTGACAAAAAGTTGAAAAACGGTCAGGTTTCTTACGAGAAGCAACAACTACTTCTTTATGTTCTTGTTGTTTGATGCCTTCTGTCCGTGTCGTGTCCGTGTTCTGTCTGTGTCCGTGTGTGTTCTGTCTGTCTGTGTGTGATGTGTAAGGGGTCGTGGAATGACAAGAAGCATTGTTGTTTTGAATTAACCATACCTATGTGGCAAAAAAAAAACAAAAAAAATGGCTGCATGCTTGGCATTCTACAAATCCCGTAACTTATAACCATCTTTCGATCCCGATCTTCGGTCGCCCGCGTTTGGACGCCATTGCCAGCAGCTTCTTCCTTTTTCTCTTCTCTCTCTTCTTTTCCTCCTCTCCCTCCACAACTCTTACGGGCGGACATGCAGGGCTGTCAACGTTGGTGGACTCTGTAAAACTATCGCTTGAAAATACCGATGAAAGAAGCTGGCAACCTCACTTCTTTATTTGTGCGAGCATTTTTCTTTCGGCTATGTTCTTGTCAACGAGAACTAGCAAGAGAACGAGACGCGCTGTGAACCGCAAAGTTACAAGCGGGGCTACACGGTACACTTCCCGAAACGACGTTTTCTGCTTTTCCACGTGTGGCTCCGGTGTCACGGGGACGGTCCGCGATGATCGATGGGAGTAGAGCACGGTGTCACGGAGAGTGATGCGTTTCTGAATACCGCAAAGCATATGATACATGTGCACGTTTATACGCACCCTCCCAAGAGCGCATCTCATACTTGCCGTAGGGGGGAGCCATAGTACAGGACGCGACAGGCGCGTACCATTTTCGTGATCACTCATAAGGCCCGCTTATACTTGGGCGATCATCCGTATACAGAACAAGCCAAGGGAGATAATTCATCATCGAAGAAACATCGGGGGTTTTGTGCCAGGCATACATGGCACAGACTGCGTGTAGCCGAGCCCAACATTAGCGTAAGTCAGCCAAGTAAGTCAGCCATTAGCGTAAGTCAGCGTAAGTAGCCGAAAGCAGCGTCGTGGATAGTTTACCTACATTACACCCCCTAACGTCCATATGGTGTGCCCCTGTAGCGCACCTACAATGTCAATTGCAAATTCAATTTCCCCATATTGTTTAAATTTGTTTATCAATTTATCCACGGCCGTTTCCTAACTAGGGGTCTGTGGTTCCCCCATCCATATCCACTACCCCTCGTGATGATTGATTGATTGAAAGAAAGAAAAAAATGGGGATTGTAGCCCTCATCACGAGGGCCGGCTACCCCAGATCACCTAAGGAAAGGAATTCCAGACACATCCACCATCACCCACTGGAGATGTCGCGAAGCGGCGACGAACGCCACAGACAGGTCATAGCCCATCTAACAGCTTGGTGTCCCTTAAAAACTGTGTAACGGCTCGCAAAGCTGGCAGTTGAGTGCTCATTGGCCATGGGCCCAGCACCTTCTGCACTCCGAAGGGTCGATTGTCAACCCGGCCTAACGCGGCTACAAGTCTGTCACGACACTCAGAGTATCTTGGGCACGTAACTATAATATGTTCGACGTCTTCGATTGAGCCACAGACTGGACAATTAGGAGAGTCCGCCTTCCCAAGCCTGTACAGGAGTCTTGCACTGTATGGTACATTGAGCCGGAGCCTGTGAAACAATGACGTAATCTGCCGTGGCATGGATGTTGACTACCCCTCGTCCTAATGCCAATTGAGAAAGAAGCCGTGGGTGTTCGTTACATTGTCTGGCGTAGTTCTCAATCTCTCCAGGTGCGATGCTGGTGTACGTAACAGAGAGGGCATTAGGACTACCCCTCGTCCTAATGCCCTCTCTGTTACGTACACCAGCATCGCACCTGGAGAGATTGAGAACTACGCCAGACAATGTAACGAACACCCACGGCTTCTTTCTCAATTGGAACAATTCTCCACTGATAGTGTACGCGGATCTCTCTGTATCAGCGTCACTCCACTTCACTCCACTCCAGTTGAAAGAGGTTGCAAAGTGGGTCTAAGAACTTTGGCGTTGATTTAGTGGTTGCTTAACTCCTGCGCACGGCGCGAGCTTCCATGTATTATACGTGCGAGGGGCGTTCAAGTCAAACCGGGACTTGTGACCTACAAACCGGGACCGGGACCGCCTGTGCTGTCTGAGGTTTTCCCTGGGTTTTCCAAATACTTTCCAGACTAATGTCGACATAGTTCCCCCTGAAGTCGGGCCAGGGCACATACTAACCCCCCACCCTGTCTCCCACCCCCTCCTCCTACCCTTCTCCATCTGTCCACATCTGTACGCGGCTCATAGCCACAGTTGCTTCGCGGCGCTAACACGCAATAAAAAAAAAGAACTTGCGAAGACGCCGCGCAAAACAGTTGTCTCTGCCTGAGTGCCGAAGTGACGGTAAAACGGAAAACGTGTCCCTACAAATAGAACGCGTCAGCCACAACGTTCCGCATCGTTGTGTTCCCTGCTAGGGCGGTGAGGAATAAGGATGAAATGTGGTGAAGGTGGCAGAGTTAATACAGAGCTCTAGACAATGGTACCCAAGAGCGTTGGGGCCCCAGAGGAATAAGGAGTTATCATATAGCGCATGCCCGCGGAGCCCATACAGTGTTTTGTGCAGTGCACAGTGATGAGCCCTTGTCTATTTGGGCTCCCAAAGCGCTTGAGTACGAAACTGCGATGACGGCAACGTATTTCAAAAAACGAGCTCGCGGATAATCGATGTTTCTTGTGACGCTTTCTGTGGAAGGGATTGAAATCCGAAAGACGATTCTTGGTAACGTTCTTTGTAGTGTATGGTGTAATTCCGAGAAGTTCGGAAGAACGTTCCGAATGATCATAACTTCTAGGGCCCGGAAATCTAGGCACTAAAAACGACGGAAATAGGCAAGTATTTAGGCCCCCCTAAATGCCAAAATATAGGCAATAAAATGCAAAAATAGGAACGTTAATCTGGTACGCTTTTTGGCTTTGTTGATGTTTCAGAATGCTCCATCGACGAAAACTTGCTCGTTTAAAGGCTACGGTACCATACTAACCTCGGGGTCTGGTACACGTATGCTGAGGCAGCTGGGAACCACACTATATTGAATAATACTTTTAGCTTTCCGCCCTCGAAGATCTTGAAAGGTCCAGAGTTGCCAAATCTTTGAATCAGATGTACGCAAAAAAAAAAAAAAAAAAGAAAGAAAGAAGGAACAGAAGGCGCGAACACGCAGCAACAAAAAGCAAAATGCAGCACTCAGCCCGAGCCTGAAAGTCGCACTCTCACTTCCTCCTCTAGAAAAAAAGGCTCTTATGGCGTCTAAAAATGTTAAAAATGGCCACAATTCAAAGGAGCCGGTAAAATGGCAGGCAACACCGAAAATGTCGTATTTAGGCGTTTCTAGGCATTTATGGGTAAATGCCTAGAAATCGTGTGTACTGTTCTCAAGCGGTGAATCACCCAGTCATGATTTATTAGTTATTGCTGTTGTTCTCAAGTGAAGTTAGTTTAAGACTGGAAGTGGTAACGGTAATGGTAACAGAAGCGGAATACACGTATTAACGAAATGGGAATTAGAGATGATAACGGAAACAGGAAGGCATACCACGTTCCTCCTTCGCCGGAAACGACAACGGAGTCGAAAACAGTTGGCTGGTATTTAATGCTATGAGTGTTATGTAACGATATGAGTAATTTTTTCCAAGAACAACAATCCATGTGATACATGCCCTGCATACCACAGGACGGCACGCCATCGGGGCATGGGATCGTCTCTTTGCTCGTCCCATTCCCAGTCACTCTTGATGAAAGCACATTCAAAAGAGATATGCAGAATATGCTCCACGGCATAATTCCAGGACGCGCGCCTACGACTTTCTCTTTTGACCTTTGCGAGGCAGCGCGGTTTTCGTAGCGTCCATCTGTCGACTGCCTCTCGTGAGACACACATTTTTGCACATTTCCTGACCGCGCATGCGAACAGGGCCGACAGTAGACGCCTCCTTTTTATATATCACGATGCTGACCATCACCCGCTCGAGCTGATATCATGAAGCACGGCTTAATATGAGTGTTTTAATATAATGTCATCCACCTTCATGCGTCAATGGTACGCTTCAATCCCGCTGCTGTGTTCACTGCCTGCGATAACCAGCAGAGGTAACTAAATGGACATTTTTTTTTTTGTACTGACGTTTGGAAAAGTAATATTTTCACGAAGTTGCACGCACGTTTTTGCGTAGAGTGTTTGATTTGCGTAGTGTGATGATTTGACAAGTGGATTGCTGAGCTGATTGATCTTGCGGAGCTTTGTCCGGTTTTTTTACGCTATACTTTCTCCTTTCATTACCTTGAGACTGCGCACACACAAAAAAAGAAAGAAAAAAAAAGAAAAATATATAAACGTGTTGACGTAACAGTGCGACATCAATCCGTATCGTATGATATTTCAGTGAATACAATTTTTCATCCCCAAGTGACATAGATAATTAGAAAAGGAATATTTTCCTTTGAGTGATTAGGCGCTCCTCCACGGAAAAGCAGTCCAGCAACACCGGGCTACACCTCACCGATATTCCTCATCTACGGCTTTCTGTAGGCTTTGCTTCTACCTCTAGCGAATATTTTAGAACGAAATCGAGGAAGCAGATTTCTGGTCATCCATATGTGGCACGAAAAAGTTACGAAGCGGGTGGGTTATGCGTACCTCCGCGTTGCCGTCTGATTGGGTGCTACAATTCTTCAGATAACGTAACAAAGGATAGAGGTATTTTGATGGCTGTTCGTATACTCGCCATTATACATGCCCTTCTGCACCGCTTCCTGTTTGTTGGCAAAACGACATCCGGTTTCACAGCAAACACGCTCTGCGCCAACCACTGTGCCAATTGATACAGTTATCGCTTCTGATTTGAGGAGAGAGAGGGCAGTATACGCCTTTTTACGGCAATTCAGTTTGCTACAAAGAGGCGTACGCCTCTCATTTTCAACAAATCGCGAAAGTGAAAGATATCATTCAGCATGGTGGCCTGATTCCTAGCGTCTTTAGTCGCGGAAGGACCGGAAATCTTCGCGGCACCGAAAGATGTGACGGGGGCTTGTTTATGTTTACCCGAGAATGTCATGCATAAAAAAAGTGCGCTTTTTTATTAACGCTGCACACGTTATGAAGGAGAAGTATTGAATAATAAACTGTAAATAGAATTACCAAGCGTAGAAGAACAATGTTACACCTATTACACCCGTAACTAAATACCTTCAGATGGGTGTTCTTACCTCCTTTGTAAAGAAGTTACGTAATAAGCAAATATCACGCTTCAAAGGCAAGTTTTGAATTATTCTGTAGATGATGACATTCCTTGAGATTGAGGGAAGACAACGACGAACAAGAAGCGCAAGGACAGGTAAATTCGTAATCACCGAGACTTCGTATTGGTGGGTGCCTATGTTACGATGCGTTTCTGTTCTTTCTTTTTTTGTATTTTTTTTAGTTGCAGAATTGGTCGGGTGCCGAATTCAATTTCTCCATGTTTCTTTTTAAATCTGCTTATCAACTTATCTTATCTTCGCTGTTGTCGTCCCTCAATATCAGGTAATGTCGTCATCTCTAGATTATCACCAGCTTGCTCGCCATCCTACTTTTATTTCGAAATATTCTATTATGTTTTCGGAGCGAGGTGCATGTTTACTGTGCGGGATATGCGCAGATAGCCGGGACGAAGGGGCCGAGAAGACAGACGCTAATTTAGTGTAACAAGTGTGCACGAAAACTGTCAACGTACGTATTTTTCTTCGCGTGATCAATTTTTCGCGAAGAAGTGGTTTCCGTTTATATTCGCGAGGACCGGGTTTCGCGATGGGAAAACTTCGCTTGATCGCAGTGGCCGGACTGTGAATTCCTCGTTAGAGGGAATTACCTGGGACACACTCACGACGTAGTGCGGTGCGCGTGTGAAAGCTATGTAGGACAGGGGTTGTTCTCACTTCGGGAATTAAGGGTGACCTCCGAAAGACCACTGTCAGACCCGTTTTAATTAATTTGGACTAGATGTACAGGAAGAGCGAAGTGCAGGGAATTTGTGTGGCGGCACGTGCCGCCGGGTAGGGCCCGGATAATTTCAGCCACGTGGGGTTCTTTAATGTGCGCCTACAGTCTTTGACTCATGCTGCATGAAGCAATGTTTACCTCCCGCATATTACTACCGTCATCGGTCTAGAACAAACCGGAAGTCTTGAACTCAAACATGTTCATAGTGCGTAATGGATTCAGTTCTGTGAAGAAATCTCTAGACGCAACGGTGCTATTCGTTCTGGCTACTGGCAAGCAGGAATAATTCCTCCTTCATGACACAGAGAGGAGGCAAACATGAAGATACGTCTGGTTAGTCAATTTATGTGTTGTGGTGCGTAAATTAGTGACCTCTAACATTGTATCCTGATAAGGATAACTGAGGTTCCATCCACGAGTACAGTTTTCAGAAGCGGCCGTTAGGTAGCGTTCAGTGGCGTCTCTGCAAAAAGAAAAGGAAAAAAAAAAAAAGAGAGGGTGCACGCCTGTTTATTCGAAGGAAAAGAGCAAACGTCAGTCAAACGCGAGATCGACCTGTCGCGACATTGCGAAAAAGGAGACGGGAACATGATGAAAAAGGGAAATTGAAAATATTCATAAAGAAAAGGGAAAAAAAGCTCACTATGTCTATATGGTCTACAGCCGGTGCGCGGTGAGTGTGCTCAGAATATTAAAATCACTAAAAGAGTGCTAAAAACGATAAAGGACGACACAGGACGGACGCACTACTGTGTCATGTTTTGACGCACTGTGTCGTTCTTTATCGTTATTAGCACTGTTTTAGCGATTTTATTATGTGAGACCAACAGGCCCAAGTTCCCAGATTGGTACTTTATTCTACTCAGATCATCCAAGACGATACGGGAGGCCGACGCACATTGGTAAAGCCGACTTCACCTGCGACACCGCAGTTAAGCAGACAAAGCACGCTCTACAGGTAACGCTGCTTTAGTGCTAAATCAGCGTTCCCTGTAGAGCGTGCTTCGTCTGCCTAACTGTGGTGTCGCCGGTGAAGCCGCCTTTACCAATGTGCTTCGGCCTCCCGTATCGTCTTTTATAGCTATCTTCTAAGTCGTCCGCGTAAGCTCATGCAGTCAAGCTGAAATCAGTCACACGTGGTGTTACACAGAAAAAAATGCACTCAGCTACGCCGCTACGTAAATGTTAAAGGGTTCAGGCGTTGGCATTTGAGCTGTACAATTTTCACGAAACGTTGTTGATAGGGTCATTCGCTGCAACTTACGTAGTATCATCAGCAGAATATATATCTATAATGTGCAGCTGTGCTGCGCTAAAGAAATGTGACTGACGTCCTTGTCGGGCGATCATGCATGTTTAATCGTACCATCGCGCTTGCATGTGGTGCAGCAGCCTTTCAATATGCTCTATGAGCTCCCGCACAGCGATACATACATCACAGTACATACGCATTTTGCGAACACCCAACAACTTTTAGTCATCAACGCTCAGCGCAGCTGGAGACCTCCTGTGTGTGTTGTGTGCGCCAACATTAGGGTCGTCACGGCCGTTCTTGGGCACCAATAAAACATTATTATTATTTTTTCTTCTCATTTTAGTGCCGTGTACTCTATATCTGTATGTCTGCACTGCATGTATCAATATGAATATCTTCCTGTTATGTTCCTGTTTCTGAATATATCCTGATTATGTTATCTTCAGTATAATCTGTATATATATGTATACGTAAGTAGTGCATCGTCTACGTGCGCCAATACCAAGGCTTTGGCTGTTCTTGGGCACGTTAATAAAGATATTATTACTATTAGTGGGTAACGTTATACCACGCGCTGTATGAGTAACGTTCTTGGCAATGCTTGGAAAAATAAAAAACAAAAAACACCCAAGTAATCAATCTTTGAGCACCGCTGTATTGCTGTGCACGCGTTCAGGGCAGTACGGGTATTATTTCATGAATGCGCCGTGTACACAGACACCGCACAAGTATATGTGACACGTAGAAGGAAGCCCGCGATCTAGCGACAGGGATGAAGGAAGAGCCAAGTTCTGTATCCCTGACAATGGGGATTGTCATGTCTATATAGCAATAAGACGCGGCCCGTCGCGCAGGACGGAACTGTTTGTTCTGCGATAGACGATCGATATCTGGATACGTGTATCTCCCTCGCGAATTCCCACAGAGGCCGCAGTCATCATTACTTCGGTTGACTGACTTCTGCGCTTTTGTATGCGTCAGCCCTGTACTCCGTCGTCGTCAGAAGTGAAATCCAAGAAAGTTTGCACCCGTCGGTGAGCACTCCATCTGCACAAGCAAAGTAACATTCCCAAATGTTCGTAAGTTTTACTTGCGAGCATTAGGATGATAAGTTTGGATGAGTTGCGAAGGTGATGTTTTTAATACCGTGTTGCCTGCTTTGATTGGGGGGTTCGTCCGTCCGGGGCCAACGTCGAAGGGAAGTGTGCCGACATTTGAGGAGAAGTCGGGGAAAACACGAGGAGTAAAGCGTCTGTGGTGACCAATGGGGTGTCAGAATAATTGTTGCAGTATCAGGGCCAGACGTTCGTCAGGCAACAGAGATCTATTCCACTGAGAAGAATTTGCTGCAGCTGATGGCTACGTAGCCTAAATTTTCTGAGATTGATCGTCTCCTGCTTTAAGGCTAATAGACCTCTCCCTGTTTGTAAACAAATGACATCATAGTGTTCGACAGCGCCACCAATTTGGTAGAGTTGAACTACGCTGGAAGCTAGGGCCGAACGAGGTCTTGAAAGCGAAACAAGGTTCCGAAAGCCACGGTCTTGAGGGGATTACCATGGTCCCTGAAAGAGACGCGACCTTCGGTCCTACTTTTCGTTCAATATGAGGAAGCGAACAAGTGCCCATTCGTGGAATCCATCCTTCCCCTTCCGATTTGTTTCCGTTTCAGTATGCCTACCAAAGTCATGATGACCTTTCTCGGGTAGAGGTCTATTCACACATGCGTTTTAAAAAGCGGCGCCAGCTCGGCGTTCGCGCGCGGCCGGGAGGAGCCTGTCACACCTACAGAGTGGTCCACCAACCATGATAGAAATTCATAGTAAAAACCGTAGGCCCCTGAGAGACATGCGGTCAAGGGATTTTTTCTGCCAGTAACTTTTGCCACATATTGGTAACATTTTAATTACATTTCAGCGACATGTTTTCAGCGTCAAGTTCATTTGGTGATTGCGTTTATCTCGTTTATTGTCGTGGAAGAGCTATCGGCCCTTCATATCATGCAGAGCCGTATCACTAAAGCAAACGATAAAAAGAAAGAAAGAAAAAACGAAGATGGGAACAACAAAAGAAGATGAACGCAATCACCAAATGAACCTGTCACTGAAAACATGAGGGCGTTGAGATGGAATTAAAGGGGCGGGACGACTGCTTTTTATGCGTCGCTTCCCGGAGCGCTCTGACGGGATGCGAATCGCAAGCGGCAACTTGCGAGGTCCGAAATGGGATATTTTCCCAATTTTTTTCCCATCCTTACTTTTGTACCACGAAATGAATTTTTCCGTGGTGGGCTAAACCTGATCCGTGCTTCTCGAATCTGTCGAAAAAATGTTACGTTGACTATGCAATTTCCGGACTTTAATTCGGAAAATTAAATTTCCCATGGCGAAAAATTCATAAAAGTGTTCTAACACGATGGCAAAAACTCTCTGAAGGCGAATACCATTGATCCCATAATTTTCCGTCGTGCAGATTTTGAAATATAATTTTTTGACACGTTACGTGAGACACCCTGTATAGCCGAACCGCCAGCCTGCAAAAGCGTTTTTTTGCTGTTGCTACGTCAATATTGTACCGACACTTCTCGCGCTGTTCGTCGAAATCTACATTATGAAGCGTGTCTGCCTGCATCATCGGTCGCCCGAACGACATACGTGACAAAGTATAATACAAATGCAAGGAATGAACGGCAGAAGAAGCAAGATACATGTTTACCTGTTCGTGGCCAACACACATGGTCACACTCAAGCCGTATTTATTTTCGTTGATTCTGTGGTTCGCGTAAATTTCCAGCTCGTCGTTGACACCTTAGACAGCAAACAACTTTCGGTGACAATGAATTCATACACGGTCGCATCAGACACATACAAAAGAGGACAAAAGATCCTCGTGCGGTGTTGCTGTTCTGTTGGGAGGCCCGCCGGCGCAGAAGGAAGCCAATTCGGATCGTCAGCGAGTGCTCTGCACTGCTGGAAACACGGCGCATCTCCGCGGGCGCAGCGCCGCCTCAGGAAACGCATGTGCGAATACACCTTTAGGGTACCTTTAATGGCACATGAGAGACTAGCCTACACATCTGTGAGGCCAACAGTACCCGGTGTACCGCCATCACTACCACGACAATTTACTTGAGCCCACAAATCAACTTTTGCAGAAGATACAGAGCTGCTAGCCAACCCAAGGTGCGCACAGTGTAACAGAATCCATCGAACCCATCATAAAGTTTTGCCCCATCTTTTAGGCAAGAAAAAGGCATGTTCCACAAGAGGAAAAATGTCTCTCAGGGATATTCTTTTTCTTAGCCGGTACTAAAAGTGACGGACTGCAGGAACGGAAAAACCTAGTTCAGGTCTACTCAGAAACTATGGTGATGTTTTACTCCACGTTCATAATCGACAATAACGCCGAAAATCCGACGCGAATGAGTGTAGTAGTTTCTGTGCAATTTGGTGTAACGCATGGCAAGGAGCACAAGGCGGATGTTAAGAGTATGCCGGAATTCCCTCTCTGGAAATCGGCGAAAACGTCACGGACAAGTTCAATCAGGGAGCAGCAGGGAGGGAGGATGGGACGGCGTCTGCAGGGCGCGAAGAGTGTGTGATCGGCTTGTGGAGAATGTCACCTCTGAGTTGGGGTCGGACGTGTTCGTACAGCCAAGAGCGTAACACCGTGTTCCACGTGGCATGATCGTGTCAGAACTCGCACTGGTAAGCGAATAGCAAGCCGACCTTCGGTCAGGCAGACCTTTCGGAAATAAACGTATACCCCCCCCCCCCCCCCGGGCGTATTTACCGATTACTTGTCATTTAGCATATTGCGCAGCGCTCCTGGCTTATGTCACTATGATGTTACTATCGCTGGTGCTTCCTCAGCTGCAGATGATGTACCGATCTTTAAAAACCCGTGTATTCTATAGGTAAGGTGTTCTCGGAAGAGAAACTTGGCTAAGTAGATTGTAAAGCGGTGCAGAACGTTTACCGCATCTGTCTCAAACAAATGTTTCCGGATGCGATACTCCCCTTAAAACGAGAAGCACTTATAGTGGCACTAGACAAGACGTAGTTATCTGAAGTAGTTTAGGGACAGGGCCTCGTTCCAGATTTCATACTTCTGCTTATAATCATATCTTAATCTTCAGTAAATTCGCGACGTTGCGTCAACATCAGCAAGCGTACACGACACCACTATCGCTCACGCCTCTGCTCTGACAGTTAACAAAACTTCATAAGCGTTACAAAAGAGCGTACGCCCTTTCAACAGATCCGGGGAGAAAAGGACGTCATTCGGGTTGATGGTTGAACAGGAACGTGCCATGGTTTCTCTAGGATGCAGGCTTGGCGCAGAGACCCCCTCCTCCCTAATGTACCCCCCATCCACAGCGGGGTGATTTCACGCCGGATCAGGCAGGGTGGTCCGGTCGACCACTCCAATTTTTTTCTTTCAAACATATATCAGAGCCTTGTCCCTAAGAGGCATATTGGCGCTGAAAGTAGTTGAAAATAATTGGTGGTTATTTTTTTATGAATTATCATTCAGATGCGGGCATTTGTTTTGAGTCGTCATAAAGAACGTTTGCGAGTAAAATGAACGATATCAACTTAGGATGCAATGCTACCACCCAACACAATATGTGAAAAAAAATTCAGCTGAATATGTCAAATAGTTATGAAGATACGTAGCGTCAAACTGCGCAGGAAGCGCAATGGTCGAAATGCCCATATCTGAATGATGATTCATTAAAAAATAACCACCAATTATTTTCGACTACTTTCAGCGCCAATATGCCTCTTAGAGACAAGGCTTTAATATATGTTTGCAAGAAAAAAATTTGGGAGGCCGACCGGACCACTCTGCCTGATACGGCGTGAAATCACCCAGCGCACATCGCACTCATTCGTGCTTATCTCCCCTCCAACACTTCACTCCTTCAACCTTTATCGCTATCTGGCTATAGTCGTGACAATATCCACTTCTGGGTGACCAACAAAGGCGAGCCAATATTGACATCCCCCTTTAGAATGTGGAAAAACGCTGAAACAATTCTCCTGCACCGTTTATTGCTAGCTGAAAACCTGTTTTGAATAACAGCTTTGTTATTGCTGTACCATGCATAACGCGCACTTGACAACCAGAAAGTTCGAGCTAGCACCCACCGTCTTCTTGTTGACTAAACGAATTAACGCGTTCGCCCGTCGCCTCGTTCGTACGCGCACTTGTTTACCTTGCCTTCTATAGCCACATGGCTTTTTTGCACTGATTTCCAACACCATGAGTGTGAAATAAAATTATCTATCTATCATAGCTGTCAGTACAGCGAAACGAAATTTTTACGACAAACAAAGTAGCCATAATCCCCCTTATTAACGATAGAGTGAGAACTCGTTTTTTTTTACGTACAGTAAAAAAAAAAAAAAATGTGCGCACCACACAAATACGTAAAACGAGGAGATACCATGGGGGGAGTACGGCCTGTTTCACCAGGAAAAATAGTATGGGTAGAAAACTATTTTAATCGGATAAAACGGGGATAACGCTGTTGTTTACTTTATCAATGGCGTTTGTTGAACTTCAAAAGCTGTTTTGTTTTTCAGGCGCACCGGTGTAGTGATGTGATGGGAAGAGAAAAACTGAAGTTGCTAATGGGTCAAGTGAGCAATCATAGTTCAGCTGTAGACAGGTAGGGAAGGAGGAATGACGTTCAATAATAATAATAAAACAAAAATGAAGTGAGGTCTGCCTGCTCAGCCAATGCGGAAAGTTTCACTCCTGAAAAAAAAAAAAAAAAACGAAGGAAAATAAATTAAGACAGCCCTACTGACGAAGCTGTATAGGCCTTTGTAGAATATGCCTATATCTTGCGCGTGAACTACGTGCATTGTCTGCGAAAGTTGCTGGTGATAAAGAGAAGGTCGAAGGAAAATGGGAGCTTTGTTTGTTAGAAGATGGACACTTGTGTTAAAGGGTCACAGCTACCTGAGATCAATGAACGAGAATTGTCTGTATTGTCTTTTTTGTTGGTGCTGTCTGTGTACACCAAGAAAAAGACAACCATCGAAGCCGAAACAGCATCACCAAGGGCCTCTAAAAGATTGAGTCCGTATCTGACACAGCAGAAGTCTCACTTTTAAAGTCCGTTCCTGGGCCCCGAGTGTGTTAGCTCCCCCCATGGCAAAGAAAATGCGCAAATCTACAAATTAGCGACGGCGTCGTCCTAATGAGCTCTGCTCAACATGGAGTTCCCAGTTAGAAGACCAACATGAATCGAGGTGACGTGCAATGCAGCTTGAAGTATAGGTTGCATTCACATGTTTGTTACTGACTACTGCATACACGGCATTGATCCTAGTCGTCGTGCACATGTACAAAGTGTATTCATCCCATTGTCAGGAAAAAAACAAAAACAAAAAAAAACATTGACGTTTTCAGACTCCCCAGAGGACAAAGCACGTTCCATAGCAAATCCCATAATTGAATCATATCCGAATCTGAACCGATGCTTAGCTTAAATATCATCATTTGTCACTAAACGCCGTTCTTTTTTCTTTTCTTTTTTTCATATTAGTGCCAGCATTTACATAAAAAAGAAGTTACGAAATTATAGCGACGGTGCCTTCTGAAATAAAAAAATAAGGATGACTTGGCGTTTGCTCCTTACGGCGTCTGCGACGTTGACAATTGGGGGATCCAATTCGCGAATCAATATTGATTAAGGCTTCATTCATTTTCATTACGGTGAGAGTGTAATTATATCAGCAATGATAATACACCACATACACAGGACAGATGGGAGGATGGTTCAACGTCGATTCTGCGATCATTTGGGGTTTCGTAGGGTACGCTTCCCCAAATTGGAACCCCTAAGGAAAATTCGGATTTAAGCTTTAAAGAGGAAGACCTAGATCAGAACAAAATCTATCACTGCTAGCTCGGTAAATTGCAGTGTCAATGGGTGGGTTCAATCCCATTGCCGACATTGCTGTTTTGGTAAAAATTTATCTTTCAAGACGTTGCTTTAGTGGTCTAATATAGGAAGCCGTTTCCTAAATTGAACCTTGACCATCCTTCATTGTATGTTCAACACAAAAGCTTGGTATTTTTATTTTCTCTAAATTACAACTCAAAGGTTAGCCGAGAATCACGAAAACTATCATGTAAAACCATTAATTGAATGTTGCGGTAGAGCACGTCACTTACGCTCTTAGAAAAAACGGTGGAGTAGTTACACGTTTTAGGAGGTAATAATTGTCGCATATGTTATGCCTAAAAGGTTGTAAAGTTCTACCTACTGCCTCACTCTCTGCCACGAATGATAGGGTTACCGCTTCTGATTCGGTGAGCGAGGGGGGCGTACGCCTTTTTGTAGCAATTTCGATATATGATAATTGCTTATACCACCCTTTTACACCCTTTGATGACCTAGGTGGTAACTATAGAAGCTCACACCTTTTCACGCCCTTTTTTCTTAGTGTCTGGACGGGTACGGCAGATGACACAAGACCGCAGGACATTACACTTCACAAACAAAAACTTCCGAAAACAGAACTTCACCACATAGCACGCACTTTACCAACTCCCGTGACAAAGTGGTTAGGATGACCGCGCTTTCCACGCCGAGACTGGGAGGTGGCGCGGGCTCGAATCCTGTCACCGGCTGTGCTGTCTGAGGTTTTCCCTGGGTTTTCCGCCAGACTCTCTAGGCGAATGTCGGAACATATCTCCCTGAAGTCGACCCAGGACGCATACTAATCTCCCTGTCCCTCACTCCTTCCTGCTGTCCTTTCAACATCTGTCCACGTCTGTACGGCGCTCATAGCGACAGTTGCTTCGCGGTGCTAACACGGAATTTAAAAAAAAATAGCACGCTCTTAGCCAACCGCCATCCCAAATGACATCGTTCTGCCCCCTGATTGGTTAAAAACGGGAGGTGTACGCCTTTTTATGAGACTTAACGCAGTTATGTTAATTGTCACAGAAAGGCGTACGCCCCACGCTTTCCACGAAGCGGTACCGTTTTGTGCAATAGTTGACGTTCAGCGTGCTATGTGGTGAAGTTCTGCGTTAAGAGTGTAGGGTAAACATGCCGAAATTGGAACCCCTAAAGAAAATCCAGGTTTGAGCATAAAGGATTACCCCAGAAATGAGAAGAAAATCTGTCCGTGATACCTCGGTAAATATAATATGGGTAGGTAGATTCAAGAACAATCTCAAAGAAAGAGTCAGTTGACGAGGGCGTGATGGTCGGCGTTGTGTAACTGCACTCTTAAAAATTATGGTGTTGGTGGTGGTGGTACTGGTGAAAGGGCTCGCTGTTGTCGGCCTCACGTAGGTGCGCAACGTCACGACTGACGCCCTGGGGGAATGTGCGTCCTGGGCCGACTTCTGAGGGAACTGTGCCGACATATGTCTAGCCGAACTTCACTGCGTAGCACGCTTCGTAGCAGCAGCTACGTAGCACACTTCACTACGTGTGCGCCTACCATTGCCACGAATGATAGGGTTATCGTTTCTGATTCGAAGAGAGAGGTGGGCGTAAGCCTTTCGTGTCAATTTAGGTACATTGTAATTGACACAAAAAGACGTACACCGCCCTCTCTCCTCGAATCAGAAGTGTCGCACAGCGTGCTATGCGGTGAAGTTCAGTTTTAGAGTGTGGAATCCCTAATCTACCCCTACGTGCCAGTGCTGATACGGCGAAAAATCAAAAGGATTCTATTAGATCTCACGAAGGAAAGTCATCTCATAGAAGTACTTTAACGACAAAGGCGGAAATTTCAGTACTCACAGAACAAGCTAACATGTGAAAACCTCGCAGCTCTCTACGGGGCCTCTCGGTGTGTGTGTGTGTGTTTGTTTTGTTTTCTGTTTTTTTTAGTCCCACCTGTCCTTCTTTGTTTTAGGACTCTTTGCCGCCTTTCTGGCAGGCAGACCGCCATTTTTTTCAACGTCACGTGACGTCGCTTGACGTCACGAACTTCTTCAGCATGGTGACAGATGATGCTGTAGTCGCACAGTTTGCCGAAAATAGCATCGGTCTATTTTATGCGGTGGTAAGCTTCCCCTATACGTATCATGGACGGTACCATTCTGGGTGTTTTTTTGTTTGTTTTTGTTTTTGTTAGCTGTAGTAGCAAGACATTACAATATATTCTGTGTTCGGGAGACAGTGGTTCAGTGTCTAACTGCTTCACGTGGGGGGTCCATTGCCCAAATACTGCACTCCAGAGAAATCACCTCGAGTGGGCTTACGACTGCTATGACCGTTTTGTGCCGTCCAATTGTAGCTTCGCGGAGCAAAATCGGATTAGGGACCCTTTCTTTTCGTCACGGGATGGCCCGAGGTAATATGATGTTTTTCGGAACGACAATATGGGTACGAGAGTGCAGTTGGAAGTAACGAACAGTTGAACATTCGTTTCAGCCATCAGTTTGGTTCGAACCCCTCTTATAATTGTGTAGGCTTCGCGTAGCACGTGGCCTTCAAGTCTTCGCAATGTCATTCCGTTCAGCATGTCCGTCATCTGACGAACAGCGCTTTCAGTGCTGTGGAACATATTTTACGGCGCTGCATTCTGCCTGAGTATATGGGAAAATACAGGGTGAATTTAGCAAAGGTTACACACTTCGATTGCGTCGTAATAATAGAAGGTGACGTCTCTGGCGCTACAGATACAGTTCAAACAAGATCAATTTGTAGAAAAAAAAAGATAGAAACCAAGCAAATTCTCACCCCATGCATCCTATACCGCCCGAAACCGCCATGTTTTCCTCTCTCTGCTTCACGTTCACATCACCACGTATAGGGGGCGCTGCAAAAAATAGGGGGCGCTGTTGGTTGTTCCATAGGTTTTTGTTTTGCTTCGTCCCTAGGCAGCGCCACCTATATACGTGGTGATATGAACGTGAAGCAGACAGAGGAAAAAATTGCGGTTTGCGGGCGGTATAGGAAATAGCAAATGCACTGGATGAGAATTTGCTTTGCTTCTAACTTTTTTTCTACAAAGCGATAGCATTTGAAAAAAATAAGGGTAAAACGTCAGGCGAATAACTATCAGTCTGCAGAGCTCGAAGCGCCACAAATGTTATCTTATATTTCTTACGACTCAATCGAAATGTGTACCCTTTGCTAAATTCACCCTGTATTTTGTGAGCTATGTCCGTTCCGTCGCCATTTCAGTGTGCTGTAACGCTCAGTGTCCCTAGTATTCGTAGCCAATTTGATTCGTCCCTCAAATCGCATACGTATACGCAGAGGAAAACCTGCCAGCTTTTTTCTAACTGCCTTATCGTGCTGATCAACTTGTATATAGTTCAGTGGACAGTGCTCCCTTCACGCCGTCTCTTATTTCAAACGTAGTGCTGCTGTCATTGTCAATAGCGATGCACTTTTTTTCACCGATACTTCAGGAGGAAATGGAACAGAGGTCAGCTTCAATAGTAGACAGAAATCCCACGTCACCATCCTTTCTGTGTCTGCGCCATTTGTGTCAAAAGCTGCAGACGCCACGACGATACAATACTACAGCGCTCATGTAATCGATGCCGCTGCACCATCCAAGTTTCAGCGATCTTTACGCGACGGAGCGTGGAAACGCAATGCGATGGGTTTGCGCAACGTACCGAAGCAAACTCGTTATGGGTTCGCAAAGTCAGAAAAGTTTCGAGTGCGATTAGAAAGGATGCAGCACCAGCGTCCGATGGATGCGAGGGACGTCTATTTATTTTTCTATTTTTTTGCTTCAACGAAACCTTCCTTGCCGCTATTTGACTCCTAAAATGTTTCACGCGCTCTGTGTATAGTTCTCTTTCACACTGAGTGGCTTACATAAATATATGATCGTTCGTATAGCTCCAAGACGCTCGTGGAAATTATGTGGAATTAGCGCGTGTACCCATATCCCAGTTCTGTTTGCCTTCAATTTTCCTACACTCCTGAAGTACAGTATATATACGCCTTTTTGTGACAATTAACGGAGCTCCATAAGTGTCATAAAGGGCATTCGGGATGGTGGATGGCCAGAAGACAACAACAACAATAAATGATGGAAAAGTGATGACGGCATGGGTCAGGTCTGTTTTTAGAGTGGAGCTGTACTTGTGATTAATTAATTAATTAATGAATAATTAAAGCTCGCAAAGCATCACGGGTGTTTCTGAAGCCGACGATAATCGCACCGTTCGGTAGGATATTCCACTCTATAATTGGCTACGTTCCGCATTGCAAATGACATTACACAGCATTTCACAATGTTGTACAACCTCTATACTCTAGCGATTCCTTCATTAGTTTGAATATTACCGTGATCAGTAAACACACACCGTGGTTAGTATATTCTGTCTGCTGTCGCTATATCTGCAGTTGCTGTGCGCACTCCTCTGATATTTCTTTCGAATAAATCGGTCCTCACAACTCCTTCAAACTGTCAGGCATAGCTGTACTTACTGTCATCCTTCTATATGCGAAATGTCAGGCCCGCATCACTGTGCGAGCGAGCACCAAACTGCTTCTCCGCCAAATTCCATAACATAACCAAAAACATAAACCAAAGCCTCCAATATGACATGAATATTACAACGCCGGAGGCACGGACCATGTGTTTCCCGAAAGTCGTTATTTTCCCTTCTCCTAATATACTTTCACATCATATCGTCTTTGTGGTCTCGTAAATTCTCATCAGGATAAACCACCGGGTTCTGTTGTGTCTCCTCTCTCTCGAGGCCCGTTTTCTCTCTCCCTCTCCTTTTTTTTATCCCCGTTTCGCGCGTTGGAATGCTCGGCGGAGCAAACATGCACGAAAACCTTGGTGCGTCGTCGTGATCCCATCGTTTGTCTCGGCCCAACCAACCTTGCAGTGGTGCTCAGGTCCCTTGTTTTTGCTCTAGGTTATAGAAAATTCATATCGTATGCCGCATGCGCTCGGTGTGCGTCTTTGTAGAATGTTACGTGTTCTCATCCATCTCATCGTTAGCATCTACGGTTGTTGTTGTCCTTGGGTCAGTGGTGACGTCAGGATCATAACGAATAACTAGACCCCAACGCGGGAAAAAGCATTTCTCAATCTTATTAGTACTCGACTCGCAATTGACGCAATGGTAACAAAGCGAGACAGTCAGCATGTTAATTTGCAATCACATGATGAGTAAAGAAAAAGTAAAATGAAATACCGAGACATTGCTACACACAGGATCGAAGTCCTGCGGTATCCAGAAATGCGAAGAGAGCTTTGAGGGCAGAACGTTGGTGGGCTGGATGTGGCCAGGGACTAAGCAATTTTGTGAGAGAGAGGGGGCGAGAGTCCAGCTCGTTAAGGGATCCGGAGAGTACGGTTCGGGAAGGTTGGTAGTGTGGGCAATGGAGAAGAATGTGCTCTAGATCTAGGTAAAGTTGAAAAGTGGAAAAAGCCAGCGAGTTGTTTGAGGATAAAGGAGGAAACATCACATGGGAAGCTGCCAGGATTCCTCAGCTATGCTGGGGTTCCGCGTTTCCGGCATTGATTCATGGGGAGATTAGGCGGGTATTCTTGGGCGTCTGCATGTTTTGTCAAAACTCGAAATATGTTCAAAAATTTTCCAAAAGCCGGGAGAAGCCACATGACGGAATGCGCCCACTTAACGTAACAACCAACCACTGTTTAATCAGACGTTTCGTGCGTCACACAACGGACATCACCAGTGTCAGACTGAATGAGAGAGTCGATAACCAGTCGCATTCAGTCCGGCACTGATGATATCCGTTGTATGACGGACGGAACGTCTGATTAAACACTTGTTAGTTGTCACGTTAAGTCGGCGCATTTCTTTATTCCGTCGAACATTTTCGGCGTTATAAAACGTTCCTGCCAAAAACCAATGTCGAAAAATCGGCCGCTATAGTGGGGGTGCGGGGAATATCCTTATAAATAAAAGGAGGGAAAGATTAGCCCGCGCTACGGCGGCTTGCTATTCCCAGCAGAGAAATAAAAAAAATAAAAAAAAGAAGACAAACGAAAGGAAAACAACCGCGAAATTGATCACAGTTCACTCAGAAGGCAACAGATCCTCAGGAACTGAACAAGTGCCTTTGTCACCTGATTATGTTGTGTAGGGCCTAGCAGCGGAGCTCCGAAATCCCGAGGCAAGCCATGCGCGACCGCAGGAGAAGACGATGTTGGCGGTAACGGGTGCAGTGGACCAGCAAGGTGCGGAATGTCTCCTTCAACATGACAGGTGGGGCAGTTGGGTGACGAAATGTGGCCCATCTTAAAGAGAAGCAGTGGAGTCCGCGCCACATTCAGTCGAACCAGCCTAGCCAACCACCATCCCGAATGACATGGTTCTGTCCCCTGATTTGTTTAGAAAGGGAGGCGTACACCTTTTTTGTGACAATTATGTACTGCATAAGTGTTACGAAAAGGGCGTACGCCTCCTGTTTTCAACAAATCAGGGCAAAGAACGATGTCATTCGGGATGATGGTTGGCTAGGAGCGTGCCATGGTCAATCTTAAAGATCTCTGCCCTCAGCAGTTGCCCACCTCTGTGAGGCCGACAACGACGATCCCTTTCACGAACACCACCACCACTACCAAATATGAGCAGTGGAGTCCGCGCCACATTCAGTCGAAGTCTGTGGAGCAAGGATTCCTCCTCCCCTGGTTAACGGCCTACCGGTGTGGTGGTCATCATAGGGTCAATATAGCGCAGAAAAGAATTTGTCCTGACAGCGTCTCGGAAAAAGACCCGAGAGCTATTCATGCACTATCGGCGAATGGCTAGCTGGCAGACAGACGAGGTATGCAGGGCAGAAGTGACAGACCCAGCTGCGCGAGCACACCTGGCCCCTGTAGTGACTCATGCAAGGAGGATAGCTTAGCATTCGGACTTTGAAACCGCCAAGAATTTTCTTTCCTTTGTTGGAGGGTTCCACTTATAGTTGAGCCCACTTGACCCACTTATGAAGGAGTTATATGTCAAGGTTTTTCCCCGAACTTCCGCAGAGCGGTATTCTCCGCATTTTGACTGGAAATAAGGTGAAGGAAAAACGAAAATGTGATTCCCCCGGAAGGAAAAAAATTCAATCGGGTACCGGCACTTAGGGCATGGTGCACCATATCCAAGAGTATACTAGGAAGTTTCCGGAATATGCCGAATTTCTAGAAAAATACTTAGCGGGTGTTTTTCGCCGTTTTTCGGCGAATGCCTAAAACGCGGAACCTCCCGATGCATTTCGTTGCGAGATATTTCTTCCATAGCTGTTGGATATTTTAGGACTTATACCCCTCACGTGGGCTATAATTATACGGTGCCATGGGTGGCCTGTTATGTTATAATCGTGGGCTGGCTTCAATGGCCTTTGAAGCCAATGAACGTTGAACATTCGTGTAGCGCCACCTAGCATGTAATGTGTTAACCTGTCAGGGAGCATTGGATTCAATGCTCTTTGAGAAGTTGACATGTTATACTCTCGGTGGCGCTACGCGAATGTTCAGTGGCCATTCGTTTCAATCACCGTTGAAGACTGCCCATATGTGACAGGTATATTAAAGGCGCAAGGAAGTGACATTTAACGTGTCTCAAAACCCTGCTTCATTCATCCAGGAGTGTAGCAGGAGCCACAGGGGACAATATTCGCGGTACAGTGTATCACTGCGCATTCAAATTTGCAAAAACGCTCGGACTTCCATCGACCTTGCACGATCTTCTGGTGTGACGTCAGCAGACGTGTTCGGCATGGCTACCGTGAGGAGCAACCATTAACTGTTATTGGCCACCGAAAATTCGCCTGGTAGTGTACGGCGCTTAGGTTTCGCCTACATTGCGGGTCACCTGATAGGACCTCCCGGGACTGATCGGACTGCGAACGTCACTAAATGACGTCGGCTTCCTTCGTTCTTTTACACGCTCTTTGATGGATCGGAAAATTTCAGGATCAGAGGCTTCTCGCACGAGCCGTTCCTTCGCAAGCGCTCATCTTATTTGAAATACGCAACAGCCCCCCCCCCCCATCCAAAAAACGAAAAATTTATGGAGAAATTTATTTAAAGATGTATGGACTTTGCTCCTCTAACCTCCTCTTAGGACCAATTTCGTGTTTGTTTGTTTTCCCTTTTGTTTGTTTGTTTTTCTTTTCCTTTGTCTTTCTTTTTCTTTTTTCCTTTCCTTCCTGGGAATAGCAAGCCGCCGTAGCGGTGGCTAATCTTTCCCTCCTATTCTTTTTTATATAATAAACATATCCCCTCCCCCCCCCCCTTTTCTTAGGACGGAACGTCTATATCTGTATCGAGAGGGATGTCCGTTGTACAAAATAATTACCCCGAAGAAGGCAATTTACTGCGCAACGCAGCGTTGGACTCGCAAATTCTTTATGAGTATGGAATATCGACCCTTAAGGGAGCGACGGTTATCTGCCGTAAGATATACTGACTCGAATCCGGGAGCCGTCGTGTCTAACTATGCGGAGAAGCCTCCTTACGCATTCATGGGACATCTCTGGTGACGAGAGAAAAAAAAGGGCAGGAGATGGACGCAAAAAGGACGGTCAATTTTCCTAAAACGCAGGCGCGCTCCGGGGACTCATCATCTGGGAATTTTGGAAAAGAGCTTTTTGGGAGTGAATGAGCTTGCGGTTTCGGAGGCGTCGGTGTGCGAATGCTATGGGTGAGGGATGGGGTGGGGTGGGGGTGAAGAAGTGGCACTCTATGTTGTCGGGAGGGGGCGGGTGACGTAGGGATTCGAGCGGGGAAGCTCGGGGAAGGGATAAAAGGAGGTAGGGGAAGGTTCACAGGCCTGGTTCTACTGTGTCCTGCACTACAGCCGACCGTGAGGCTACTTGTCGGCTACGTGTATTACAAGTTTCGTTTCTGTCTCGTCGTTCAGACATTCGCCGTCCGTACAGCGCTACTAGGAAATGATGATAATGGCACTGAGTAATGGTAATCAGTAATGCTGAGTAAATGCCCTGTCCCGGAACGACAAATTGCGCAACGGCAGCTTGTATCATTTCTAAAAGTCCGAATGAAGCGAGGCTCATTTTAACCAAGTTTAAGCCAGGTGCTCTTAATTGCTCTCGTGCAGCCAGTCCAGTCATGTACAGAATACTGCACAAAAGTATTTAAAATAAGATACCAAATACTGAGAGCTGATTGTAACTAGCATACAGCTTAAAATAACTGTAAACACAAGTATTAAAATAGAGTACCAAATACTTCAAACAAATATTGATTGATCGATTTGTAAAAGAAAAAAAATGGAGATGTTAGTCTCCAGCCACTCGGGACTGGGGCAAATATTTAGGCTACACTTTTAAGCTACTTCTCGTATTTTCGCCTGCCGGCAGAATCCCCTTCCTTGGTAAGCACAGTTCGGACTACACTAAAATGTTGTTTTCGCTCGGGAAATCCGTTCAAAATACTGTCTCGAGATATCGCGAAGCAAGCAAAGGCGGCTGCTTGGTGAGCTTCATGGTGCGACTTGAGAAAGTAGGCGGCGCACTACCTAAATCAACCCTACCGGAGAGTGTCCGTATATCACTCAAAGACAAAATGGACAAAAAGTTTACTATAACCAGAGCGGGAAAACAAACAAACAAAAACTGCGTAAGGCTGTGAAAACCAGGCAGCAGCGCCAAGACGATTTACAAAGTAATTAATGTACTGAGTAGAAAATACCGAAAAAAAGTATTTTAGATAGGGTAAAAAATACTCCTCGGAAAAAGCAACAACTGAGATACTAAATACCGAAAAAGTATTTAAAGTACAGTATTTCAACTACAATACTTAAAATACGCATAAGTCTGAGCCAGTCCCACATTACGCGGGGACTACATCTTCACATTTTTTCATCATCATCATCATCATCATCATCATCCCATCAACACCAAGAGGAAGGCTGGTTGCCGTGAACGCCAGGTGTCGCAACAAACCGCGAATCAGACCCAGTTTTACGGGTAATTCGTAGAGAAAGAAAATGGCGGCTGCAGCACATGCGTCGCGATACACAACTTTTTGATTATTTGGTCAAGAGGAAAAAAAAAAAAAAACTACTTGATACATAATGTGTGTCTACTTTCTGTCGCCAGTTCCGTGTTCTTGATTTATTTTTCAAATTACCTGAAGGCCAACCTTTGCACAGAATATCTTTACCACTCTCGATTTGTGGAAAGCGTTAGGCTTTCGCCTTTTTGTGACAATTCTCATAGCTGCATAAGTGTCACACAAAGGCGAACGCCGTTTTGTTTTCAACCAATCAAGGGGCAGAACGATGTGAATCGTCATAGTGGTTGGCTACAAGAGCGTGCTATGCGGTGAAGTTCTGTTTTAAGAATGTGCGGTGAAGTTGTGTTGCCGGCTGCGTCACCACCACCATCATCACCATAATCATCATCTGTTTCAACTGCTTCAAGCGTATAGCTACTAAAAGCCGGAGAGCACTGTCCCCTTTCGACAATATTTTTTTTGTCCTTCGTATGTACGTTGCCCGCGTTACCATTCTGAATAGACAACGGAGCCACCGAAATACATTGCCAAAGTTTCCAGCTTTCGTTCCGCAGAGAAGTTCACGTTTTGCAGATTTAATTAAGTCGTCTTGTACAGACCGCAGCGCTGCACCGTTTCTCGACGAGGCAGACTTAATGAACGAAGTTTGTACTTCGTTTGTCGCGGGCGCCTAGCCATAGAACTGGAAACAGGCAGGGACCTGCACGGAATACCGGTGGGATCTTGATGAGCCGTCTACCCTCGTCGAGATAATGGATGATCCAGCCAGCTGCTCTGGTTGCTTGTTCATGAATATATTGAAAAGCTCGTCTCCCCAGACCGGGAAACGCATTAGGTCTATTTTGTGGTGAAGTTCTGTGTTTCAAAGGATCGCAAACAGGACTTGGTGATTATCTCTTCCCTTGTCTAATGTATGCTCAATTCCAGTGTTTGGAGTTGGAGAGAGGGGGGGGGGATATATGTTTATTACAAAAAAAGGAGGGAAGGGTTATCCTTCGCTACGGCTATTCCCAGCACAGAAAAAAAAGGAAACAAAAACAAGAAGAAAAACAAACAGACAAAAAGGGAAAGAAATAAACAAAAAGGAAGACCACCACGAAATTGTCATAGTTCACCCAGAAGGCGACATATTCGCAGGAACTGAACAAGTGCCTTTGTCACCTGACTATGTTGTGTGGGGCCTAGCAGCGGAGCTAGGGAAAAGTCTGAAATCCTGAGTCGAGCGATGCGCGACCGTAGAAGAAGACGATGTTGGCGGTAGCGGTAGTGGAGTAGCAGGTGCCCTACGTGGCTTGTGGCCACTGTGCTATAACTGTGCTTAGTGGTGGAAGAAGAAGAAGAAGAAACAGGTGCGGAATGTCTCCTTCAATATGACAGGTGGGGCAGTTGAGTGACGAAAGCTGGCCCATCTTTAAGATGAACAGCGCAAACAAAAACAACAACTTCAATTCAGGGTGATGGGCGGGGAGTTTCATCGCCGGGGGCGAAACTCACCCCCATTGCTGGAGGTGATGCGGGGAATGAAGTAATGGGTCCCGTTACAGTGAGGATCGAAGTCCTGTGGCGTCCAAAAAGGCGAACAGAGCCTTGAGGGCAGAGCGTTGGGGAGCTGGATGCGGCCAGGGGCCAAGCAATTTTGTGATGAGGAAAAAATGAGCAGTGGAGTCCAGGCCACATTTAGTCGAAACCTGTGGAGCAAGGACTCTTCCTCCCTTTAGTTGCGGCCTACCAGTGTGTACGTCGCATCGTAGGGCCAATCGAGCGCAGAAAAGAGTTCGTTCTGACAGCGTCTCAGAGCTATTCGTGCACATTCTTAGAAATGAACTTCACCGCAGAGCATTCTTCCAGCCAACCATGATGTCGAATGATGCCGTTAGCTGCACTGATTTGTTGAAAACTGGAGGCGTACGCCTTTTTCTGTGACAAGTATGAACAGCATAAGTGTCACAAAAAAGGTGTACGCCTCCCGTTTTCAGCAAATCAGGGCAGATAACGATATCATTCGATAATATGGTTGGCTAGGAGCGTGCTATGCCATGATGTTCATTTCTAAGAGTGCAGTAGCGGCGATTGGCTAGCCCGCAGACGAATGGGGTAAGTAGCACTCTTAAAAATGAACTTCACGACATAGCACGCTCCTAGCGAACTATCATCTCGAATGATATCGTTACCTGCCCTGGGGGCTCAATCGCTTCATCGTCGTTACGGTCGTTACAGTCTAACGAGTGGCGGGAAATTCAAAAAGGTGGGCACGTGACACATTGCGCGTGACGGGCCTTCACGTATCGCGCGAAGAGCGCCGTGCACGTGTTTTATCACGTGCCCACCTTTTTAAATTTCCCGCCACTCGTTAGCTTGTAACGACCGTAACGACGATGAAGCGATTAAGAACGGGAGGCGTACGCCGTTTTTGTGGTAATTATGAACAGCATAAGTGTCACAAAAAAGGGCGCCTCCCGTTTTCAACAAATTATGGCAGATAACGATATCATTCGAGATGATGGTTGGCTAGGAGCGTGCTATGCCGTGAAGTTCATTTCTAAGAGTGAGGACAGAAGTGACAGACCCAGCTGCACGAGCACACCTGACCGCAGAATCAGAGAGGGCATTCCCCGAGATACCACCGTAGCCAGGAATCCTGGAACCACACAATGTGGCCTAGAGACTACAACATGGCGTGCAGGCAAAGGGTCCCCGTGTAGGTGTCATTGATCACATTGGGCGAATATGCCAGGGCCTCCTGGACGAATCGCGCTCGTTTTTCGAATACAGAAAATGAATTTATTAGTATGACCTGCGCCAGACTCAGCGAGTCAGTTGATAGCGTGTCAGCCCACAAAAGCCAAGGTTATGTCTTCGAACCCAGTTGAGGACGCAAGCAAACTAGTGGCAGTGTGCTAGTCGCTTAGACACGCCCGCTCTCGTGAGTGCCGTCAAGTACGCTGTACCATGCGCTGAGATTAGTTCGCTGCACATTAAAGGGACGGTCTCTTCCGTTCCAGTCGATTTCGAGACTATTTCTTTCCCCGGCGTAAAATTTCATTTTCCCTTTTCATTCCCCTGGACCACTGACACGGTGTCGAAAATCTCACGCAAAATAGTGGCGTAGTTTGACTGTTATTCGACGGAATACATGACAAGATTCGCGAGCTCCGGATTTTGAGAATATGCCGGAATTCCCTCTCTCGAGAAACAGAAAAAAACGTCATTCTCTAAGAACCAATGAGGGCGCGAGCTTGATGTTCTGATGTTGTTCTGATGTTGATGAAAAAAATACTAGGGAGAGGTTGAATTCGTCACACGACAAATTCGGCTACTGCCATAAATAGGCCCCCCAAATGTGAAAAAATATATAAAAGAGAACACCCCACCCTCACTTTCGCGATAACTATCGGCCAAAAGCCAAAATCACCGGTTCACGTAGTGAATTACCGTACAGTGAATTACGCGCGAGCTTGAGAAAAGGAATGCCGCAGTCGCACGGGCGTCTCATAGAGTTACGGGATGTTTGGAGGGCACCTTTCCTCCTCGCAGCGCCGCGCTCTCATGCACTCCGCCGCTTAGGGAGTGACGTCACGCCGCATGGGTGAACCTTCCTTGTTCACCTATAAATTTGGGGAGTTGATCCTCATGAACTTCAAAATCTAGTTAGTGATCCAGGTCATGTTAGCATAAGTGCGGGCTCAGCTGAGGCTGTGTTCCAGTACAGCAGCAGTTCGTGCAACCAGCGCCTGCAGATGTCGCCTTTCTGGACCAGAAGAACACTACTAACGGACACCGTCATCAATTGTGTTGAACGTTGCCCCCTGTTGAACGCGCTCACAAGTGTACGTGCCAAGTCCAACAGTTTTCGGTTGCAACTTGCGTACTGAAAAAAAAAAAGAAAGCTTGCCATGTACTGTTTCAGAAGTAATGAGACACAGCGACAACTGCTTATAGTTCCACCTTCAGCAGAACTCATTGAACGATCACTGTGAAGCATATGAGACCGTTATTGCTTTTCGTGCACAGCTTGTTTCTAAAGTCCGAGCTTGGCGTCGACACTGTCTGGCGTATTATTTGTGCGAACAGAACGTATCGTTTCTTGGTGAACATCCTTTTGATCTGAAAGACGGCAATTGACTTGGGCATTGGTGAGGCTTAAACAACAACAACTTTATTCCGAGATGATGAGTGGGGAGAGTCACCGCCAGGGGCGATACTCTACCCCACGCACAAATGCTGCGTTGTCCTAATTGCTGTTCGTTCAGCCTCTGCAATTGCGTGGTTGGCGAGGGCATGGGCTACCATGGCAGCAGCGATCGGGTAACTCAATCACCCGCGTCCAGGCCTGTATCAGAACATTTACGCAGCTCTGTCTACTCGTCTCACGTTACGTGTACTTACCATATCATCTTACTGCGATGACATGATTGGGTAATTGCGGTACTCGCGATGGCTTACAACAGTGTACATAGGCTGTTCCCAAGTTGGTAATCTAATAAATGCGTTTATGCCTGTGCATGGGGGCTTCATTTAGGGAAGCTGAATTCTCACCCTTCGGAGTACAGTGAGAGCGAGAGCTCCACCGTCGTGTCGTCGTCCAGGCGCTGTCATCAAATTTAACGGGGGTGTTAGTGAGCGCAGATTAGGCTCCCGCTCAACCGGTCATTTCAAGCTGTCGCGAGTAGCGGAGAAAAACTTTGAGTCCCTAGGCGTCTGCAGCTCTCGATGTTGCTATATACGTGCACTTGCCTATACGATTAATACGATTAATGACGGTATACTGGCATTGCATTTTTTCTGTTCTATTCTGCAGCTCTGAAAGTTTTAAGGCCGCACATCTATTGCATATTGTTGCCATACAATGAGGACCGCTTGTGTATTTCGTTCATAATAAATTTTTCCTTAACAACAACAATGAAAAAATAACATCACTCGGCGATTAATGTGAACTCGCAGCATGTGCTGTGTATCCAGACTATATACTGTAGGCTGCGCACACCACCGAACACCCTTTCCATAATGTTATTTTTATTTAGTGTTAGCGCCGCGAAGCAACTGTGGCTATATAGCGGGTTACAAAAGAACATTACAAACGTCACTAGAAAACCAACAGCACGGAGGGCGACTACATAGCCGAATCGGAAATTCAAAAATAAAAATACAACAACAACAACAAAAGGAAGTAATAAATTTTGCATCACTAACTCTTTTATGGAGAACAAAACTTCTTTCACGTTGAAAAATGGCATCTAGTAGATGACCGGTGCACTATCAATTTCGGCGAGCCGCCTGACATTACGAGACCCGTCAAGTCACAGGCAAATTTTTGCGCGTATTTTTACCAATATGCGTATTTTTACCAATACCAGAAATTGGCTTCCTAATTTGTTTTTTAACCTCATTATCCTCATTTGATTAGCTGAGATGTACGCGAACAACAGCAAATGATTGTGCACGCCGCTTAGGCCTGTATACGATCACCAGGTTCTGTTTTCCCTGTCTGTACGATAAGGTGGCGTTTGAGGTCCGCGCAGTAAAGCGGAAGATATCGCGGGAACAACAGCGGCGGACACCATCAACGGCTGTGTCGATCGCCGAGGACAAAGGTACGCCTACTCACTGATCGAATACAGGACAGCGGCGTTATGCCATGTCATCGCTGACATAAGGTTACTGTGGGAGGTAGAGCTATCCGCCCTTTTCTTTGTCGTCAGTAAAGAGTACCGCGTAGGCCCCGTAAGTAAAGAGTACCCCAAGGCTTACCTGCAGATGACCATAGGGGAGGGGATATGATTAATGATGATAACAAAAGGAAGAAAAAGTTTAGCAATGATGGAGGCTTGCTATTCCTAAAAGCAAAGCCAAACAAACAAAAAGGAAGAAGAAAGTTATGAAGAACAGAAAAAAAAAAAAGCACAGCTAAATTGTATATGGGACTTGTTATATACTTATATGGGGCTTATATAGGAATTGTTATGTGTTTTTGTGTGTTCGTTTCTGCTCTAGCGTTGCGAGGCGGATGTCGAAGAAATCCTGGGACGCCAAGCGTAGAAGGAAGGTGTACGAGCCGTGACTAACTCCAAGATATTGCGCCGAACTTTGCCGAATATTGCGCCAAGATATTGCGGCGAACTCTCAAATGAGAAGGCAGTCGGTGTACTAAGTAATCCAAAAGGTTTGACGATGAGTTTTTGGAAGTATGCACATGATTCAGGATGGTGAAAAGCCGAGTAGATCGTCGAAGAGGACGTTTTGCAGCAACGACTGATAGGCGACAAACAGATACAGATACCGCCGTTAAATACCACGGTGGCAGGACTTACACACATTAACGATTGGCATGTCAACTGACGATGACAATGACGATGACAGCGTAATAAATTTTCGCGTAACAGGCATAGGATGAGACATTTATGCAGAACTAGAAGCGATTGCAAATTATGATGCGTAAGCAGGGCTTTGTACTGCACATAATGCTTGCAAAAAAAAGAAAAGGAAAAAGTCGTACCAGGAATAATTTCTTCCCATCACCAGGCAGGCCGGTTGGAAACGACACCACCACTACCATCACCACCCACCCATCACCAAGAAGCACAAGTTTGAGCTTACGCTGTGGTAACTTAACTAATAAGTAAAAATAAAGGCAAAATAAACTCGGACCGAAAGTAAACTATTTTGCAGAAAGTAGAGGGAATCAGCGAATTAAGAGAGTGGATGAATTAGTTGGCATCATAAAATAAACATTAAGGACTCATCTAGCCGGCCAAGAATACAAAATAAGAAATAGAGGACTTCCACAATATTTTATATGTGTGGCAGACAGATTAAAGCGCGGTACGTAACGCTTTCCCTCATGTTTGTTGTCTGATTCGTTTTCACCTTTTACCATTGTTGAACGCCCCACCGGCGTAGTAAACATTTACGCGGTCTTCCGGTTTGTCAGTAATGCTCGCTTTACTGCTTTCTGCCTGTGTCTGATGCATACCTGGGTAGTAATGTCATTAATGTAATGAAATTACAGTAATGAATTACTTTTACTGGTAATTTGTACTGTAATGCATTACTTTTGACATTATGTAATTTGTAATGAATGTTAATTACATTTGGGCAGCAATGAAATTACTCATTACGTTTTTACAAAAGAACCGAGTGTGTGTTCTGTGTTGGCACTTGGCGGAAAGAGAGGCGGCGACAAGCGAGATAAAAGAATTCCAACGCCCACTATGAACGGTGACGTGAGCAACGTGACCATGAACGGTGAGCTTGGGCTGTGGAGGCTAACCAAGACGAAGTCACAGGGGTTCTCCTGTCTTGATGCCTTTCCCATCATCAAAGCCATGTTCATTGACTACAACACCGCGTTGCCATCGTCTGCATCGGTCGAGAGAGTCTGCAGCATGGCTAAAGACTCGTTCAGTCATAAGAGGGGCAGCCTAACCGACGGCCACTTCGAAAGTCAGTTGCAGCAACAACAACTTTATTGTGAGATGATGAATGGGGAGCTTCATCGCCAGGGGGAGATACTCTACCCCATTGCTGGTGGTGATGCGGGGAACGAAATAATGAGCTCCTTCACAATAAGGATCGAAGTCCTATGGTATCCAGAAAGGTGAAGAGAGCTGTGAGGCTTGTTCTACGCAAAGAGACTTTGAGAGGCAGCCTCTACGCTGCAACAAGAGCTTTCTGCAATAAAAGAGAGTGACAATCCTTGTGACGCACAGAATAAAATATATATTGTGAGATAGCGAAAAGGTCGAGAGAAGAGCCGTGAGTGTAAGCCGTTCAATGAGGGCAGGAAGAATCAAAGTGGGTGGTTGCAACTCGCGCTAAGGTGCAGTGATGATCATGGCGATGATTCTGCCTCACAATATTGTTGTTACAACATAGTGCTGTCTGACAATGAATTTCCACGTCCTCAGTATCCTTACGATTAAGCTCGCAGTAATGACTCTGTAATGTCATTACTTTTTCACAGTAATTGTAATGTAATTTAATTAGATTCTAACTGGAGTAATGAGCAATGTAATTTAATTATATTTTAGAAGTAATTTACCCAGGTATGCTCAGGGGCTGCTAAACAATTGAAGAATAGAAAACAAAGGAACTGGAACGACAACAAAGTCTTGCGTGACTGAGATAGCCGATATGCGTGGGAATAACAATGGGTTTAATAAGAGTAACTAGAGACGAGACAGTTCGTGTTGGAAGCTGTGCTTCCAGACGAATCAGCAGGAAGAATAGCACAGGCCGTGCTCTTGCGCATCGTCTTCGGTGTCCGCAAACCAACCCACTAGCGCTACTACAGTGACCTTCCAAAATCGAACGAAATGTCGCGCACGGCTGTGTAATGGCGGTTCATGGTCAAAGTAACAAGTAGCTACATGACGTTGCAGTCTACGCGTGTCATTCTTGTCGACAGGTGTATGGTTCTAAGAACCCGTCGCTGAAATGAACGATGATGGTCACATCCGGGAAACCCATCTATGAAACGGATACCACTAAGTTCGGCATCGCGGCCCACAATGTATCCGGCTATTCTTTCTTTTCTTTTTTTCTTTTCATGCTGAAAAGTGCTTAGATGTTAAATAAACGAATTTTCAAGATCAGCGCTGCTTCCGCGGCCGTAGAAGATCCTGCAGCGTGACGGTACTCCCTAAGCGGAGAAGTGAAAGGGAGACGCTCAGAGGGGGGAAGGCGCCGTCGAGACGCCCCGTAACTCTATGCGACACCCGCACGGCAACGGCATTCCTGTTCTCAAGGTCGCGCCCTCATTGGCTCTTTGTCTTAAGGAGTGACGTTCTCTTGTCTTTCCAGAGGGGGAATTCCGGCATACTCTCAACATCCCGCGTCTGCTGTTGTCATGTATTCCGTCAAATGATAGTCCAACTACGCACTG
Source organism: Ornithodoros turicata (assembly GCF_037126465.1). Classification (NCBI taxonomy): domain Eukaryota; kingdom Metazoa; phylum Arthropoda; class Arachnida; order Ixodida; family Argasidae; genus Ornithodoros; species Ornithodoros turicata. The sequence continues at coordinate 40,213,380 of NC_088207.1, forward strand.
TTGCACCTGGGATCTTCGGTACCGTGGTCAGTGGTTCAAGAGGAATAGAATGACACTATGGATTCGAAATCTACTGGAACGGATGCGACCCTCCCCTTAGTGCTGTAGACTCGTCCACACTGTACGGTTTTCGGGCACATCAATGACTGAAGCCTCAACGGACTCTGGAGTATAAGACATTGGCACTACTCTTCGCTTGTTATTGTTTTTTTATTGCGTGTTAGCGCCGCGAAGCAACTGTGGCTATGATCAGCGTACAGATGTGGACAGACGGAGAGAGGACAGCAGGAAGGAGTGCGGGACAGGGGGAATAGTATGCGTCGTGGGCCGACTTCAGGAAGAACTGTGCCGACATTCGTCTGGAAAGTCTTCGGAAAACCCAGGGAAAACCTGGTAGGATTCGAAGCCACCACCTCCTAGTCTTCTGCACGACCTTGGTTACTACCAACGAGCAGGACGCCTTAGCCCACTCGGCCATGCCGCTGGTGCTTGTTATTGTGATGTACGGGCAGAAGTAAGAGGCAAGCAAGATGGCATAACGGACATATTCCTCGAGTATGAGGAGCAACAGACACGCACACGACGGGACAAGACTGCTGGTTTGAGTCCTGTCACATCGTATGTGTGTCTTTTCTATTGCTCCCTGTCTTTTCTATTGCTTCCGAAAAGCTATCAGTGAACTGTAAGCACTATGTCAATCACCGAACAATTTCACGTCCTCGGAAGGGTTTTCTGTCGATTCTGTGCAACGCGTCTTCGGAGCGTCTGCCGACTCGTACGAAAGCGATCGCATTCTTTCAAAACGCGGTGCGTCCTCTGACACCCCTCTCTCACCGTACTCTCTCTCTCTCTCTCTCTCTCTTTTACATGTTCCTTCCTCCTCTGACGGGTCACATGTTGAGCACGTTGTTAAGGCTGCAGGACCAATATATATCTTACGCTTATATACCTTATATATATATATCTTATCATATATATCTTATATATATATATATCTTATCATATATATCTTATATATATATATATATATCTTAAATATATATACATATATATATATGCATTTGCGAATAGGGCGTTCTGTCTGGACCGGTGGAGTAAGTGCTTCTAATGGTCAGAGCATCCGCAGCGGCAACCTGCATAAAATATTACCGTCGATTCTGTGAAGCAGCCATGTCAGCACTGCCGCTCTCCTCCATTTGTTTTTAGTTAAGTGGTGCAGGATGTTGCAAAGCACACGCTCTGCGGTCTGCACTCGTGAAATATGTATTTTGCGTGGCATTGCGCTGGTCAATAATGGGCCTTCCAAGCCAGCAGCGTCGCTCCCACCAATGCGGATGTGTCCGGGGGCAGGCTGTGCCCTTTTGCAAAACTATGCTGTTGTGATGCGCTGATGTAACTCTATGAATCGGTGAAAATTGAAAATTATGTAGTCGTCGGATGTTGCTGAATGGCATGCAGTACTACGTACTGCTTCGCGCCTGCTAAAAGTTCAGTAAGAACATCATAGACGAGTTCAGAAAATCCCACTGCTCTTTGCATTCGCATTGCATTCTGGGCGCTTGCTAAGCGGGGGAACGAAGAATACTTAATCCTTCACAGTTTGCTTTCGCTGACCTTGACACGTCGTGCACAATGGACCGGTAGGGGAGAAATCGGAACAGTTTGGAGGCCACCCATTTCTTTCGTATTAGTAAACACCCACAGTTCAAAGCGGCGCTAAGCATTCTGGGATATTCTGAACTCTTCTATTAGTAACGTCCCGGTATTATGCTAAGGGGGGGGGGGAGATATGTTTATTAAAAAAAAAAAGGAAATGTCAGTCAGGCAAAGAGCCGGCTTGCTATTCCAAAAAAGAAGAGAAATAGAAAAAAAACGGAAAAGAAGAAAGAAAAATGGAAAGAATGAAAGGAAAAATAGACACCATAACAACAGAAAAAAAATAAAAATAAATAAGGACGTGACAATGTCGCATAACAACGCTATAGCAACACGACAAAGTCTCCAATTCAAGTCAATTCAACCTCTTAAATTCAATTTCTCAATATATTTTTAAATTTACTTATCAACTTACCTCATGCACTTCATGATTCCGGAGGCTCTGAGGAAAGGAAAGAGAGCGGTAGTGGAGGCCCACTGGTTGGGGTGCCAAGGCCAAGGAAAAGTTATTATAGCCAATCTGGAGTAGACGGCAACGGAGGGTGTTCCGATGGTGAAAGTGCTGTCGACAATAATGGAGTATGCTAAGCTTGAAAAGTGGAGTATGCGCGGGCTAGGTGATATTGATGAAATTCGCATGAAAAAAGAAAAAAAGATATCGAGTGTAGTTTTCGCAGACGCTAGCTGCTACGTTTTGGAAAGGGGACCCTCACAGGTAACCCTGAACACGGAACCCGACACGCACGACAAACGCGGACCTTCATTATCAGCGCTCAATGGCTGCATTGTTTGGGGCGCGCGAACGATATTTACAAGGGCTGTCGCTCATGGTCAGAGTTGTCTCGCGACGTGAGGCCTCGAACTATTATATTAAATTATTAATATTTAGAAGGAAAGTTCGGGGTTCGGTCACAGAGTCGTATTGTCTTGCGCTGGGAAACTGAGATTAACTTCTGGTTAGGGAACTGTGTAGTATCTCCTCAACGATTTGAAACTATATTCTACTACAAAGGGGACAAGTTGAAGTGCCAACGTGATCCTATACTGACAAGAACATAGAATAGAATTAAAATAAAATAACACGCTCTAGAAACCGCCACTGCGAGACCCAAGATCTACTCTACATTTATTTGTATAATCTTATCTGTTTATAGGCAGTACCGACTGCACTGCGGCACTACAAATACTACATCCTAAAATAAGAACAACGGCCACACACGGTTCCGCTAAAAGCTGGCGGCGGAGCACGGTAAATATTACTCCCGCTGCATACCCATTCATTACCACATTCGGGGACATTACACTTATCTGAAAGGGATTCCCGACTCCTCACGCTCTCAGTTTCCTAATGGGCAACTATACCATTATGTGATCAACCCTTTTCCGACAGTGCGTGATGAAGGGCGTGATAACCTGGATTTTTAACAGAGTGGGAGGAGGCTTGAGGAGGAAAAATGGCAAAAGAGGATTACAAGGCATCTTCCTCCTCAACGGAAAAGCTATCGATCGCATTGATTTACCGTCCGACTCAGGCACGCACAGAAGCCCGAGTGTGTGCCTTCCTTCAAAGGATTTGCACTTGGCAGCCTGTCGACTTTGTTCGGACGAACGGTTCACGAAGGATTGGCAGCAAGGTGGAGCATCCTTCCTGCTGCGCGTGTTGACTGGTGGTGGTGGTGGTGGTGGGAATGAGACAGCGGAAGAAGAAAATTCTACGCTGAAGGGTCACTCAGGTGTGTATTGGGATGATGATGGCGTAACCAAATCGATGGTGCGGAAGTGTAAATTGTATTTTTATTGGGCGTTTTAATTAGTTGACCTCAGGTTACGGTCGGGTTTTATCCAATCATCTGTGTGTGTTTACGAAAGGGTACACCCCAAGTTTATGGAAGAGTTCACCTCCTTTCAAGACCTCGAGGGTTACGAGCTTCCAAGGTGATGCTCATATAGGCCGCGCAACGTTTAGTCATTCTGTTCTTAGGATCGTTCTAATATTTTATTAGCCCCACGCTCTTAGTTTAGCCCCCATTTTTTAGAAAGATATGGACCGCGTTAGTTGACGAGTCCTAATTATCTGCCTTTTAGTTTTATTTGTAGGACGCGTAAACCGCACGGTCGAATTACCGCAACGCATAGTGCTTAGCACAACATTCAGTAGTACAAAGTGGATGATGACCTATGTCCATCGTGCTTCTACTCCTCCTCCTCATGACCGTGAAGTGGCTGTGTACCTTATTTTTTTCAGCGACATGTGAGCTCCATGATTTTCATACACGGTGTCGAGTAGCTGGTCTCCACACTGATGGAGCCAACCTCCCTTTCATCATCATCATCATCATCATCATCATCATCATCATCATCATCATCATCATAACGCATATATACATTCACACTGCACAATCATCATCAAGCTATGTTGTAACATCCATCTGCGTGATCAGCCAGTTTGGATTTTTCGTTGACACCAAACGCAGGCTACAGATTGCGTTTCTAATTACATCAGGGCGAATATGGTTGCTGTCGAACGTGCTAGAACATGCCATGCTGAGGCGAGCAAAGCAGCCGTTGGCGCGCCAGCAAAAATTGAAAGGGGCTGTTCGCATTGTGGAACTCAAATGGGATGTGAAATAACGCCGTGTACAGGCAGCTCACTTCAGAGAGAGAGAGAGAGAGAGAGCGCGAATTTTCTGAAACTATGTTCGAGTTTGCTTTCAGGAAGAACGCTTGGCGAGTTGAGCCTTCAAGCATCTATCGCTCTGTAATCTGGAATAGTGGCCACAGTGCTGTTTTCGGTTGGAAATTGAATTTGTTCTTTTCAATGAGCCGCGAGATGACAACACGGGAACAACTTTTTTTTTCACTCTCTGTCTCTCGGAAGGACTTTATCGTCCCAGTTGGACATTGTGCATGGCTAACCTACACGTTTAGTAGCCGCATGTGGATTATTTGTAAATAGGCCGCTGTCTATCATGCGCAGGAAGCGGATCCTCAGTAGGGATCTTCAGTATCAACGAAGTATCTTCAGTATCAACGGTGCAGCAATGAAAAATTTACAGCAAAGGACATGCCATAATCTATTTTGTTAAGTAACAAGCTGCCTGCCGTTCCACTTTTGCACACGACTCCTATCATCGATTGCACATTGTGGTATACCTGGTCTCGGGTCTCTTGATACTGTGCATACGGCAGTATATACTGTAAGGTTGCAAAGGTACAGAAAAAAAAAGTTTCTAAGATATATGAGATATGATATCCGAGATATTTCTGTCACTGCCACTAAGATATGAGATGAATGGTTGAGGAACGTCAACTGGGCATCAGATACACTGTTAAAACAGAACTTCACCACATAGCACGCTCCTAGCCAACCATCATTCCGAATTATATCATTCTGTACATTGAATTGTTGAAAATGGGAGGAGGCGCCTATCTGGGACAGATTATCTTGTCCCAGATAGGCGCCTCCCCCCTGTTTTGAACAAATCAGGACACAGAATGATATCATCCGAAATGATGGTTGGCTAGGAGCGTGCTATGTGGTGAAGTTCTGTTTTAACAGTGTAAGATGATAAGTAAATATATATATATATATATATATATATATATAATATAGATAAATTGAATTCGGCACCCTTCCAATTCTGCAACTAAAAAAAAAATATACAAAATTTAAAAAATAACATCAGAAAAGATGGATCATGTATTGCTTTCCAGATCCTGATCTCAGAATCGCCACTTCTCGTCTCGATTGCCTCCTAACACACCAGTGCAAAGCCACATACCTTACTCGCTCACGTTCGCAACTTTCCTCACTCGCGATAGAGCGTCTAAGCTTCCCTCCAATGTCATACACACATTAGGCACTTTCTGCGGTCGACCGCGGGCGCACGCCACGCGAGAGCTGTTACAAAAGTACGTGCTACTTCTTTTGCCTAAAGTGCGTACAGACACAACTGGCGTATTCGTACCTTTCTAATCCTGACGTGACCTGAAGCCATTGCATTCCTACCAAGAAATCTTCCCCGAAACTTAGTCCGGCATGGAACAGACACGTTCCTGGTCACGCACATTCACAGCAGGAAACTTTGTATGGGCGCGTTGAGCGATCGATATGGGCTTCTCTTATATGTATGCGGTTTTGTATTTTGACCACTTTGCGGCCTTGTTATGCAGCAGCGCAGAACACCTATTACCGGCCTTTTGAATAAGGCTGTATATGTGGTTCCAACTTTAAGTGTATCGCATTATGATAAGCATGGTGTTATTACTATAAACGTAGAGCAAATTAACCGCAAGTTGTAAAGAAACGTCAGAGTTTTATATTATTTTTTATATTATTATATGATATATATCATGTCATACATTCGTCGTGTCGTTATCGTACTTGGCATTTATACAATCTTAATTATTATTATCATTTGCTTTACAGTTATCTCTGATAAGAATGGGGCTCGATAGTTGAATTACACTACCCGCTCGCGTATGTCGAACTACTCGTGCAGGTTGCAAGTACAACTGCAACGATTACAATTGTATAAAGCAGCCAACAAATGAATTTTTGCTAATCTTCAGCCCGTGATAATGAATGCCATACCTCTTCTAATCGAATATCATCCATTATCCACAATGACATGAAACTTCGAAATTAAACGGTATATCCTCTCCTAATCTGTTCTCGTATTCTGATCAGTTAAATTCCCCTCTGCAACAACGATGTAAACCAATTTGCATTGCTTTCAAATGAAGTCTTTAGAAGTCGCGGTAAATACAAACCTACTTTACGTGCATGTGTAAAAAACGTGTACAATGCTGCATTCCAAAATGGGAGAAGTAATTTCCAGTTTAAAAAATAGTTTTCATTATTTCATAATAATTCGTGGCTTTACGTCGCAAGACAACCGTGGTCATTATTTCCAGTGTTTCTCATGTCTCCAAAGTACAAATTTTCACAAATTTGCTAAGAGCCATTCAGTTGTCCTCCTCATGGTACAAGATCTCTCGAACTTGTATTCTTAAATCTTCTCCTTCTGTGTGAGCTTGTGGTATGGCTTCAGAGCACGAAAATTTGCCCATGTCACATTCGCAGGTGCGCTAATTACATTGCAGTGTGAGAAACTAATAGAATGAGTTCCAAGTGCATCTGTCCTCAGAATGATCAGCTCGACGTAGAGAGCATTGAAACATTTTATGGTCTTCGAAGGCCACAGAGGAGCCGACCTGCAATATCGAATTAAAGGAATCAGCCTCAAGAGAATTCGATTTCCGATGTCATGCACGTCAATGGCAGGAAACGTCAGGGAACCACAGGGGTTATCCCCTCGTTATTGTTTTTTTTGGCTCCTGTGCGTGCCACTCATCGTCTTTTAAACGGGTCTTTAGTTACGTTTTAAAAATTACGCTTTCTTCGGAGTTGGGAGTGAAAGCTACACACAATGCACTTTCTTTATGGCTTCCGCTGCTGTTCAATTTAATGTGCCGTTCACTACGAAGCGAGCGAAATAATACTTCAATAAGAAATACTTCAATGTCTGCAACCCCGTTTCGGCGGAGTGGATCTGGTATTAGACCAAGACCATGCTAAAAAAAAAAAAAAAAAAAAAAAGGAAAACGAAGGACGTTGAAGCCGTCGCGCAGCTGATAACCAACCAGCGGAAAAGGCCGTAAGTACTGGAGCTGTTGCTTCCCGCTGCGCGAAACGACCCTTATTGGAAAGAACGTGGAAGAGCTCTTCTTCGTATTAGTATTACATTCGAGGAACACCTCTCGCTACTCTCGCTACTTTAGTAGCTTCTGACAGCTTGTGTCCCGGAAATCCTTGGACACCACGCCATATTAAACCCGAGTGCGTGCTTCCCCACGCGCTCAACCAGCCCCTTTCTTCGTCCACGCCTTTTGCTTGCGCTAGTTCGAACGTACAGTACGCTATGTGCGTTTCCAGTTGCAGTATACTCGCCTCTAGTATAGACCCGGTACACTGATGTCAACGTACTCAGGGGTTGCATCGCGGGTTTTTACTCTCGTTGCATATTGCGCCGCATACGGAAACTTCATGAAGCACCCATTACTCCTTTGGTTCTGATATTTCTGCTCGCGTCGTCAATACGGTTTCCTTGCGATGGAAGATGCGGCTCCTCGCACCATTCGGCGTGAACTGTATTTTCAGTTGAATATTGTTCCGCAATGGAATCGAAGAAGAGGAATCTTCGTGCATAATGCATGATATTAGATCGCAATGTGAGTAGCAGTCGGTGATCTCCAGGGAGCTTTTGCTACGGTTGTTATTGAGCGGCAGCTGCTATACCGCGAAGGGTGGTCGTTCTTGTGTTTCCATTGTATAAACTCTGTGGAACGTCGAAAGTGCTTTTGGTGAAACTGCTCTGCATCCATGTCATATAGTCGTTGTTTAAGTTCTTTCTTTCACTGAATGTGAAAGAAAAAGATATAACAAATCTGCGGGACATATTACGCGGTGAAGTATACGTATCATCCTACTGCATTTTGCCTCATTTAGTATTCAAAGGATTTCGTGCCATTTTTTTTTTCCGTCAATGGATGCTTTGATTTGAGACTGAGAAATTGCTTTGGGTCAACGTCTCTCTGTGTATAGGAGAATTTCGATTCTTTTATCTACAAAAAACAAACAAACAAAAAAAAACAAGCAGCAGTTGCGTCGTCAATATGTTCATCGAAAAGGTAGGTCCTTGTATTTTACGCTTCTCTGTACCGTTTCTGCCGACTTCGTCTCATTACGGCTGATACTTGTCAAGCGGCATATGGCATTACGGCTCAGATGTCGTGAGACGGCGAGTGCCAATCAGGGCTTACGGTCCCACGATATGCATCTGGACAGCCTGTCTCAGTACCGTGGGCGGAGGATTGTACTATACGGCAGATTGCGCCAAAAAGTCTGCCGATTATAGCACTGAACAAAATTGAAGCAGAACATGCTGCTCGACGTCACGAACGTAGTATATTGCTATCTTCTGCATCAACTGGCGAAATTCATCCCAACAACACCAGCAAAATAGAGGAAGACAAAATAGAGCAGCATAACATATTTCAAGCAGGTCTTAGAGTGATGGCGATAGTGATGGTGATGGGCCAACAACAGTGTAGGTATAGCTTATAGGACTACGTCACCCCACGTGATTGCCAGTCTTTGTTTGAGGGACGATGATATTGTGTAACCATCCCAGTAACAATTAAAGAAAAAAAAACGATGTCACGACGATGGAAATGCGTTCCATAAAAAGCACAACTTTAAATTTAACAACTTGTCAAGAAGAGTTTCGCAAAAATGTACCGAATTACATAAGCTACAGAACTGAAATACGTTTAATAACACTTTTCTTGTTTTTACCAACTCTAAACGCGTTTGGCACCGTGGCGAAAAATGTAGCCATTTTTTGTTTGTTTCTATTGTAAAGTTAGAAATAGTAAAAATGGCAGGTCCACGCATGAGGTAGTAGTTCGAAACAATAAATTACTACATAGACGAATGAGAGCAGTTACTTGTCCTGACACTCTGTGACAACTTCTGTGACACTCTGTGTTCGCGCGGTCTCTGACATTATGAACCCGTGAGTGTTTCTCGCTGCCTACCGTCTCCCCCTTTACTTTCCCCCTTTTTCCTTTATGCTTTCTTCTGCTTGACCAGCTCTGCCACTTTCCTGTTTTCTTTTTTGTTCTTTTTTCTCTGGTTCTATTGTCCCACCCACAAGCGCGTTTTGGAGTATCCAGTTCTGACTGGGTCGGGACTAACATCTCCCCCATATTTTTCTTTCATATTCAATCCAATCCAATCCAGCAGTTACTTGTCTAAAAATACCGTCCGTGATTCCTGCCTGAGATATGGGAAGCACTGCTTTTGATTTTTGAAAACGAGCGCGAAATGATATTCCACAAAACCTTTCACAGTATTGCATAATGCCTTTCACATTTCCAGTCGTGGCTATATACACCCCAAAGATGCTTAACACCAGCACGCTTTAAAATAACAACAACACCAAGTTGTTCTTCACAAAATTCCAATAAAGGGCAATTTATCAGGTCGCACTTTCGGTGCAATATTTCCTAAGAAAGCAGTAATTTAGGAGAACCAGGGACATAATATCTGGAGAGAAAAAGTGGTTTCTCCTTCAGTGATTTCGCACGTTGTGCCCATATCATCTTATTTGTTTTCTACGTCTGCTGCGGCGAGGCAGACCTGCTACGGGTCGACTGCTCTGTCAGATGCGGGACACCAAATGTACCCGAAAAGAAAGAAAAAAAAACTCGTGCGCATATGTATCCCAGGGTTTGTAATCCACTCCTACTTTGTAGTTCTCACATATCCTTTTCCAGCCTTTCCAAGCTTCTTCGCCAACATCGCAAACATGTCAGTCCTCGGTACAATACTTGTTTGCTTCATATCACATAAGTTAAGAACGCCTGATGGCAGATGCTTCAACATAACTGCATACGTTAATCCCCTTGCGACAAAAAATGCTGTTGCGAAACACGTTTCTGATAGATGCTGTGCAGACGTTTTCCCCCCTCTTCTTCTCTCTCTCTCTTGTATTGTGAAGCTTCCGAATCTTTGGAGTGATGATTTCTCTCAAATTCTGTACCGGCGAAATTGTACACGCTTTACGAAACTCAGTACCCGTGCATGTATTTTGCTAGTGGACTATAGGTACGTCTGTCTATGAGGAACATAGTAATTTCAATGTGCTTCATGCATGGAATCGTAATCTCCCGTTTCCGAACGAGGAAGAAGATTGCGAGGCTTAGAGTCAGAAATAGCTCCGCCGACACTGCGCGTATGTGGGAACAAAGGATGGAAAGGTTCTTACCTGATAGAAACACGGAACACATCGTTATGCACTGCACAAGATATGCATCCCAAAGGGCTACATTGCAGGTTGCTCTACACCGCTTGGACAATAGAACATTCGATATAGTCAAGGTGCTGGGTGTATGGGAACCCGGGAAGAGAGATGCGGCGTTGTCAGCGCTTGTCAACTTCATAGTGAGCAGTGAGATGGTATCTGTATTTTAGGACCGCATTCTAGGCATGTGTCGTCGAGTTCCCCGTTCCTGTTAGTTTCTTGCACTTCAGCTCACTTCTAGGGGATGTAGCTAAGCATATGCACGTACAGTTCGGTGACTGGGAGGGGTGATGTCTTTCAATTTTTACCTTTTCACCTTTTCCGTTTTCTTTCTCCTATCATTCATTTCATTTCCTTTGAGGGAGTAGCAGAATTCGTCAGTGACGAATTCAATATCTTCCGTTTTTTTTTCTGTAATCACCCTCAACCTCAACCTGATAGTACAATGTGCGCCTCGGTGGCACCATGTCTAATCTGAAGATAATTATAACGTTAGTTTGACGAGAGATCATGAGGCTATTATAAGGCAATATCTTTCTTTATTCCACGTTAGCTCCGCGAAGCAACTGTGGCTATGAGGGGCGTACAGACGTGGACAGATGGAGAGAGGACACCAGGAAGGAGTGGGGAAGAGCGGGGTGAGTACGCGTCCAGGGGCAACTTCATGGGAAACAGGGCGGAAATTCGTCTAGAAAGAATGCCGAAAAAAAGAAAAGAAAAACAAGGACAACCTCAGAGAGCACACAGTCGGTTGTTGGATTCAACCTTGCCACCTCCCACCTCTTCGGCACGACCTTGGCTATCAGCAACGAGAGGATGCTGCAGCCCACTCCGTCGTGCCGCTGGCGGCAACAGTTGTGTCCTGTTAACGAGCTTACATAGACCTGTTTCTGTGGGCCGGGTGGCGCGAGTGAGCAGCAACGGCAGCGCCCCAAAATATGCAACACGCGGTAGTTTAGCAGACGACGTGGCACTTTCAAGTACATGGTCTCGAATTGTTCACACTTGGCAAGATGCACCGTTTTTTCTGTGGATTTCCTACAGGATTTGTAGCTCTCCTTGACGCATACCGCTTGAAATACCACGCAGAACTCGCTGATGAAACTCCCTCCTGTTTGGATCCGTGGCCGCTTGGGCCCGAAATGTCGCTGTACACACTTTGCTGCAACAGCCCTATGTTAACGTGGCTCGAAACCTTGTTCTATTCGTCAAGCTGTCCATCTGGAGCTGCCAAGCAAAATATTTCCGCAGTGTATTTGTCGCTGCACAGTAACAACAATATTAATAGTAATAATAATAATAAAAAAAGAGCCACTGCCAGGGGGATAGCTGATGTCACGACGCTCCTTCCTCCTCCACTCCCCCGCGTTCTCTTACACGCTCCTTCAAAGAGTGGATGCTTTATGAGAGGTCGTGCTCAGCAAGAGAGACATCGCGCACGCGCTGCGCTTCACCTGCGCTCGTCGTTCCTGCGCAGGAGCTTATTCTATTTGTTGCGTAACACACGCCGCAACAGAATTATGGCGGCCCACACCTCACAATCGTTCACGGTTTTTCATCGTTCACGGGCATTCACGAAATTAGTTTAGGAATCCTAAGCGCTACCGTAAGTTCGGTGTTGCGAGTGCATCGTGATTAAGCAAATTCTGTACTGGCTGATAAATGGACCGAACGCATTACAAATCATGGAAAGCAACTTTTTTGTGCAACTGCATATTCTGAGGAAAATCATGGAGAGCAACTGCGTGTTCTGAGGCTGGAACACGCAAACCTGACAACGCAACACACGCCACTGTCTGGCTTTTTTTTTTTCAACAACAGCCATATTTCAAGCGGTTATCGCAAATGTCCTTCAAATACTATCGTTATATTTGAAATTAAAAAATATAGTGGTCGCATGCTTTCAGTTATAATGGACCATAGTCAGGACTATGACGGGTATTTTTGAACACAGGAGCACAGCATAGAGAAATAAATGTCTCGCTACAACTGTAATATGTTTAATTTTAATTTATTGATAACTTGATTGATTCAATGGATAGTACACGTTAGCTCTTCACATAAGTGCGGAATACGAGCAAATTGTGCAAGAATAGTAACGTAATAATATACGAAATGAGACAAACAAGAAAAGAAAACGAGGTAGAGATGAAAGAAGAGATGGGCGTGGTTTGGTTCTACACCTCCGTAAGGAAACCCCCTTACCAGGCCTTGCTCCTCGCGACATCGATCGTTGGTAAGGGCATTCACCCATGAGGCCTCGAACTTTACAAGATGAACCGTGATGGCACTCACCCATAAAGCATTTTCCTTCATAATGTCGACCGTGGTGGCGCTCACTCACGATCGCTTTGTCTGTCACGACATCGATCGTGAGGTCATTCCTACAGACGGGTTTTGTGGTGCTACTTTTGTGGTCGTTGCTTTCAAATGTGAACTGGAAAGGGGCGAAGCTGCCACGAACAACATCGAGCGTCTCGGATTCCCTTCGAAAAAGAAACAGAAACAATAGGGAGCTACATTACGAGGAGCCCCAATAGCACCGTCCACATCAGGCATTGAGGGAGATAGCAACGGATGCCCAACAGTATTCATTCCTAAAACGCTGTACTTTTGAAATCAGTCTGTTTCTTGCCATTATTTTGATTCGCCGAACAAAAGAAACAGAGAAAGGACGGACGCATTGTCGATGAAAAGGGAAAATGGAGACGCGAGGTTGTAAACTACACAAAATACACAGGCGCTTGTTCTGTGATATCTATGCCGCTATTGCAGCAAGCGAACCGCTGGTAATAATACGGGCAACGCTACAGATATACTACCATTCTTCTTCGCGATCTATTCCCACACGTTCACCCATTCATGCTCGAGACAGGCGACACCTATAACGTTGCTAGGAGGAAAGACACAGCTGATACGAACACCGTCAAGAGACAACACAAACACAAAATGATTCTCAACAACTGAGCATAAATGTCTGCGTCCTGATTACACCTTACGGTCAGCTCGTGCGGAATTTGTTATGGTGATGATTGATTGAGTGAAATACCGAGCGATTCTGCGCATGGATACTATCGTACTTGATTTCATGTCTTCAGATGCAGAACTATCATAAAGTTAAAGCATAAAATTAATTTCTAGCTTCCAGAAGTGTGACGTCACGGGGCGCTCAACTACTGATGCGTCTGGCAACATTGCTCCAGAATGTGCATTTCCGTCTCGCTGCTGCCTGCAAGTCTCCCAACTTGGGGCGGAGAGCGGTGATGTGTGGTGTTTCTATAGGAGACAGATGCCAGGAGCACCCGCGGTGACGTCACTTACTCTTGGAAAATTCGAAACTATGAAGTTTTGCGTGTGTTCTTTTCTTTTTTTTTTTTCATTCTTTTTCTTCGAAAGTTCCTGCAAGCACCTAATGCTGCAATGTTCACTGGCCGTATTTATATTTTGCGAAATCTCTTAGCAGTGTATGATGTATAATACGAAACAAAATAAATATCATTTTTAGTCCTTAGCGGCACCCCAATTGAAATTGGCCGACGGCCGACTCTCGGCAGAAAGTCGGGGACCAGTTGGCAGCCAACTAAGTCGGCCAGCCAGTCATGTTCTAAAGTCTGGGCAACGTTAACTGCCAACTACGTCGGCAAGAACCTGGCCAATGACGTTGAGCCAACAGCCCGTGCCGACGGGACGCCACCGTAGCTTGCCGTCAGTCGGTTACCGAACTCATCTTCACGTAGTACCAAGGTAAGTGGCCAATGATGTCTCTTTATGACGATTTCAATCAGTTCTCTGGAGTGCACACATATCACCTAAGATTGAGACAGTCACGTAGACTCTGTTGTAGTCGTTGAAACTGTCACAGAAGAGTCATATACGCCATATGAAAAAAGAGAAAGTGTCCTCTAACGTCCTCTATATGTTGCGTTGTGATAGGCAGAGCGACGTTTGGCAAGCAGTCGGCCAGGACAGATCTGTAGCAAGAAAGCTGTGTACCGAGCTCGTTTGCCAAGCACTTGCCAAGCACGGCTGGGCTGGCCAGCCAAGCTCTTGCCAAGCTTGGTTCAATCTCAGAATGTTGCCTCGGGGAGACGGAAACGCCGAATGGTGTAGCACTGCATAAGTTCAACTTTCGATTGGCCAAGTGATTGTCTCAAACCAAAAGCAGTAAGAAACAGAGACATTATCTTCATGGTGAGCTAATACGACAAGCAATTCCTCATTTCAGTGTTGTTTGTGTACGCATCAAATTAAACTTACACACCTCACCCTTCATTTTGACTAACGCGCGAGCAGGACTCTCGAATTTGTGGAAGCTCGCAAGACAAACCTATGTATAGTATCTGCTGTTCTTCCTCAGGAAAGAAATGCAATTTCTTTTCTTTATACTGACCTGTTTGATTCTAGTGATCTCGGGCATATTGCGAGCTTTTACGATTCTCCACCTACGCCGTTACCCTTCTTGGGCCTCTTGGGCCCACGTTTACCCAATCAGTACCCAAGCTTGCTTCCTTATTGGCCACCATCGGCCCTACATCTGTCAGGTCGGCCCTCTACATTGGCCCGAGCTTGTGCCGGCTAAGTCGGCCCGAGTGAGGCCATTGTCAATCCCCAACCTTGGCTTAAGCTTTTTTTGCAAGCTTGGCCCGACAACTTTTAGGTTGGAGCAGACATCGGCTCAGTCTTTCGCCAATATTGCTTTCGCCGCTGGGAGGTAGAGTTGTCATGCAAAATTTCTCACTGGGCCGTGATAGGGCCATATATGGGTCAACGTTTGCCAGGTTGGCCAGAAAGGTTGGCCCTATGTTGGTGGCCAATGAATGGCCAGTCTCAGGCCATTGTCAATCCCCAAGCTCGGCCCAACCATGTTGTCTTACCTTGGGCCAAGGTTGGCTTAGTTGGCCAACTCCTCTCAGCCGACCTTGGGCCAAGCACGTTTTTTCACTTGGGACTTTCACTGATGATTGAACTGATCGGTGGATCCTGACATATGCTAACAACTTTCGTCATCTTTATATTTCGTCAAGCAGAGGAACTAACACGAGGCAAACTTATTTGTAACTTTGGAAAGCGAACGCGTCATCATAGCATCACGTCAAAAATCATCACGCCACACTGCTTGGCCGAAGTGGGTGGGGCGTAATATAATTGGTCAGCGCTGCGCCGTGGCCGTACCAAACGAATTTTTAGTGGCAAATGAGAGATCGCCTTCCACTGTACGTCATGGCGACTCACTTTTTTATACACGGCTCAGGTTCAAGGACTACTGAAGGCTGTCCGTGCGACAGGAACATTAATCTATTGCAAATTATTATATTATAACATCGGCCAGTCGCATCAACATATTTCAGCTTTGAGTGTGCAGTTTTAATGCGTTAGCATTATGAGTGTCAAAGTGGAAAAAGCTGTATGTATGTGTGTATATGTGTGAGAGAGAGATAGAGAGATGGTGAAGCCTCACCGAGGCAGAAGAGGCAGAGGTATAAGTGGACATGTAAAGAGGAGATGAGGGTAAATGTAAAGGAAGGTAAATTATATAAAATTGAAGTATGTAGTTGAAGGTAATTAAGAGTAAGAGGTAAGGGTAATTAAAGGTAATTAGAATTAATGAAAGCCAGAAAGATGAGTTGAGAAAGGCAATACATATAAGTTTTATGTATTTAAGCGAAAGATTAAATGAAATTAAAGATAAATATAATGAAATTAAATGTAATTAAAGGTAATTAACGTCAATTAAATGGGAAATATTTAGAGTAATTAAAGCAAGTAAACGCATTTTGCGGCAATTAAATGAAATTCAAAATTATCTCAGGTAACCTGCGGTTACCTGAGGCATGTACTCGGCAATATGCAATATGCGAGGCAATATGCGAGGCATGTATTCCAGTGCTAAGGGAGGGGGATAATTGGGTAAGGTTAATTAAATGGACTTACATATAGTAATTTAAAGTGTCGAACCGGAAGTCAGGTTAGGCCGGAAGTGGACAACCGGAAGTGGATACCCGGAAGTCAAGTATAGATCGGAAAAGGCGCTTAATGCTAACGTAAGTTCTGTCGCATTTACGGCTAAATCGCCACTGGAATTTTTATCATCTACGTATTTGCTGTTGTTGTTTTTGTGTTCACTTTGGAAGACACCGCATACCGTGCCCCCAAGGACTTCTTCTGTGTCCAGCCCCAACGCGCAGTCTGTTCTGATGACTCCAAGTAAATTATAAATACGTAACGTAAGTATTCCTTGCTTCGCCGATGCCTTATCGTGTCCTCGTTGCTGGGTCGGATCGCGAAGTAAAATATTGAGCACCTCGGAATTACCCGTCGCCTTAATCAAGCTCCCGGACTCGCTAAATATTGTATCATGCGAAGCAGAAATATCGTTTCCCCATGTCCAACCGCTGCAGTCTGCGTAATAATGTATTGCTTGCGCCGACGCTGTGTGGAAGAGCCCCCTTAGGGCTTCTTCTGAATTCAGAAGTAGGATATTGTCAGTTTACATTTTACGCTTGCGAACGTCAGTGCAGACATTTTTGTCAAATGCGTCGAGAAAAAAGAGAACAGCTGCATTTTCAAATGTCGCTGAATCCATGCAGGACGGGTCAGGACAGTCAAGATGTACGTACGGTTTATTTTAAATGAAGAGTTTCGAATCGGAGCAAGAAGAATTGCTGGATAAAAATGATTACTGGGATCGAAAGATGTCCGAAACGACGCACAGGAACAGTAAATGTCTAGAAACGGTTTGGCGCCGAATAGGTGGCGTGCATATGACGTCACACCGTAGCTTTACCCGTGCGTTTTCCCTCTTTCTGGTGAACCGACGCACTCCGCCTATATGCGTGCTTCTTTTCACTCTTTCTGGTGAACCGGCGCAAGCCCATGCACCTCACCTATACGAGGGCGGCTATCGTTCAGGTCACGTGTGCGTTGACGTTTGCTGTGACGTGAGACCAGGACCTGTGCAGAACGCATTGCGTTCGCCCAGCAAGTTTTCGTCCTGTACAGAGGAACTACAAGGCACCAGCTAAGACTCTGTGACTTAAACTTTTGCAAACGATGCTAATTTCCAGAGGATACACACCGCATAATCATGCACTGCCCAGAATATAGCCAAGCCAGACTTAAACTCCAACAGACTCTTGCGGCACTGGACAACAGGCCTTTCTTCTTTTGCCGGAAGATGGCCTACAAAGCGACAACAATCAAAAGCACTGAAAGCGCTCTGCGCTTTCTTAAAAGATAGCGGTATAAAATATCGCTTCTAAATTCCATCCCTCCCAATTATCACTTTTCAACGCGTAAGAACTGGAGCTGCAGGCGCTCTTAGGGCAGCCACCTAGCTCCAATACACCATAACCCAGTTAAACTTATCTTATATCTATGGAGCAATACATATGGAGAGCATCCCTGAGAGAAAAGGCCCGGATCATGTTTACTGGGTTAGTACAAAGTACTTGCAAGGGGAATTTGTTGCACGACTACAACAAGACCGTTTCAGTGTAGCTTCTGTGTTAATGGGTGTTAGCTACGATAAGGAAAGGCGTAATGGGAGACTAGAGATTATTTTTAGTGTGGTGCAGTGATGCCTTCCGTGTCGCAGTGTACTTATACTGCCCACAACGCTCTGCCATCTAGTGGGCTATTGGAAACGGAGGACTTTGGTCTTCACTGTGAGTCTAATCAACTAAGTTACAATGGGGTATCGCCTCTGCAGATGAAACAGCCCAGTCATCGTCATCAAAATAAAGTTGTCGGTATATCAATTGAAATAGTAGGGATCTAAATCTACTAAGATGATATACTGCATATCACAGTCCATTTAATATTTTCTTTTTGTACTGTCTTTTCCTGAACAATGATCCCTGTGACCGTATCGGAGACCAAGATTAGATTAGACTAGAAGTTGAAAAAAAAAAAAGAAAGAAAAAAAAGGAGACTCAGTCTTACTGGAGCCTTACAGATGCAATTAAGCGCACAAGGAGCAAGGTAAGAAAATTGTAAATGTTTTCATTGACGACGAGATAAAATTATTGAATGAATTTTGAAACAGAGAAACAATTAAGGTTGAATTGCAAAATAGCACGATGAATGCATATGTCAATGCTGATTCCCACCGAATTGCTTCATTTGTCGATTAACAATATTTCAATTATGCGCAAGCGTTTTTGCCATGTCGGTGGCAGTTAACCATAGTCCGAGATAAGGAATAGCAACCCGTCCTTTCTGGCTGACTTGTTTAGTCAAAATAAATAGGTCCTCCCCCTCCCATGTCAAGTACATTAATACTGCTGATGTATCCTCGGATTGCAAGACCTAGAAGAGGGGTGCAGCGTTGTTGGCACGTTGTTGCAGCAATTTAACTGTGAACAACTCTCCTCCGAGCACTGTCCCTCGAAATCGACGTATTTCCAGGCTCACGTGTATTTTAACAAGGGAAAGGGTGCAGGCTAGCTGGTATAGATCCATAACGAAGACCGAGAGACACGGACACAGAAGACGACACACGTAGGTTCTCAGATGCTCAGGTGCTGACAACTCACGTGCATTTTGTTGTGAGAGCCAGCAGCGGACCGGCGCCCACGACAAGGAGCAAGGAAAACCCTTTCCCTATAGAGTTAATATAGGGATACTCTAGAGAACGGACTTGGCGCACCGTCAATGGGATTCTCCCATGATTCTCTTATGCTCGAGTGTGACCCCCCGGCGCAGCCATCCGTTGGTCATGGACAGTACAAATTTGCAGGGGAGCTGTTCTGTTTGTTACCAACCCTGTGCAGTTATGTGAGATAACAATCGGCGAAACGGGCCGGGATGCAAAGTTGAGTAGTGCTATCGGTATCACAAGGTAAACGTTGTCATATCAAATTGTGAATCATACCTTAATGTGAGATCGTCTGCGACACCGCCAACCTATTACTTTCCAGCGACACGGATGAACATGTTTACCGCTTTTGACGTGTTGAAGCGGCGTTCGTATGCTTTGCGAGCGAAGTCAAATAATCGCAACGAATAAATCGTAGGCATGTATTTCAGAAGGCAACAGTAATCCAAAGTGAATAAACAGTGTTAACCGTCATCTTCATGCTGCTCTGCGAACCAACGAGAACCGGAAATGGCAAAACCGAAACCACCCGCCATTTCATGCTCTGGTCTGTCGAAGTACGTGATAATGAAGTCACGAACGAACGACAGTACACACGCGCAAGTGATGTAGTGAGAAAATATTCACTGCTTATTTGTTTAACAAATACGTACGAGATACGCACATAGTATGCCGAATTTCGATAGCAACTGATGAATTTAGGGAAACGTGCACGTCAAGTTTAGCGGAATGAAGCAGCCAGCGGAAGGCAACGCATTCCATCACCAACGGATATCAGCTGCCTTGTGGTAACGCGGGTGTTGGTTTTTTGCGGTAGCTTCCAGAAGGGGCGCACCTCACTAAAGTGAGGTGCGCCCCTCACCTGCACCTCACTTTAGCGAGGTTAGGCCAGTGTGGGTTTCACAGATTGAGAGGGGGTCTGCCCCCCCCCCCCCCCCGCGTGAGGTGCGGGCGTGAGACTGTGCCGCCGGTTAGGTCAGTAAAGAGGGCTCCCCTTCTGGAAGCTACTGCGAAAAACCTCTCCCGGTAACTCGTCCTCGAGCGAGTCGGACCCCCCAGCCTTTCCCCATCAGCCTGCGTGACGTTTCCGCCGGGATGATCACGTGACAGCGTATTCTCCCACGCCTCTTCCTCACATATTATCTGCAGCGGAGGAACCAAGAGCGACCGAAGCTTTGTTGTCAATGGAACGCCATCCCGTAGTCACGCTGTCGTCACACTGACGTTGCGCAATACGTCTGTCTGTGCGTGATATCCGGTGATTTATAATGCGTGAATTATACCGCACACATCAGCAAAAAGTGAAGCAGGGAACTGCGAAAATCAAGGAATGCACTTCCCCTTGAGTCAAATTGATGCTTGGAGAGTGCGCTATCCCTTTAAACCGTGGATCGCTGACGACAGTTATGTGTTTGTGAACGTGCGCGCCTCGAAAATACGCAATCATTTCATTTCATACGCAATCAACTCATTTCACTGCAACGAATTCGCTTTTGGCAAGCGCTCAACTCTATTAGCATGCAAACGTGGACGCAGGTAAGAGACCTAACTCAAACGCCTTTCAGAACGCTGTTCTGACACCTTATAATGAGATCAGTAATTCATGAACCATGCATGATTATACGCGGCACGCAAACACGGCGCTTACGCACTTGGTGCTCGCCTATCGATTATCCTTGGCGACCGCTAAAGAATGTCAGTGGGGGCTGGCAGAAAGGGCAAAGTGCACCGCGACCCACATGGAGAGGCAGGCTGTCCGTGGTACCCAAAAGGCTACAAGACGAAGGAATACACCATCCAATAAATAAAATGAAAGCGAGATAAAAAAAAAAAAAACACGAGAGGCCCCGGCTTAGACTAGATTGGCAAGAAAGGCAAGAAAAGTGCCTCCTTGAAGTGGAGACTGATGCATGTGATTAAGAGAGATTACTCGAGTGCCTGCACTGCAGCAGCTGTCTACAGCTGGCTGCAAACCAGGAGGCTTAAGATTGTAGCTCGATACGAGTATCATCTATCGTATAGGGTAAAATAAATTTTACTTTGGTGCGGATTTCAAATTTAAAAGAAGAGTGGTGTCATGAGGAGGACAAGGAAGGGGAGGAGTCCTGAGAAAGGATAAACTATGAACAGCTCGTGGTATGGATGGCGTAGGTCGCATGGCACCCGTAGATGCTTGAATAGTCCAAACGGTATGACAATTGAACTCTTCCGAATTCCTGGTGGACGGACCGGGCTTTTGCTATGGGCTTTTATCACGCTGATATTCGAAAATATTCGTGTTGGGAAGATTTATTATGTACGTAATATACAAGCTGTACTCAACACAAACTAAATCGATGGTAAAAGGAAAATTTAGAGACTAGAATGGCGATATATACGACACGCAAAAAACACAAGCACTATACAGGATATCACTATGTACAGTTCACATGGTGATATCCTGTATAGTGCCTGTATTAGGTGTATGATGTATCTATATACATATACATAAAAAATGCCTTGGTCGTATAGTCTGTATATAGGCTATACCGTATGTACCATTGTACCCTAGCTGTAGTGTTCATTCATCATCATTTACCATCTTCTCCCCCTCAAGCAACGGGATAGGGTGCCACCTCAGCTGCGCGATATCCCACTACATCGTCATCACTTATTTGTTGTTGCAGTGTTCGATAAGTGTCAAGAGATCACCGGGTTGATCTACCGCAACTGTGATCTACCACTGTCAAAGGCCTCCACTGTGACACGATCGGTTCAGCGCCTGATAGGCATCACCGCGCCGTGTGAGCGACATGAACCACATAGTTGCTAGTCTTGTGCGTGGCGGTGTGGTGTGAGTCGATGTCTCATCTGCATGAACGGCTTTACGGACGGCGAGATTTTTAAATGCGATGCGATAGCATTTCTGTAACGCACTCTCGAGGCCTCGGCGTAGCCGCGTCGCGTCACGCTGCCGGTTGGAGACAGAGAGGGGGCCCCCTCACTCTCGCGATGTGCCCTCTTCCCCTCTGTTTCTTTATCACACACGTACCCTCGGCTGAGAAGAAACGTTTCGCGGGCGCCCTGAGAGCACATGGGAAAGGTCTGTACGATAAACGGTTCCGAAAACGTCATAAGCCAAGCACCTGACTATTTTTGAAGTGGCTCACATCACGTTGCTGATCATTGATTTGACAGCTTCCTTTTCGTAGAGCCCTTGCAATGTGCTAAAACTCTCGAATATGTGCTTCTTTTTTTATTCCGCGCTACGACGCGAAGCAGCTGGTGGGTATGAGTGGCGTACGGACGTGGACAGATGGAGAGAGGACATCAGGAAGGAGTGGAGGACAGGGGGGTTGGTGTGCGTCCTGGGCCGACTTCAGGGGGATCTGTACCGACATTCGTGTGGAAAGGCTACCCGAAAACCCAAGGAAACCTTCAGACTGCACAGCTGGCGGTAGGATTCGAACACACCACCTCTCAGTCTTCAGCACGACCGTGGCTACCAGCAACCAGCGGACCGCTCGGTCATGCCGCCGGTCGCTCAGTGTCTGCACAACGCGTCTCACGTGATGCCGTCCACGCCGTACTCGCAACACGGGCACCGCAGAGTTACAGTAAATACAAGTGCATACCAAAGGGGACGAGGAAACGATCTTAGATTTTTAACTCTACCGCCATGTCCCCACAGTTTCGTGGCGGACCCCTGCTATACAAACAGGCCCACCAGAGGTACCACTAGAAGCCATCCATCCATCCAGCGTTGGCGGTGTGCTGCGGAGCATTCGAGCAAGTATAGAGTTCGCAGATGTGCTGCCATTGTTGCTGGAGGTGCGGACGCGATGGCCGAAGGTGAGGAACGCAAGCGACGTGCGGCCGACAATGGCAGGCCAAATGTTCGGAAACGCGCACCACAGAGTACGGAGAGTTTTCTTCTGAGAATGCTGGCGAACACAAAGTAGACGTAATGCCGCGGCAAATGGCAGGGAGATTGGGTGGCGTTTCGCACCAAGCGGGGGCAACATATACATCCACCGAAAGATAGGATCGAAATCAACGACGGCGTATAGGGCAAATCGGGGTTATCAAAATCCAATGGGATACTTCGCGTAGACCAAGATTCAAGTGTAGCAAACCTTGCCCACACGTCGTAAGTTTCGATTGCTTGACGGCTTTCCAAGTACATTCCGCTTTTCGAGGTCGTTTGTCAACGGAAGTGAACCGAGGGACGTTGACGTCAGCACCGGTGTCCACGGAAAAATGACAGCAGTACACGCGGTTGATGATGTGAAAAAGCCGGTTGCTATCATCCATTCCAGCCGCTAATGGTTTGGAGCGACATTTCCCGGCAAAGGATATTGGGCGCTCGGCATGTTTGTTTTCCTTTGATCAACCGACCGCAAATGTGCAATGGTACCAGCAACACCTACCGTCTTAAAACCTCATATTTGGGCACCCTGTTGGTTGTAGCTGCCGATGAGGTGCCCCGGCCATAATGCAGCCCAGAGCTTCACTAGGGCGATATGACGCCGTCCAATCAGGATGCCATATCTCCGGGACGATACAATGTTTGTTTCAGTGCGGCCAACGTAGAATAAGCTCCTAAGATATCTCTCAAAATCGAATAATATAGTGCAGATAGAAAAACGGGAAATACACGGTGGTAATTGATGTTCTGAGGCTGGAACACATTCAAAGGACAAATACGTACCCTTGGAAGTCGCTTTAACTCCTTTTTTTGCCACATATATAACACCCTTTTGGAGAGTACAATTAGGCTCAAAAGGGTGTCTCCTCGCTCCCTCAAGGGAGTAGCATAACACCTTTATCCCTACTGGAGAGTAATATTACCCCCCGGCACGGAGAAGGTGTTATGCTACTCCCTTGAGGGAGCAAGGAGACACCCTTTTGAGCCTAATTGTACTCTCCAAAAGGGTGTTATATATGTGGCAAGGAAAGGAGTTGAAGTACACCTTTTTTTAAAGAGTGTACAGCTGGCTAATCTTTTCAGTGACTTCCTTCTTTCATGGGAAATACACATCCTCGCGCTTTTATTGGTTCCTTAAAATGACTTCATCAGCATTCCTTGTGTTCCACCTCAAGAGGTGGCAGCTAGATTACATGTTACAAATGCAGAATTCCTCTTGTACCGTAACAGCATTTGATCAGAAATAAAAGAAGACCGCCAGAAAAATCAACAGAAAAATTAACGGAAGAAAGAAGCAGACATGACGAGACGCAACGAGTCTGTTGCGTCTTGTCCCGTCCGCTTACTTCTGTCCTTGCCCGTATCTTCTTAGACTCGGGGGAATATGATACCAACAACTATATATAGCTTACGCCAGCTTGCTCGAAATTTGTTCCTGTCTTCCACCTATATTTGTTGTTGCAAACGATCTATCATCTCTTGAAACATTGATCAGCGCGTCTTTCATAGCTTTCGCCAACTCTATTTTATCGCCCCTTACAGATCTTGGGAGACAAATCCCATCTTTATATCTTGTCATTTTTCATCAGGTGAACGAAACTTTCTCACAGCAAAACCTTAAAATGGGACAGTTGGTACAGCATCTGTGCGGGGGTGGGGGGGATTTGAGCTATAAAACACAAGGAACAGGGCAGTGAAGGTACGAGAGAAGATAGGACGTTCTTTCGTACCTTCCCTGCCCTCTCCTCCTCTCCTCATAGTTTACAGCGCGAGTTTGTCCTCAACATTCCCAGAACGAAAATATTGGGGATTCTTGCTTGTATGACGGCTTGCTAGTCCTACGTTGTTGTTTTAAACTGCGCTGCAGGCTTTTGTTTGGCCCGATAATTCCATTCATTTGTGGAGCTTTGCGAAATGTCGCCCACGAAACATCGTAAGGTGAAACCTGTGGTCGGCTTAACTTTCGTGGCTGCGTTGACTTCGTTATGCTTGGGACATCATTAAATGGAACGATGTTACGACGACGATGTGCAGTGCGTAAGAATAAAGTCGCAGTACATGATGGCGCACTGCCCTGTGGAGGCGTCTGCGACCCTTTGGATAGAAAGAACTCGTGTGGTTTTGCGAGTCTCCCCTCTAAGGGTGATTGTTAAGTGCCATTAGTAGGTAAAGGCAGCTTACTTCCCCTTTCCGCAAACGTCTACGTTACTTTCCACGTTACTAGTATAGCAGTATCCTGTGGACTATGTTAGCCATGCGCGAGTCTAAATTTACCTCGCGCGTCATTACGCGAGCTAAACGAAGCGCGTGCATATATATACGAATTGAAGTCTTGTGAGATCATCTTACTAATTTGAGATGTAAAACTCTAGGCTTTACACTGGGTATTTGTATTCTAGTTTGCAACGTTCGTGGACTAACTGGCGCTATTCGAGGAAGAGGCACCAAGGAAGCGGCAGCGTGTTTTGTTTTGTTTTGTTTTTATTCCGTGTTACCGCCACGAAGCAACTGTGGCTATGAGCGGCGTACAGATGTGGACAGATGGAGAGAGGACAGCAGGAAGGAGGGGGGAACAAAGGGGTAGCGTGATTCCACTGACTCATTTCAACTGGCTCGCCGTGAGCTGCCTGTCCGAGTCCTCCTATAAATTTATCGGCAAAAGAAAAGTATTGAGGATGAACCGAACCTACGAGTGCTAGTACGATGACAATCGGACAGATTGTCGTCCAACAAACTGGCGACATGTACGAGAGTAAATTATCACGTCATCGAGTCCACTCTCCCATTTATTGCCACAGGTGGCATTTGGAGAAACTTTCTATCCAGTGCGTTGGTTTGCCCGCTCTCTCATATGCTTTTTGTATTGCCAACTGTAGGATGGGACAAGCGCCCTCTGTCTTTCTGTCGTCCACGATGTACTCTGTTCAATAGGCGGAATAACTATTGCCTTTTGAGATGAATGAATGAAATACTTGACTTCGGCATCATTTTGTGGAAATAATAGATAGAAGAAAACATAAAAGATCAGGAAAAAGATCTTCCCGGAACAGCACTGCAAGCGGTACTGCCCCGACGACCTTGTTATCGGCCGCGCGTTCAAAGACACGGCCCACCCAGGGGCGGACCGCGTTATCAAGGGGCCCTTCTCCAAATATGAAGGACCGGCTCCCTTTCGCCTCCCTCCACCGCGAAAGATCCTAGCCCAAAGGCGAAAGATCAATACGCGGATAAAAGATAAAAGAAAGATGGAAGATAAAGTACGCATTGTCTTGCGGATTGCCTAGCGTTCCTAGCTACACACAGTCATGCTTGCAGCTCATTCTTGCTGGTGATTTCCATTTGTAGTGCTGTGATTTTGGTGCTTGCTGTTTCCGTTTTAAATTGAGATTTCCCGGTTTCTTTATTCATCTGGATCAAATGGAAGATTGTGGAGTTATAAAAGGCATGTAGATATCTGGACCACAATATAATAGGAAAGAAATCGTAGCATGCGCGAAAGAATGAGTGCGAAAGTGGTTGAGATTCACAGCTTATAATTCGTGCTTTTGTCCGTCTGCGCTGTCATGTTTCTTCTACATTTTTAGTGCTCTTCTATATTTTTAGTAGGCTTGTCTTGATTTTTCTCTTATGTTCTTTGCTGCATTTTTCTTTCTGTATCTTGCTTCTTATTGTCTCAGGTTTGACCTTGGACTTAGCGGCAACAACACGTACACGAAAATCAGAATTCATCGTGTGTCGAATTCAATATATCATTTTTATTTGTTGTTACAACATGAACATCATCAACAATATGCCGGAGGAGGTTGAACACACACCCGCACACACCCACACACACATACACATAAAGAGACGACGATGACATGGGGCTGATGGCGCTCAGCAGGCTGGGCGCTGCTCCAGTGCTAATTGTAGAGAATCTCAGATGATGATGGAGATGACAGGGGAAGAGGAGGAGGGTGGAGGAGATTGAAGTATGCAAAAATACTGGCTAGATCTGGCATCGTCGTGAGATCATTGCAAGATTACGTCTGGATTTACGTTTATCCTTCATGAAGTTAGAGGCTGCCTTAAGGAAACTTGTTCAGTTTCTGTGGCCTTCTGGGTGAACTGTGACCAATTTCGTGTCTGTGTACCATTTTTGTTTGTTTGATTTCTTTTTTTCTTTTTCTTTCTTTTTTTCCCTTTGTTGAGAATCGCAAGCCGCCGTAGCGCAAGCTAACCTTTCCCATCTTTTTTTTATAATAAACATATATCCCCCCCCCCCCCCCGACTCCGCACTCTTCTATCTTACTTCAGTGTTCGGCGGTCTAGTGGGTATATGCTGAGTAGTTACTCGCAACACCCAGGCACAAATAATTTAGCAGAAGTGAATCGGTAACCAGGAATCCTGGAATTTTATTTTTCAGTGCAGTCAGTGTGACGAGACAGCGATTTGCTGTTTCAAAAAAAAAAAAAAGAAAGAAAAAGTGACGAATTCTGGAATCTTCACGTTTTAAGGGAAGTAACGAAGTAAAAGAAGGTACATTAGGTTTAGATTAGTAGAAAGTTACGTCTGAATGGGAAACAAAACCAAAAAAAACACACTGTCAAGGAGCCAGCGGTGAGGGAATCAGAAACGTAATATTCAAACGGTAAGGTTGCTGCTAACCGTTTTAATGTTACGTAGTAGAAAGTTGGGTATAATAGGAAAACGCCGGTGCGATCCGCTGCTTCATGACGGTAGAAAGATTATTCAACAGTATGTCTCGACTTTCAAAGTGCCTCGCCTGATACTTTTTTTATTTATTAACTCTGTTTATTGATTAGAAGATCACGTACAGCTCTCTTCTACTGATCTCTTCTGATCAGAATCGCCGAATCACCTCACCGAATCAGAAGCGGTAACCCTATCGTTCGTGGCAGAGAGTGAGGTAGCAGGTAGAACTTTGCAACCTTTTAGGCACCACATATGCGAAAACTATTATCTCCTAAAAGGTGTAACTACTCAACCATTTTTTCCAAGAGTGTCGGCCACAGCTGTAACACTGCGTGAATACCTCCTTTTGACTTCACGAACGATCCCATCACTGATATGCTGCTACTTCATACTGAATCTCGCCCTCCAAGACACAAAGATCGATTTCGATCATGTTTTCTTTCCTAATATCCACGTAACAGATATGTGTAGGAAGTTTTGTCTGGAGCTTTCAAGATGAAATAAGTCTCTCTACGTACCAAAGCTAGTAACAGTGTGTGCCCGAAGAGAGTTTATTAGATTAAGCGTCCCCACGCGCCAGGACTAACGCCGCTGTCCGCGACTCACTGAGGCCTCTTTACCTCAGTCGTAACCGCATTCCCTTTTACTTAGCGTTCGGGAGCTCCGGAGCTTTCGTTTCACGTATTGCAGTCCGCTCTTTCGTATAGCACAGCTGTCAGTGGACGCCGTATTACTGTCTGTGCCTGCACCTGGCTTCTTTCGGCCGTGCACTCCCCTTCCTCATCCATAAGATTTGTACGCCCAGCAGCGTTCCGTTTCCAGGCCAAAGTGACTTCGTCAATGAACATCAGTGCCTTTTCCATAATCGCAAGCAGGAAGAGAGGGGATTCTTGAAAAAAAAAAAAATACTTTGTGGGTCATTACTGCAGTTACTTTCACTAGCTTTATATACATGACGTGCGTGTAAAACTGAAATAACAATGGCTCCTTCGTATAGTAGATGCTCAGGGGAAAGGAGAGGGGCGAGGGGGGGAGTCCGAACAAATCACTGGCGAACATCATCGGTCGTCCGCGGCTGTAACGTGTACACATTTATCGACTCATAATGTTTCATTACAACCTCGTCTTATTCGTCCTCATTACTTACGCCCTTAAAACAGGTGGTGGTGATGGTAATGCTGCAAGAGGTCACCGCTGTGGGGCTCACCAGGGTGGGCGACGTCACGACTAACGCTCTGGGGGAGGGGGGAGGTTCTTCACCGCAGAACACACTCCTAGCCAACCTAATGACATCGTTCTCTTGTCTGGATGATGAAAACGATACGCCCTTTTGTGACACTTATGCCATTACGGTAATTGAAAAAAAGATAAAAAAAAAGAAAAGGAATCCTACTACAGACTGTGCTGTCTGAGGTTTTCCCTGGGTTTTCCGAAGACTTTCCAGACGAATGTCGGCGCGGTTCCCCCTTAAGTCGGCAAAAGACGCATACTAACCCCATGTCCCCCCACTTCTTCCTGCTGTCCTCTCTCCATCTGTCCACGTCTGTACGCCACGCATAGCCATAGTTGCTTCGCGGCACTAACACACACACACACACACAAAAAAAAAAACGGAAAAAGAAACCTGTACGCCCGCCCCTTCCACAAATCAGGAATGATAACGGTGTAATTCAACGTAGTGGTTGGCTTTCAGTGTGTCACGTGGTACGGTTCTGTCTTTCTTCTTCTTTTTTTTTTTTTTTTGGTATAGTCGTGACGACGCCTACTTGTGGCCAACAACGGCGAGCCGATTCTACCACTACCCCCCCCCCCCCCCTTCCCTTCTGTCTGAGTTGAGTATCAATGTAAAAAAAGAAAAAAAGAAGAGTGCACGCCACCGCTACGTTTCCTCTACATTATACTTATGCACTACGACTCCTATAACATATACATTCTTCCCCTCCTATGCGCTGCTATAGAGTTGGACAACAATACAACAACCTGCCTTCGCTACTTTGGAGGGAACAGCTTCTATCTCGAATTTTTCTATGAAATGCAGCAGATGTATTCTACTCATTGAACAGCGATGTTAAAGGGACACTCCAGTGGAAAGTGCGGTTTCGTTCACGGATAAATCACTGACGATCGACACATCGCGTTCCGTTTGTATTGGCCATTGTATTGTATATGACCATGTGTATCTTTAATTACTACGTGATAATAAATTCGCAAATTCAGAAATTGCTGTCATGGCAACAGCATCATCCACTCGGTCTTCCACACTCTGAGGAAAAAAGGTAGAATTTTCTACCCATCTCGGTAGAGCTGTATTGCAACCACATTTCTACTCAAACCGATTTTACCTTTTGGTTATGACTGCAGAATAGAAACTGACGCTCTACCAGCTTGGGTAGGAAATTCTACTCTTTTTTTTTTCTTCGAGCATACGTGAGAGAGAGGAGCAAGGGAAAGGGACGCCGCCGCTCCTACCCGCGGAAGAGAATGCGCGCGTGGGCTGGCCTGAAATGGTAGAAGTACTGTCGTTCTACCGGCTTGTTCTTGTTCTTCTAAACTTCTAAAAAATTCTAACTTTTTTTTTCTTAGAGCGCAGCAGAACGACCTAGAACTCTACGAATTAGCGGGCCCCGTTCCCCCACTCCTTCCTGCTGTCCTTTCTCCATCTGTCCACATCCGTACGCCGCTCATAGCCACAGTTGCTTCGCAGCGCTAACACGCAACAAAAAAAAAAAAGCGGGCCCCGTGCTTGTAAGGCCCTACCGTTACATTACTTCACCGTCAGCGTTTTTCGCGTGCCTGCTCAGGTATCGGGCTCACTGCTGGCAAAGCCCCCGCCACAAAAGTATACCGGCCCACAGGGAAGGTTTGGACCACATCCCACTCTCATACATGTAGTGCACCACGGGGTGCATCACGGTGCGCGCCACCTTTCTTCCCCTGAAGCAGTCCGTTATTAGCAGTCACAGGAAATTATCGTGCTTCTCGTTCGCACAAGCAATTCAACCCAAATCCAGCTATTACGCGTCTCCCACCACGTTCCGTCCATATATACCCGCGGCCATTGTATTTCTCTTGATTATGTTATCTGCGAGCGTTATTCTGGAACAGCAGTTACGCCATTTGGATACTTACGTCGGTAGCATAAATGCTGTTTGGGTGGCACACTTCTACACTTACATAGAGTTGCAATTTTAATTTAATCATACCATGTTTCGAGTTACTCTGAGCCATATTCCACGTTGCATAACGCAACTAACACATGTTTGTCAATCGGTGCGCCTCCCATCTTTTTTCGGAGGCATTGTTGACAGCGACAGCGTACTAATTGCATTTTGTTCTCGTCTGGCGACTCGTAGCGTTTGCTTAGAACAGCAGCAACAGCAATTAAATTATGAATGACGGTGTCGTGGGGCGTCTATGATAACAGAGACGCGAGGTAGTTCACATTAAAAGTGTTTTAGTAGATGGGAAGGTGTGCACGGGAGGGGGAAGCCTGAAGTCTTCTGTGAATTTCAGATGACTTTACTCATTCATTCACGAGAAACTTTGTAACAATTCGCTGTTCGATGTGCGCGCTCACCTTGTTGTCGGCCACCTTGTCCAGCACGTGCCTTCTCTTTTCCGCAAACTTTGGACCACCACGTGGTGAATGCAGAGGCCTGTCGCGTGTGAAAATGACGAAAAAGAAGTAGCGCAAGCCATTTGTACACTCAGGAGACAGAAAGTCCCGGTTTGACTTGAACGCCCCTCGTATGAACCGGCAACAGTGATGTGGTCGGCGGAACTTTTGAGTTGTATTGAAGCGTATCTGCGGTATACGGAGCAGTCGGAGCTGCTTGTTTCGCGAACGTGCTTTCAGCAGATGCAGCCATGTTGGAAAAGCTACGGCGACACCAGAGCAGTGATGCGCTTGCGCTGTGTGCCTTCGCTCATTGGTCAAATGCATAGTCGGAGCGTCGGAGGTAGCCCATACCGCATGGATCTCAACTCTTGCGGTGCGTCTGCTTTTCGGTTCGCCTTGCTTCGTTGCCATAACAACTGTGCCGCGCCGCATCCGTAACGCATGAAAATGCCACAGTGTGAACAAGGCATAATGCCAAAACACAGCAAACCCAAGAGGGAACTGAAACAGCAAAGAAATAAAAATATTTATTGCGGTCATTGATCTCCAGGTAAGTGTAGTTTGGGAAATTTCAAATAAAACGAATGTAAATGCGTGGTTCCACAATCGTACCTCACATCCCCATTTTTTGTCTTTATCACAGCACATCACATCACATCGCATCACAATACTACAGACAAAGAGTTGGCATACACCTATGACTGGTCCTCGGTTTTAGTCTCCCGTTTCTGTTCTTGCCTTCTCTATGTTTCTTTTTGCCAACTTATTGTACTCACTCTTACGGTGTCTTCGAGTGGTCGTCTAGATACTCCGACCTGGAGCGTGTCAGACTCCATCTCCCTCCGGCTCCGAGCCGGAAAAAACGTGCGGAAGCCGAACGCGGCAGGTACGAGCAGAGGAGTGGAGAGGGAATGTTAACTCACGTGACTTCCGGCATTTCCCTCGTAGTCAAAACAACGACGACTCAAAATGCAGGACACGGCAGGAATAGCGAAACAAGGAAGGAACACCATACTCAGCGGAAGCTGGCGCAGTCACGTGACCGGAACCCAACCAGATTTGGCAGCCGCGCCGACAGCGTTGGTCAGAGCACTCTATAGAACTCCGAGTTGGAGGAAAGAGCTCCAAAGGAACGAGTCGAATGTATAGTGAGAGTGCTCTGTTGCGACCAGCCGAAGATGAAACGTCGCTCCAGAGCGATCGGAAGGAACCAGTCAAAGACATCCTTAATGAACCGACGGAAATCAAAACCGTTACTTCATTTCTCTTCGAAGTTCCAGATGCCCTCCTATTCTGTGTTCGCCTTTCCTCGTCTTTTACAGGATTGAACAGCGCACTGGCTCTCTTTCGAGATGGTGATGGTGACGGTGATGCGATACCTCTCATCCACAGTACACCTCCGTCCCATCAGTATCGTTCATCCAGCCTATCCCTCACTTTGAACTCACCAACTCTCTTCTCCCCCGCACTCCCCACCGCCTTTTTTTTGTTTGGCTATAGTCGTGACCATGCCCACCATAGTCGTGACCATGCGGCCAACAACGGCAAGACACTTCGACCCCCCCACCCCCCTTTGGTGATGCAGTAAAGAAAAAAAAAGAGGAAGTGAGTCACGACGAAGACTCTTTCAAGATGTTTCCTTGAATATACCTATAGAATACAGCGTCTAGTATGGCTAAAGTAAACACGTTCAACGAAACAACAACTACAACAACAATAAATGATGGATAAATCATGATGATATGAGATGTTCCCCCGTGATAGCCACAGGACCCTACCCGACTTCACAGAGGTTAATATGAGAGGATGAATTAATGGTGAGCGCGAAGGGGCGAAGACAGGTCGGAGTTCTGTTTAGGGCCCTTCAAGAAGGCTCTCAAACGATCACTTGATGATGATTTAAAGAAAAAAATTGGGATCACTTTTTCGTGCGCAGCAGGTACTAATAATATTACATGTACAATTTCTTGGTTTTTCCTGACATTACCTTTAATGGTATAGTTCTATTTGTTGCTAAATATAAACTATGTACACCCCGTCCCTAATTGACATTGATATCAACATATTTAGGTCCCACACTAGCTTGAGAGGCACCCCTGAATGCGTACTAAGTTATGTACGCATATACTATAACAAAACGATAAACAATGTGACAATAAGAATGAGAATAAGACCTTCTTTCCCGGGCCGTCACATGGTTGCGCAACTACACCTTTCTTTTGCCAGCGAGTGCCGTTCCTCCAGCTGGCAGGCGGGGGTGTATGAAAGAGCACGAAACTGCTCAGTTCCATGGCCTCAATTTCACTGCTGGGAGATCAATACTGTACTGGCTATCCCCTTAGGCGAATAGCTATATTAAAGTGTTTCAGAAATATGCTTTAAGCCTGTCAAGTGTGTGTTCAGATATCTTACAAATGCTCTCTCGCCAGCAAAGATGTTAGTACAACAACGCGAAAATCTGGACTCGAAGGAGCAAACACTACGGGAAACGATTTTTCATGGGATTTCGCGTAAGGCGACGCTTTAAAACAGCTTTACACGAGAGAGTTTGTCTTTTTGGCGTTCGCAGAGACAGTGAGTAAGATGAGTTGGT
Organism: Ornithodoros turicata; assembly: GCF_037126465.1. Taxonomy (NCBI): domain Eukaryota; kingdom Metazoa; phylum Arthropoda; class Arachnida; order Ixodida; family Argasidae; genus Ornithodoros; species Ornithodoros turicata. The sequence continues at coordinate 40,247,317 of NC_088207.1, forward strand.
CCAATCTCTTCGGGAGTGAAGGAGTTGTAGCCCGTAGCATGCTGGGTGTGTACTCGGGTTCTGCAGGTTAAGCGTGACGTCAGAGACGGATGCCATATAGCGGCATGATGGTTTGTTTACTGCGCGCGTGTTCTTCAGCAGTGAGTTTTAGTGTATCGTACGCTATCGCCTTTGCGTGCTCCAAGAATAGCGTTGGTGGTTCTGCGCACGCGCAAGACATAAAGAAAGCTTCGCGCCTTGCGCAGAACCATCACGCTATCCCTTACGTAGACTCTAAAAACAGAGCTTCACCGCATAGCAGACTGCGCGCCAACCATTGCCACGAATGATAGTGTTAGCGCTGGTGATTGGAAGACACAGGGAGGCGTACGCCTTTTTGTGGCAATTTTCATATATCCAAGTCACCACAAAAAGGCGTACGCCCCTCTCTGTTTTCGAATCAGAAGCGATAACCCAATGTGGCAATGGTTGGCGCACGGCGTGTTACGCGGTGAAGTTCTGTTTTTGGAGTGTACACTCTTAAAAATGAACTTCACCGCATAGCACGCTCCTAGCCAACCATAATCTCGAATGATATCGTTATCTGCCCTGATTTGTTGAAAACGGTAGGCGTACGCCTTTTTTGTGACAATTATGAACAGCATAAGTGTCACAAAAAGGCGTACGCCTCCCGTTTTGAACAAATCAGGGCAGATAACGATATCATTCGAGATTATGGTTGGCTAGGAGCGTGCTATACGGTGAAGTTCATTTTTAAGAGTGTACGTAAAGGAAACAGCGCATTCGATGTACTGAAACTCTCTTGTGTTACGTTTGTCGTGCTCAACGGGTGCACTGTACGAAAATGACACGATAAAGTATGCTATCAGATTCATGGTCAGCGATGTGACGTCACCCAGTCGAAGGGAATGACACGATTGGCTTATCGCATTTTCGGAACCGCTATTGTCAACAAGCTCCGATGCGTAAGACTACACTCTTAAAAATGAACTTCACCGCAGAGCACGCTCCTAGCCAACCATCGTCTCGAATCACATCGTTCACGCCCGTGATTTGTTGAAAATGGGAGGTGTACGCCTTTTTTGTGACACTTATGCAGTTCATAATTGTCACAAAAATGGCGTACGCCTCCCGATTCCAACAAATCAGGGGAGAGAACGATGTCATTCGAGGTTATGGTTGGCTAAGAGCGTGCTATGCGGTGAAGTTCATTTTTAAGAGAGAGACGGCAAGCCCTATCGCCATCACCACCACCACCACCATCATTTTTAAGAGTGTACCTGGCAAAGCATTGGACATGCAAAGGAAGGAAAGAACATCTTATCTGGTAAAATCGAAGCCTATCCACTATTCGACTATGCCACTACTTCGAGTGGGATTTTCGATACCGTACTCAGTGGTTCAGGAGGAATAAAATGACGCTATACGCTCTGCAAGTAACCGAGCGTTCTGCGCATATCTCCTCTCCCTGTTACTCCACTCGGAAAGTCCCATTGGCTACGGCGGCGCCCTCCCTCTTCCCTCTCACTACCGCCTCTCATGCGTAGAGACGCACTAGCACAGCGTATAGTTTCGAAATCGACTGGCACGGAAGCGACCGTCCCTTAAAAGGTTGCTCTCGCCCGCTAAACTGAATGTAAAATGCCATACGCTAGCACACCACCACTATACCATTCACCAGCTCCAGTAGTATTACCGTTACCGGCTGTAATATTCTACTCACCCTATCATCAGCTCTACACTCTTAAAAATGAACTTCACCGCATAGCACGCTCCCAGCCAACCATCATCTCGAATGATATCGTTATCTGCCCTGGTTTAGTGAAAACCGGGGGCGTACACCATTTCTGTGACAATTATAAACAGCATAAGTGTCACAAAAATGGTGTACGCCTCCCGTTTTCTACAAACCAGGCAAGATAGCTATTGCAGTTGCGGACTTGTTGTTTCGGGATGCGCCATCTGTATATGCTGCCGTAAATGTAGAAAACTTCTCGTCTACCAAAGCATGAAAATGGGCTCTGAGGACTTTAGGGGGGACCTGATCTCTTCTTTCCAGAAGGTTCGGATGGCTTACGAAAGTCGGCGGTGCCGGCAGAGACCAGGGGGATTCCGGCGGTATAATGTCCTTAGCTATGAAGCCAGTGAGAGTCTGGGGTGTCCTCTGCGCTACTCGATAGATGTCGCTTTCAGGGCGGTATCCAATTTTCCTAAGGAGCGGGTGACGGGCAATGTGAGCACACAAACGTAGGAAGTGCCGAGCCGTTTCACGTTCACGTAGAACCTCAACCGTGAGTTCACCAGCTTCAGCCAGTACTTGCCGTGTTTCAGCCATTCTTGGAAATGGGAAGAAGGGGGCAATGATGGTGCATGATGTCCCGTATGATGTCCCGGAAGCAGCAATGGTCCAGTGGACACAAACTTTACGCTATCGGGGTTGGAAGCAGGAGTCCGTTCGTGTAGGAAGCGCTCTGCACCGGGTCCGGATGGGATTACCTACAAAGCGATTGTCAGCTTTGGCCCTCTGGCGTTGAACTTGTTGTTAGAACTGATCAACAAGAGCTGGCGTGAAGGTGTCCTCCCCGAATCCTGGAAGACGTCGCAGATCATTCCAGTCTTGAAACCAGGCAAGTCTCCACGAGAGCTGGGTTCCTTCCACCCGGTCAGTCTGACGAGTCTGTGCAAGATAATGGAGCGTTTAATTCTCAACAGAGTCAAATGGTACCTGGAGTCAAACAGGTACCTTACGGGCTGCATGGCAGGGTTCCGGAAGTCCTGCTGCTCAATGGACTGCGTACTCGACCTAGTTACAAGTATTAGTAGGACAGGCTAACGGACGCCTAACGGTCGCTGTTTTCCTTGATATTAAGATTGCCTATGACAGTCTCATACACGTGCATGTGCTACACTCGTTGTATAAGCTGGGTTTAACTAGTCGTCCATTTCGTTGGATTGCGGCATATCTGCAGGATCGCAAGGGGTTCATGAACACAGGCAACGGTGACAGCCACTATCATGCGCCACGCGCAGGAAACGGGAGTGCGTCGAGGTGGCGTTCTCAGCCCGTTGCTCTTCAATGTAGTACTCTCGTTTCTGCCACAGTTGCTGCCACGGGGAGTAAAAATCAGTTTCTATGCGGATGATATCTGCCTTTGGACTTCAGGGAAGCAATGGCCGGCACTGCAGACCCGGCTGCAGGGCTTCCTTGACCTTGTGATGAGGTTTCTCACACAGCGGGGGGTGAACGTCTCTCCGGTAAAGACAGTCTTCCTTACGTTCACGCGGAAACGGTTGCCGAGGTTACAGCTGGAGGTAAATGGACATGCTAAGTCACGAGTTACGCATCACCGGTTCCTTGGAGTCATCCTGGATCGTTCGCTCTCATGGAGACCTGAAGTCCTAAGCCTCAAGACCAAGTTGCATGCTCGTACCAATATCCTACGATTTTTGGCAGGTTGTCGATGGGGATCATCATGTACATTAATGCTTACCCTACATACTGCATTGGTACGGTCTCCCCTCACGTTCCACCTCCCAGTTCTTCATGATCTAGCGCCGTCGTCGGAAATGATTCTAGAGCGTGCGTTGGCAAAGAGCATCAAGATCTGCCTTGGAGTTCCCAGAGCAGCGTCCAATGCAGCTGTTGTTGCCGAGGCTAGAGCCCCCACTTCCTGTGCTACAGATGGTAGAATCGCTTCGCCATTACGTTTGACTAACAACGAGATTTCGCCGGCACCAGCTCCCAAGAGCTATTTCGACACGAAGTTTTTCGAGGTTCCATCAAGCTATTATGCCGCGCCGCACTTATGTCCCCCGGCATAAGCCTTTGCCAGTGCACTACAGCCCTCCCTGGACTTTGCTACAGCCTCGGGTGTTCGCGAAAGTACCGGATCTCACGGGAAGAAAGTTGGTGCCGTCAAGTGTGGTGCGTCAGCAAACTCTTCAGGTAATGCACAGTCAAAGGGACAGAGTGTGTGTTTTCAAGGATGCCTCTACAAATGAGTCAGGATCCACGTGTGCATATGTCGTCCTTGAGCTCTGCATTGAGGGCTGCGCACGATTGTCTCATCGCACTTCGTCCACGGCCGCAGAGCTCCATGGGATGATCATGGCGATGCAATTTATAGAAGCACATGAAGACCCCAAATCATGGGTTGTTTACAGTGATTCACAGACCGGATTGCGAGCATTACAATCGTCGGGCGGATCAGCAGGTCTTGCTTCAATCGTACGCGACGCCATTAAGATTTACAACGCGTGTGTAGTACAAGGACACGACGTCATCCATCAGTGGATCCCTGGCCGTTCCTGCATACCTGGGAATGACGCGGCGGATGCAGCGGCTTCCCGGGCACATCAGTCCGGGCCGGTTCGTAAGGTGTATTTTACTGACACCCGCTTAATGTTGTCTACTTTGACGAAGAGACTAAGCAGAGATCTGTGGCACAGTGATTCTGCAAGGCCGCCACTGACCAGCATAGACCCAGACTTTTCGTTCGTGGTCCCAGCCTCGCTTCCTCGGTCCATAGAGACCCTAATCCACCGGTTTCGTCTGAAGTTCCCATACAGCAGTAGCTTTCTACACATGATCGGGAAAGCAGCCTCCCCAAACTGCTCCATGTGCGGTGTTGTGGAAGATGTAGAGCACATTTTGATGTCGTCGCCTTCTACAGTGGGAGCTGGCAGCGGTGGACGGCCGCCTGCTCAGCGTTTCAAAAGTACTTGGGGCCTGGAATCACAGTGTCAGACACCGTGTTCTCCGCCATAATGAAATTTTTCCGGGTCATTGATGCAGACAACAAGTTTTGAGCCTATGTGTGTTTTGTGGGTTTCGCTGTTCGACTGTTTGCGTGTTGCGCGTTTGCGCGTTCTGTGACATCTCAGTGTGTGTGTACTTGCTTTCTGTCGGAATCATCACCACTAATCATCATCATCAGCATCATCATCGCCATCCTCCTGCTCACCTTCATTGGCATCATCATTCAAGGGGTTTTTCACCGAAGTAACTGGTGCAAGTGATGTGGAGTTGCGGGCCTCACATTAGTGAAGCCAAAGTCTCCATTTTATTTATTCCTTAAAACCAACCAACCAATGTCCCGTATCCCAGGGTCTTAAAAATGAACTTCACCACATATCACGCACATAGCCAACCATCATCCCGAATGACAACATTCTCGTCCCTGATTTGGTGAAAACGGGAGGCGGAGCCGATTTTGTAGCCGTACATAATAGCTTCATATTAGACTCCGCCTCT